>NC_055978.1:4732417-4762417 GCF_018492685.1 Alosa sapidissima | reverse complement strand
AAGTTGTAGGCTAGAGTAAGAACAGAGGTGCACAGTGGGAAGTTACTTATGTATGAGAGAGGAAGAATGGGGGATGTGAAAGTATCATGAGGGGGAAGTGTAGTAATTTCATTTCAGTGGCTACTGTAGCTGCTAATGTCTACTGACAGTGGGGAGAGTGGGGCTTTGCCAGGCACTGCTGCAGAGATGCTCCGAAGCAGACAGTGTGTGTGTGTGTGTGTGTGTGTGTGTGTGTGTGTGTGTGTGTGTGTGTGTGTGTGTGTGTGTGTGTGAGGCTGAATAATTCACACACACTGGCTGGGTCTGCATGCGTAAACATTAATAAGCCAGTGGAGGGATGTGTCCTCATGCACGTACACACACAGACACACACACACACACACACACACACAGGCCCATGCACACACATATGATACACACACATACAAACACACACACACACACACACACACACAGGCCCATGCACACCACACACAGGCCCATGCACACACATATGATACACACACATACAAACACACACACACACACACACACACACACACACACACACACACACACACAAACAGGCCCATGCATACACATAAAGGACACACACACAAACATACAAACACACAGACAAACACACACACATACAAACACACAGACACACACACATAGAGGACACATGCATGTACACACACATATAGGACACACACACACACACACACACACATACAAACACACAGACACACACACACACACATACAAACACACAGACACACACACACATAGAGGACACATGCATGTACACACACATATAGGACACACACACACATATGCAAATGGGCACATGGGTATGGACCGATGTGTGTGCCTGGGCACAGTGAGTGCATCATGTTTCATGTCTGTCCCCGTGTGCATTGAAGACAGCCTCAGTGCGGCTAAATCAACATCTCCTTGCACGTCTGGCACGCTGATGGGGCGGGGGGGGGGGGGGGGGGGGGTGAGAGAAAGAAAGAGAGAGAAAAGAAGAAGTGTGTCACTGGGTCAGTCATTAGCCATCCACTTCAGCTGGGGGGAGGAAAGGAGAGAGTGAGAGAATGGCAGAGCGAGAGAAAGAACGGTGAGAGAGGCGGAGGAGAGGTAGGGAGAGGGAGGAGACTAACCCCTAGTTAACCCTTCATCAGGGGATGGGCAATTTCACTCTGGAGTATTGCTGAAGTGCTCTCACACGTAGCCTCCTTTACCCCCTAAATAATACAACACAGAAAGGCTGTTAGCACATCACAGTGAAGAGTCTTTTGTGTGCCCGACAAAATAGCCATTTATTTAGCTCAGTGTGCTTCATTTCTTCCCTGCCTGTATACGGACAGTACACACTGCATGGACATTGGATTTTTGTAGCACATTTCAGTTATGTTTTTTTTATTTTTTTTATCATATTCTTTTCTCTTTTTTATATTTAAATTGGTTGTACAGTATGTCAAATGTTATGACATGATTCATATGAAAAATGGCCTTCTTCTTCACCTGCAGGCTGCAGGACACTGGCTGACTGTCAGCCCTGAGCCTGGATTATGCAAATCCTAATTGGCCTTCATGCCACCGCTTCGCCCCTCTGACCTCGTCGCAGCGGCCGAGCCCCGGAGGGCGACGGGAGGCGGCAGCACCCCCCCCCCCCCACCCCCCTTTGGTCACTGTGGCGACCGGCACAGGCATTAGCTGGCAGGCCCCCCCATCTGCCTGATGTTGGGCTGTGTGACCTGCATGGAAATGGCACTATTAGGAGCGCGCCCCACAGCCCGTCCTC
Source organism: Alosa sapidissima (assembly GCF_018492685.1). NCBI lineage: Eukaryota > Metazoa > Chordata > Actinopteri > Clupeiformes > Clupeidae > Alosa > Alosa sapidissima. The sequence continues at coordinate 4,760,628 of NC_055978.1, read as the reverse complement.
CTGTTCCATGTCCCAGCCTGCTCGTGAGTCTGCAAAGCAGTGGGCTGTTTATCTTTTCAGTTTATCTTTATCTTTTGGGGAGGATTTATGTGTGTGTGGTTGTATGTGTGTGTGTGTGGGTGGTTTTTTTTTGGGAGTCTGAAATCTAAATAATTTAGTACCCAGACGTGAGTGAGACAAGTCTTTGGACTTGGCTAGAGATTAGCAGTATGCCAATATTCCACTTTGTGCCGAGATGGACGGGTTTTTTCTTTGAAGGCGAGAGGGCTGATCAATGTTTGCAGATGAGTTTGGGGCGAGGGGGGGGGGGCAGAGGAGGGGGTCGGTGACAGTGGTGTTGGGTGGGGGGTGTGGAGGTGCGGGTGGAGGGGGAGAGAGAGAGAGAGGACTATTGAGAGTTGGGAGACAGCAGGAAGCATAGATTAAAGGAACTTCAGATTTCTCCTCACAAGCCTGTGTGCCTTGCAGGGAACCCCACAAAAAAGAAAGAAAGAAAGAAAGAAAGAAAGAGGGAGGGAGAGGGAAAAACACATAAAATAGAATAAAAAGGGGAGAGAAAAAACATCAGAAAGAAAGAGCGGGAGAGAGAGAGAGAGAGAGAGAAAGAGAGAGAGAAAGAGAGAGAGAAAGTAAGTAATGAAGAAAGGGAAAGAATGGGAAAGAAAAACAAAAGAAGAAAGAATATTAGAAAGGCAAATGGCTCAGGAGTTTGATTCTATTAGGCATCCATGTGCCTTGACCTGCCAGGAAGCAGATGCATCTGCAAGGCCGCATCCACACACTGGCAATTACTCAGGCTGTCATTTTGGAGCCAAATTTCCAAAACACAATTTACAGACGCAGGGCCGCTTCCCTCTCCCTCGACAGGTTTCCACGATGCAATTACCAAATCCACCATTTGCATGAGGAAGTACCTGTTTGTTGTTGATTAGCTTCGAAAATGAGTGAGAAAGACTTGGGAATCAACAGAGAGAGAGAGAGAGAGAAAGAGCGGGAATAGTGAGAGAGAGAGCAGAGATTTGATCCCTGAAAAGCCCCCCCCCCCCCACCACCCCACCACTCTCGTCTGCATCTGTTTTCCTCTCTGTGATGGACATGTGCCGCTTGAAAGGATTGATGCGATGGCGTATCAGTTCTAATTGATTGGCATTAGGCTGACATTCCGCTGGCATTTCAAGAGGAACTCTCTGAGACAAAGAGACAGGGAAGAGAAAAACTCAACCTTGTCTGTGCAAAATCTTTCAGAGAGTTTTTTTTTTTTTGGGGGGGGGGCATGTGAAGCACAATTGCACTCTAATGATGATGGGTGCAGAGTGAGAGAGTGATTTTCACCTCCCCAGTAACTCAACTTGACCTTAATAGAGGCCAGAACCTCTGCCTACACCTAATGCACTGGGTGGACTGCTATCTGGCAAACAGAAACACTATGGACTCTATGTTAATGTGTCTAGTGTGTAGTGTGGTGAAGTACATATTCATGCATACAATTTACATCCCATTTTCTACTTCCTATTTACTGACATGTCAGATTTTTAGGATGCAGTAATACTAATGTGAACAGCCTCTTTCTCCAGGCTCGGCAATACGTCAGCAATGTGTCAAAGGCAGTGCGCTGACCCGTTGAGCATATCCAAGACTTGTTTACCCACAACTTCATGCTAAATATGTGCATAAACAACAACATGGTGGTGTGGAAAACATTTCAGATGTAAGATGCTGTGATATTCCCTCACCCTCCCTACCGTGTGGCTAGGGATACGAGGGCTGATGCCATTGACACGTTTGTTCTTCTGCTGAGCAAGTACAGTTTTCAGCTTCTCTAGTCCCACTTAAATGCCAATATCCTGCAAGGCATCCAATTGCTGACCAAATCACATCTTACCCCCTTGTGTGTAAGCTAAGACCAACCATTGATGGCGAAGGACCATTCCGAGCTGGTCAAAGGGTCTATGTGTGTCCTTTTGACCTTGAGAAGTCAGCAATACAATTGTCAAGAGAGGACCTATCAGTCCCTTATGCGCTGATCTGTCGGTAATGTGTCACTCTTCCTGTGTCACTCCCTTCCTGTCTAAGCATGCTAGTGTCCTCATGTCGGTGTTGGCTTTTCGTCTGTTTGTCTGTTTTCCCTCTATAATTCTCTTGTCTGCCTCCCTTTCTCCCTGTTTTTCTCTCCCTTTCTCCATCTTTCTGTCCCTCTTTTTCTTCATCTGTTTTTCTGCTTCCTATAGACAAATTACAGTACATAACACACACCAATGTGACCTGCTGTTTTCTACGCTTTACCATTTCCAAGTCTGACGCACGGTGCGAGCTGTAATATATTCGGCATTCTGTATTCTGCTAAGTATTCTGCATTGCCGTGGTGTTCAAAGGCATGTCATGGAGCAGGGCAACCTCAATGTGAGCCAAGACAATTGCTGTCCTCCTGCCTTACCATAGGCAGATACCTCTCCAAATGCATTCCAGTGAGGAGTTGAAAAAAAAAACACTCAACCTACTTTCTTCTAAGCTTCGTTGTCAGCTTGTAGGGAGAGCTCATTACCCAAAAAAGGATTTCGGTAAATTCTTTATTTATTTTGTGTCGCGCTGGGTATTCGTGCTTCGCTTGGAATTGCTGGGCACTCGCTTGTGGAGATAAAAAAAAGAAGCAAACAGCGGGTGGGTGTGTTGGCGGGCAGTGGAAAAGTCGAGGTAGAGCCGGAGGAGGCTGGCTGATGTCACCGCTGCCGCAGGGCGGGGGTGCGTGCGGACAGCAGCGGCTCCGACAGGTGTGAGGACACATCGAGGACAAGCGGATGACACACAAACACACACACACAAACACAGAGGCCAGGTCATCTGCAGCTGGACAGCTTCCCGTCAGAAGAGGGGCATTATAGGGCGGGGTACTGGACACACGACACACACACACTAATATCCAATTACAGCCAGCCTGCAGCCCATCATCAGATCACTGGTCAGAAGTAGACCAGACAACCGGTCGCCCGATGGGTCCGTGGTCGCCCTCAATCTGCCTCCGATACCCAGAGGCATCTGGTCCAGGAGTAAATTAATGCAGGCGTTCAAAATGGAGGCACATGATCTGACCAGGACGCTGCCTGTACTGCTAGATAGTGCTGTGTGTCATAGGGATAACCTTGACCCACCTCTGCTGTGAGCTTCTGTGAGTTTGTGTGTGTGTGTGTGTGTGTGTGTGTGTGTGTTTGTTGGTGTGCGTGTGTGTGTGTGTGTGTAGCAAAATGCATTTTCAGCAACTCAGAATCATGCTCTGCCGCAGGTGTGTGTGTGTGTGTGTGTGTGTGTGTGTGTGTGTGTGTGTGTGTGTGTGTGTGTGTGTGTGTGTGCACGCGCGTGTATGTGTGTACTCCGAGGTGATTAATGTGGCCACACAGGCAGCCCCATCTTCATTGCCCTGGTCGGTAGGGTGATGGAGGGTCTGGCAACGGGGCTTGGCACAGGATGGCATGTCTAGACCCCTAAGAGGGGGAAGATGGAGGGAGGCTTTGGCCTTACGCCTTACGAGGATCGGCTTAGACTCATTAAATATGCAGGTGCAGGGGGTTGGTGTGTGTGTGTGTGTGTGTGTGTGTGAGCATGTGTCTATGGTGTTGGGGGGAATTTGGATACTGTGTTAGACTAGTGTGTGACTGGGCCTCAGGAGGTGAATGGAATTCCTAATGCAGAGAAGAGAGAGAGAGAGAGAGAGAGAGAGAGAGAGAGAGAGAGAGAGAGAGAAAGAAAGAAGAGTAAACAAGACCTGAAACCACACATGGGAATTCATCTCATAGGAAGCCTCTCCTCCCCTCCCCCACACAATCAGAAACACACACACACACACACACATACACACAGGGGCATGTACACACACACACATACACACACACACACACACACACGCACACACACACACACACACACACACACACACACACACACACACACACACACACACACAAGCACACCCACATACACACAGGGGCACACACACGCACACACACACACACACACACACACACACACACACACACACACACACACACACACACGCACACACACACAAGCACACCCACATACACACAGGGGCACGCACACATACCCTTAACCTAACCCCAATCCATGGCCACAAGACAATAGCAGGCACATGGGCTAGTCCAGCCAGTAACTACAGCAAATTGAAGGAAATTGAATCTAAAATCACATTTCATATCATCCCATTTAAAATATGTGGCCACAGGGAAGAGTTTTTTTTCTGTCTTTCCTCTCTAAATATCAAACTCAACATCCCAGGGGCTGTCTGCAAAAGAATGTCATTTTGCTGTCACACGTACATATATCATCTTTCATTTCTCATCTCGTTTCATTAGTCTGTCCCACTGAAAGACAGAACTTACAACAATTGACATGATATAATGAGGAGAATGCTGAGGCTTCTGCCAAAAGGATAATGTATCACTGGTTGGCATAGCTATCAATAAACGGTTGCTAAAGATTGGAACGGATGCCTTGGCCACTGTTTTTTTAGAAAATAAACAAATAAACAAAAACAAAAAGGTTGTTAAAATTATAGTCATCTCCAAAAAAATAAAAAATAAAAATAAATAAAAGTAAAAGTCACTCAGTCAGTCCAGTCTGTTTTTGAAGTCAGTAATTGAGTCACAGTGTCTGATAACAGCTACACGTAGCTTATGTCTGCATAACATGTACATTTATATGTAGTCACTTAGCTGGCATTTTTATCCAAAACGACTTACAAAAAAAGGGAACAGTCTTGGTACAGTGCGACAAGGTCACATCAGTGCAGCAATAAGTAGGCTACTATTCGAAGCAATCGGGTGACAGTTCAAGAAGAGGGATAATCAAGTGGTAAGCATAAGCCTAGTTATGGCTGCTTGTGGTTGTTAACATGTACCTGTAGGTGGAATGACAGAATTGTGCTCTGGGTGGTATTGTTGCCAAACAGGAGAAATCATCTGCATAGTTTTTAGAGGTTGGATGTTACTGCCACCTAGTGGTCATATTGGTGTTGAACTGGGTATCTGGATGAAATAAACCACTTCATAAGTATTTCATTCAAATGAGCCTCTTTTCTTTGATATATATAATTAAGCTTTACATGAATGAAGCATATCTTTTTGGCATACAAGTAAAATTAATTTGCGAGCCACAAAGCATAATTGACAATGTACAATGTACAGGGATTAGTGTGTGCTTCACCTCACTGTGTGTACACTGTGTGCTGTGTGTGTTTCACTAATTCACGGATTGGGATAAATGCAGAGACCAAATTTCCCTCACAGGATCAAAAGAGTATATATACTTATACTTATACTTATTGCTATATTATTTGAGGAAAAGTGTCGTGGAGGTTATCATGGATAACATTTCATTGTAAACACATCATTTATCGGAATGATTGACAGAGCCCACGCTGTCTAGCTGATATAGATTTTCCTCTCCACAGAGAGCAATGCAGTGTGTTATCTTGTATTTACAGGCCCTCTGAGCATACCAGGCATCTTCTTGCAAGCCTGTTTGCAGAAATACTTGCTTATCTACCGTCTCTTTTTTCTGTCTGCCCCCCCCCTCTCTCCATCTCTCCTGGTATATCTCTCTACTTCCATCCATCTATCCCACTCTCTCCCTCTCTCTCTTCTCTCTCTTGAGATGACGTACAGTAGGACTCATGTTAATGTAGCATGCACAGTGTTGGGCAAAACATTGCAACCATGAGCGCACTATTTAGTAAAACGTGCACACAATTTAGTAAAATGAGCAGACAATTTGATCAAACGTGTACGCGATTTCTGTATACACACTAACAAATATCTTGCAATGACCCCTCCAGGGTTCAGTACATGTACTGTACCTGATCTGCAGGAGTACAGTAATGAGCAACAGCAGCAAAACAACCCACTGTGCCCTCAGTTACAAAAACAAATGTATGCACAGGTTTGATCTTGAACACAGCTGCAGTTGGCAAGATTTTTTTGATCATATTCACTGAAACCGACACTATGCTCTGACAGAACAACATAAATCAGCCGGTTTTAGAAAAAAACCCTGCACTTCTACCTCCATCTAGAGCCTGTTATTTGTTTTGCAAAAATCCACAGCTCCCGGTTCTTCTGGTCCAATCAGAGCAGGGCTGTGTGAGATCTGACTGTCAATGACAGTCTGGTGCGCACTGACAAGCACAAACTCGATGAGAGGGTGCTCGGTGGTAGTGGGGGAAGGGCATGAGAGTTGTAAACATTCAATATTTTGGCTAAGTCCCCTCAATCTGTCAGACTTGCCAACTGCAGCTTTAAGTTCATAACCACAAACTGAAAGGTTGATGTAAAAAAAAAACACCCTTTCAAATTCTTCCGTGCTGACAACAAAAACTGGCTTGTTTACGTGTCAGTTCATGTCTAACATTAACAAAAAATAATAAAAGTTGTCACACCTTTTGCCTCAAACGGTTTTGCATCCATGGAATGTTACCAAGTTGGCATTCTGTGTAAGAGCAGAAATTCCCCTTCATTAGTTAGGGAGCGCATAAACTTCCTCATGTGCGGTACACTGATGTCTTCAAATGAAAATATACTTCACTTCCACTTTGTTAATCATTCCGTCTAAAAAAAGCAAATCTTTTGAACACATCTGTGTTCATGAATTATCATGAATTCATGCATTATTCATGATTTATGCATTCCTTCATTCCTTATTTCTTGAATCATCATCAGGAACTGACATTCATGCATAAACAACCCATCAACTAAAGCATTAGGTACATCATTATGATTTATGATTTCTTAAGCATAATCATCATGATTACATACATTTGAGGTTAATTGCTCACGAGTTCATCATGTCTGTGGCCCAGCAACTAAAGTTGTGAATAATTACATGTGTTTGGAGAACTCCACAAGTTGTTCAAATCAGAGTTTGAGCAGTGATTACCACATGTTTGTCAGAAAAATAAATAATCATGATCTTGCTTAATAAGTCAGATAATAAATCAGAGTAAAGGTCATGGAATAGGCTATATCATGAGAAAATAGTAAAATTGTAAAAAGAAAAACTAAAGATAGTGAAAAATAGTAAACCTGGTTACATTTGTTTTGTAAACCGTGTAATGTAATTATCAGATGCACAAATGTACTACTCCGTGGCCCTGTATTACATGTATGTGTAACATGTGACTTTGTGTAACTTCATGTGACTATAGGCAGAAGTGTAATCATAATACCATCTTATCATATTCAAATTAACCTGTAGAGTAGCTTAGTTGTTGGTTGACTTTTTTTCTGTGTTCATCAGCTGAATCAAAAAGAGACTCTTTTCATGATTGTCAGGGTATGCACATTTATTTAGATGTAATACACAAACATTTTTATAGATAATTAACTTACATGGAAGGTGTTTTACTCAGATTTCCGAATATACTTAAGTTGTAAATAAATAATTTAAAAGACAAACGAACAACTGTGGTAGTTAGAAGAAAACACGGCAGGCAGGGCTCGGGTAAGCGGGCCTTGGAGGATCAGTGGGCGTTTGGCGAGTCCACGCATGAGTCAGCCATGCTTGCAGGCCTCGGGTCATTCTCACAAATGTTACACAGGACCAGACAGGAAAACTCGTCCTCCTCCTCATGGGCATGCTGAACACCAGCCGCATCGTCCTGCCGCTGCCACGGCGGACCGGAAACGTGTGTATGGTGGCATCAGTGTCGACGTTGTAGAACCACAGGCGGCCCTTGTCGCAGTCGAGGAACACGCCGAGGAACGAGAGGTCCTGCTCTCTCACTCTGAAGTCGCCATGGTTATGCAGCGCTGTCAGCACGCCGTCGTCCAGCCTCAGCGTCCAGGAGAGCTTCTCTGTCCCCTCTTCTCCCACCACACCTATCTCCCAGCTCCGACACCCTCGCACGTCCACCTCCCAGTAGTGCTGGCCAGCGGTGAAGGTCTGCTCTGCTTGCACATGCAGTAGTCGGGCATCCTGAGCTTTGTCTGGTTGACTTTGGTTACTCTGCATGTCCTTAGCGAAGAGAGTCACCTGTCTATTATCCTCCGACACGCTCAGCTTCTCATGGGCCGTGTTTTTGTCAAATGTGATGAAGTCAACAACTATTCAAAAAGAGATGGTGATAAACTCGTCATTAGTTTTTAAAATTTGTTATGGTCATAAGGCAGCTATTCCATTAAAGGTAAAATCTTTATAAAGGCTATAAGGTCATTTCAGTATAGGCAGCAATTTCACTTTAGTGGTTTTAATATAATAGCCCCATTTATTTTAAAATAGTCTCCAACAAGTTATTTCAGTTTTGCTTGTTGACAAATATGTTTTAATTGCTGTATTTTTAATTATGCTTACACTTCAATGGGTGTGTCAGACATGATTTGCTCTTCTCAAGGATCATACGGACAGAGTTCTCCAGTGATTTCCGTCTGAGATGATCATCTTTTTTTTCCCAGTCAACAAAGTTATTGTCAATGATTTCAATTCTATAACGAATCAATGAACAGATATTGAACAGGCAAACATTATTCAAATTGATTTCAAAAACCTGATAATTTCCATAGATTTATATTTTTCATTCAATGTAAGTTAGTGCTGTATAAATATAAAGTTATGCTGACCTTTTCTCCAGTTCCACACATTGAGTCTATGAAGAAGAAAAAAGCATAAGGAGCAGCAGGACTGAAATATGGTGTTGACCATTTGCCTTTTTAAGCATCCAAGAAGTACATAATAGGAGAAAATGATTATGAAGGTATGACCCAGAGGTGGGAGTAAGTCACAAGCAGGTCTCAAGTCTTAACCTTCAAGTCTCAAGCAAGTCCAAGTCATTTTTTGTGACAGTCAAGCAAGTCAAGTCAAGTCATAGCCAAATCATTGAAATTCATGATGATTTAACCATGTTTTCATTTTAAAATAAGCTACAATAGGCTAGTTATGAACTGCTGGAGTTTTATTTCAAATAGACATTGCATTCATTCAAGCCACATAGCCTATATCTGAACGGTTTATAGAATAAGATGAAATGTATACGAATAAAAATACATGTATTTCAAGTAGACCTATTATAAAATAGCCTATTATTGTTTTCAATATGCCTCAAATATTAGGTAGCCTAAGCTACATCAAATGATGAAAATATTCAAACAGTTACACCTATCCTGACCTGTCACATCTCAAGGGAACCAATAATGTTGAAAAAGTGAACTAATCAATCAATCAAACGCTGCCGCCGACGGAAGAAATACTTGCTTATCTACCGTCTCTTTTTTCTGTCTGCCCCCCCCCCCCCTCTCTCCATCTCTCCTGGTATATCTCTCTACTTCCATCCATCTATCCCACTCTCTCCCTCTCTCTCTTCTCTCTCTTGAGATGACGTACAGTAGGACTCATGTTAATGTAGCATGCACAGTGTTGGGCAAAACATTGCAACCATGAGCGCACTATTTAGTAAAACGTGCACACAATTTAGTAAAATGAGCGATTTCTGTATACACACTAACAAATATCTTGCAATGACCCCTCCAGGGTTCAGTACATGTACTGTACCTGATCTGCAGGAGTACAGTAATGAGCAACAGCAGCAAAACAACCCACTGTGCCCTCAGTTACAAAAACAAATGTATGCACAGGTTTGATCTTGAACACAGCTGCAGTTGGCAAGATTTTTTTGATCATATTCACTGAAACCGACACTATGCTCCGACAGAACAACATAAATCAGCCGGTTTTAGAAAAAAAACCTGCACTTCTACCTCCATCTAGAGCCTGTTATTTGTTTTGCAAAAATCCACAGCTCCCGGTTCTTCTGGTCCAATCAGAGCAGGGCTGTGTGAGATCTGACTGTCAATCACAGTCTGATGCGCACTGATGAGCACAAACTCGATGAGAGGGTGCTCGGTGGTAGTGGTGGAAGGGCATGAGAGTTGTAAACATTCAATATTTTGGCTAAGTCCCCTCAATCTGTCAGACTTGCCAACTGCAGCTTTAAGTTCATAACCACAAACTGAAAGGTTGATGTAAAAAAAAAACACCCTTTCAAATTCTTCCGTGCTGACAACAAAAACTGGCTTAGGCAGCATTTTCACCATCTGAATATGGTCTTGTTAACATATTAGGCCATGAATGACCTGTTTACATGTCAGTTCATGTCTAACATTAACAAAAAATAATAAAAGTTGTCACACCTTTTGCCTCAAACGGTTTTGCATCCATGGAATGTTACCAAGTTGGCCTTCTGTGTAAGAGCAGAAATTCCCCTTCAGTAGTTAGGGAGCGCATAAACTTCGTCATGTGCGGTACACTGATGTCTTCAAATGAAAATATACTTCACTTCCACTTTGTTAATCATTCCGTCTAAAAAAAGCAAATCTTTTGAACACATCTGTGTTCATGAATTATCATGAATTCATGCATTATTCATGATTTATGCATTCCTTCATTCCTTATTTCTTGAATCATCATCAGGAACTGACATTCATGCATAAACAACCCATCAACTAAAGCATTAGGTACATCATTATGATTTATGATTTCTTAAGCATAATCATCATGATTACATAAATTTGAGGTTAATTGCTCACAAGTTCATCATGTCTGTGGCCCAGCAACTAAAGTTGTGAATAATTACATGTGTTTGGAGAACTCCACAAGTTGTTCAAATCAGAGTTTGAGCTGTGATGACCACATGTTTGTCAGAAAAATAAATAATCATGATCTTGCTTAATAAGTCAGATAATAAATCAGAGTAAAGGTCATGGAATAGGCTATATCATGAGAAAATAGTAAAATTGTAAAAAGAAAAACTAAAGATAGTGAAAAATAGTAAACCTGGTTACATTTGTTTTGTAAACCGTGTAATGTAATTATCAGATGCACAAATGTACTACTCCGTGGCCCTGTATTACATGTATGTGTAACATGTGACTTTGTGTAACTTCATGTGACTATAGGCAGAAGTGTAATGTACCCATCACCAGGAAATGCTTTCAGTTCCAATGTTGGTGAAGAGGAACTTCATTTTTCAAATGCATGTATGATTTTCATAATACCATCTTATCATATTCAAATTAACCTGTAGAGTAGCTTAGTTGTTGGTTGGCTTTTTTTCTGTGTTCATCAGCCGAATCAAAGAGAGACTCCTTTCATGATTGTCAGGGTATGCACATTTATTTTGATGCAATACACAAACATTTCTATAGATAATTAACTTACATGGAAGGTGTTTTACTCAGATTTCCGAATATACTTAAGTTGTAAATAAATAATTTAAAAGACAAACGAACAACTGTGGTAGTTAGAAGAAAACACGGCAGGCAGGGCTCGGATAAGCGGGCCTTGGAGGATCAGTGGGCGTTTGGCGAGTCCACGCATGAGTCAGCCATGCTTGCAGGCCTCGGGTCATTCTCACAAATGTTACACAGGACCAGACAGGAAAACTCGTCCTCCTCCTCAGGGGCGATGCTGAACACCGGCCGCATCGTCCTGCCGCTGCCACGGCGGACCGGAAACGTGTGTATGGTGGCATCAGTGTCGACGTTGTAGAACCACAGGCGGCCCTTGTCGCAGTCGAGGAACACGCCGAGGAACGAGAGGTCCTGCTCTCTCACTCTGAAGTCGCCATGGTTATGCAGCGCTGTCAGCACGCCGTCGTCCAGCCTCAGCGTCCAGGAGAGCTTCTCTGTCCCCTCTTCTCCCACCACACCTATCTCCCAGCTCCGACACCCTCGCACGTCCACCTCCCAGTAGTGCTGGCCAGCGGTGAAGGTCTGCTCTGCTTGCACATGCAGTAGTCGGGCATCCTGAGCTTTGTCTGGTTTACTTTGGTTACTCTGCATGTCCTTAGCGAAGAGAGTCACCTGTCTATTATCCTCCGACACGCTCAGCTTCTCATGGGCCGTGTTTTTGTCAAATGTGATGAAGTCAACAACTATTCAAAAAGAGATGGTGATAAACTCGTCATCAGTTTTTAAAATTTGTTATGGTCATAAGGCAGCTATTCCATTAAAGGTAAAATCTTTATAAAGGCTATAAGGTCATTTCAGTATAGGCAGCAATTTCACTTTAGTGGTTTTAATATAATAGCCCCATTTATTTTAAAATAGTCTCCAACAAGTTATTTCAGTTTTGCTTGTTGACAAATATGTTTTAATTGCTGTATTTTTAATTATGCTTACACTTCAATGGGTGTGTCAGACATGATTTGCTCTTCTCAAGGATCATACGGACAGAGTTCTCCAGTGATTTCCGTCTGAGATGATCATCTTTTTTTTCCCAGTCAACAAAGTTATTGTCAATGATTTCAATTCTATAACGAATCAATGAACAGATATTGAACAGGCAAACATTATTGAAATTGATTTCAAAAACCTGATAATTTCCATAGATTTATATTTTTCATTCAATGTAAGTTAGTGCTGTCTAAATATAAAGTTATGCTGACCTTTTCTCCAGTTCCACACATTGAGTCTATGAAGAAGAAAAAAGCATTAGGAGCAGCAGGACTGAAATATGGTGTTGACCATTTGCCTTTTTAAGCATCCAAGAAGTACATAATAGGAGAAAATGATTATGAAGGTATGACCCAAAGGTGGGAGTAAGTCACAAGCAGGTCTCAAGTCTTAACCTTCAAGTCTCAAGTCATTTTTTGTGACAGTCAAGCAAGTCAAGTCAAGTCATAGCCAAATCATTGAAATTCATGATGATTTAACCATGTTTTCATTTTAAAATAAGCTACAATAGGCTAGTTATGAACATTGCATTCATTCAAGCCACATAGCCTATATCTGAACGGTTTATAGAATAAGATGAAATGTATACGAATAAAAATACATGTATTTCAAGTAGACCTATCATAAAATAGCCTATTATTGTTTCAATATGCCTCAAATATAAGGTAGCCTAAGCTACATCAAATCATGAAAATATTCAAACAGTTACGGGCAATTCCATGCAAAGGTCATCCTTACCATGGAAAAAAAAAGTTGAGCATACGCAAATAGAACTGTTGTTGAAATCTTCATTTAGGTCTATATTTTATTGTTTGTAACTGATCTGATTGAATTTGATGGAATAAATCATAAATCATAAATATGGTGTGCAACCATACAGAAACAACATTTTTCACATGGTAATATTATACATATTTAAAAAGTGGATAAATGGACCCAAGGTTCAAACAAATTGTGCCATTTGACAAATTCCAGATTGACAAGGGAATGGTAGAGCAATGTCTATGCTCAGCTTGCCTTTAAGAGCACAACTCCTTACATTTGTAAGGCTTTTGTTTTTAAGTCAGCAAGTTCCATGGCCATGTCACATCCATAACGTTTTATAGGAAACGTTTATGCTACACATACAGTGTTGATGCGACAATGTCCATAGTGTCTGTGCAAAGCTGATTTATATCAATGTAAAGTGTGAAATTGTGTGAAATTGTGCCACTTTCTTGCTTTTAAAACCTTTAATGGTGCGTTATGGATGTGACGTTATGGATGTTACATAATGTGAATTTACAAGACTGGAGACTTTATTATACCTCAAAGCCGATAAAATGTCTGTTCTGGTGGCATGTCAGTTTCAACGCATTTCACCTTAGTGTTTACAATTGACATTTCAAAGATTATTAGGTTGATCAAAACCACAGGGAGGCCTTGCCTAACCATTAGCAAAACAAACATAATATTAAAATACCTCCAGTGATTAGCCTAGCCATAGCCTATTTTCAAGTGGCCTAATAACGAAAATCTGAGCGATTATCTTCCTGTAACTGTCATACTGTTGTTGTACAGTAACTGGATTATCGTGTTAGCTGGTGAAGATGGCTGACTTTGCAGCTGGAGTTAACATAGCAACCTCCTTCTGTTGCAGATCTGTTCAGCCTGCCGTTCACGTCTGCTTAACACAGTTTAATTTTAAATGTGACGCGATATGCCAGCATTTGAAGTGTCAGGTCCTCTGTAGCTAATACCCACAGAGTAACATAAGTAACGGCAGCAATAAACTAGATGTACCGCATAGTGGTATAAAATATGACCGCCTCTCAGTCCTGCATATTCTCTTCGCAAAAATAAATCACGCTTGTCAATTTGTCTCCATTTTCTACTCCTGCAACTCATGTGCATGTAAATGAGTGTGTGCATATGTGAGTTTGCTTTTGTTTATAAGTGTGTGTGTGTGTGTGTGTCTGTGTGTGTGTGTGTGTCTGTGTGTGTGCATGTGCGTATGCGTGCCTGTGTTTGTGTGTTTATGTGTGTGTTTGCACGCGCACATGCATATGCGTGCCTGTGTGTTTGTGTTTATGTGTCTGCATTCATGTGGGTGTTTGTTAGTGCATGTGTGTGTGTGTGTGCTTTGCCTGTCTGTATGTGTTTATGTGTGTGTGTGCTTGCCTGTCTGTATGTGTGCGACTATGCGTGCGTGCGTGCGTGCATGTGTGTGTGTGTGTGTGTGTGCATGTGCGTGTGTGCACATGTACTTTATGTGTGCAAATCACAAATGAGTGGGTATGGGTTAGGTTGATGCGGGCTCTTGAGACTAACATACCATAAATATTTTGTCATCTTGGGTGCAACGGTTCAGGTAGGGCTAGTTATTTAAGGGAGTGGCCACCAAGTTTCATGTTCCCTGGTGTTTCAGTAACCCGGGAATCACTGACCAAAATTGATGACGGTAAAAGAAATATATATTTATATTTTAAATGACTTGTTGTCCTGATTCTCCCTGTGTCTCTTAGTGGGCACTGAGGAAGCAATAATTTCATCGCTAGTTTTTCATGATTACTATTTCAATTGTTTCATATCAAAATTCACTACTTAATTATGTGTTTTATGTAGTTTGTCGAGGACTGGTTCAGACACGTCACATCCATAACGTGAAACCGTCACATCCATAACGCCAATTTTTCCTACATAATGCATTACGAAAATGACGCATAGTTTCAAAAACACACTTTTTGTGTTCATTCAAGTCTCCTTCATGCTACATATATCATAGTTTCGGCAGTTTCCTTCAAAATTCACAGAGTTTGTAGAAAACCTGTAATCTCTCACAAAAGTGTGTCCATTTCATGTCACATCCATAACGCTGATAAAATGCCTTGTATTCTTAGGATGAAATTGATTATATGAAATTTGAGGATTTCTCAGTATTCAGAGGACAGAGGTTACATTAAAAGTTATGCAAATTAATTCACTGATACTAATTTTGCCCCCACTCTAAGGCATTTTGTTTACCAATATGAGTCTAATTGTCACATCCATAACGCTGGAACTGCCCTTACACCTATCCTGACCTGTCACATCTCCAGGGAACCAATAATGTTGAAAAAGTGAACTAATCAATCAATCAAACGCTGCCGCCGACGTCACTGCCAAACTTTGACAAGCGCGACAGCTCAATGGGTTTTAGGAGGGTTTAGGACCGTCAATGCTATATCATATTATACATAAGCCTAACATGTGAAATAAGCTACTTTTCTATGCTGATTGCTGGCAGTTAGCTAGGCCTACTTACTGTTGTTAGCCTACTACTAGGCTGTAACGTATGTAACAAGGAAAAGAGAGGCGCTTACTTTAGGTTACATTGGCAACATTTTCGCTATATATCAACATGGGCGGATTATGAACTTTCGGGCCCCTGGGCCCAGATGTATTAAGGGCCCCCCACTTATTGTCTTATATGTGGGAGGGGGGGTTTGGGGGTCCTCCCCCAGAACATTTTTAATTTGTTTGATGTGATTTCCTGTATTCTGGTGCATTTTAGGGATGGCCAATACTAAATGCAATCAGATTCATAGTCTACATCCTGATTTGTTGATATTGAGGCAATGATTCCATGCAAAGGCTTGGGCTTCAGGGCCCCCTGACCCCTTGGGCCCCTGGGCCTCGGCCCGGTAGGCCCGTGCAGTAATCCATCCCTGTATATAAAGATTAAACTTAGACAAGAAAATATTTCACTTTGCCATTTTACACATTCTAACCGAATATGGCGTCAACTAAAAGGCTTAATAAATTCAAAGCCAACTCTTAACATGCCTCAAATTTGAGGTTTCTAACACGACTAACTTCGGATGAAAATCAACGTGGTGGTGGTTATGTCGCTATTTTGCACACTTGCAGACTGCTGTTCATTTCTCCTTTGACTTGTTAGATACATCATCTGTGAAGCCAAACATTATTATGTTTTGGTATAAACGTAGAAACGTATTTGCAAGTTAGCCTACCTCAGGCTGTCTCATTTGATCTGGCACTTGCTGTTGGTCTGTCGCGTCGCGTCACTTGGTACAATGACGGTACCGATCCACTTGCACGACACTTCATTTTGTCGTGTCGCATAGATGTCGCGCTGCCTCCCCACGTTCAGTCTTGTGTGGGCGTTTTGTTTAAAATGTCAGTTACCAGCTCATACTCAGTTCGTTTTAACGTATCTTAAGTGTTTTTCCACAAATGGACCACAATTTTAGGCATGTACTTAACAGTATACAACACATTAATAGCCTAAACAAACTATGCAAGCCATTTGGAAATCTTGTTTTATTTAAACTACTCAATGTAATCTCAAATCCTTACCAGAAACACCAACAGTCAATATATTCATCCAAATCCTAGTTTTGTTTGTTTTATGGACTACTAGGTGGTCGTGGAAGAGATCGTTAAAACATTATTAGTGTTGTAAGCGGAACCAAAGTTTCACAGGCACCGTTGTGGTAGAACAAAGGACCTACAACCTCGTCCTTTCATTGGAGAGTCGCCTCGCGTTCAACGGATTAATTTGCATAAAGATGGGCTTCGTCCATAGACAGTAAAAGAAATGGACGAACAGACTCCGTCGTTTTCAATGGGAGGGCACTGAGTCAAATAGAACGATTTTTCAGTTGGTCCCCCCAGTACTGCGCAGACTCACACTTAACTTTGTGACGTTAGCCATCGAACTGAATCTTGTAACTCATATGATAGATACACAGAAATTCTTCTCACACTTCCTTCGCCTTCAAAGTCATCAAAGTTAAACATTTATTTATGTATTATTATTAATATCATCCTCACCAAGTCGTGTTAATGTTGAAGCTACCATACATGATCATCTTCAAAAACAGTCAACAAAACAAAAAAGTTATAGCCTTGAAGCTAATCTTCTTTCCACTTTTCCGACCTACGGTCAATCCATCGAAAACCTCTGTAATGATTAGTGCCGTTTTTAAAAAAAAATAGGTTTACTTTTTTATTATTATTAGGTTGCCTCTGTGTAATGCTTTACCTTAACATACGGTCGTGTATGCTAGGGTTTGCTTATGAGTTACCGTCATAGTAAGGTGGACTGAGCTTCTTATCCAAACAATACGGTTATCTCCCTACGGCGCGAAAGAGAGATTACGTCAAAGCTAGCTTCCCTCCAACCGAACAAGCTAACCATTCTTCTTACGGGTAACCAACGTTACGGACGAGGTAGTGGAGTTTGTTTTGCCTTTGTAGTGTTTATGTGGATTACACAGAAGCTACAATATCGGCACAGGATATATGTTATATGAAGTTATGGTATTTCAAAAAAATCCTAGAATGAATGGACTTCTATGGGAGTTAGCAGAGAGGTGGTCCCTCCAGCCTACGTCGATTCTTCTACTTCCGGGAATTCGCCTGCCCCCTTGGCTTCGTACAGCTTTTTGACGCACAACATATTTTCAAATGCAGCGCTGCCTTCCCGGAATGCTTTGCGGGCGCGTTAAAGTCGCTTGACGTCACCCATAGGACTAGAGTGGAATGCGACACGACAAAATGAAGTGTCGTGCAAGTGGATCGGTACCGTGACAGGGTCGCTCGCGTGACGCATGCAACAGCACCTAAGCAGATTTTCTAAAATCGTAAAGTTAACTCCTTAATATCTATGAAAAAAATAAAAAGTCAAGTCATTTCAAGTCATTTGTCTCAAGTCTAAGTCAAGTCTCAAGCCATGAATAGCAAGTCAAGTCGAGTCTTTTATACATGTTGATCAAGCAAGTCTCAAGTCTTAAAAAATGTGACTCGAGTCCCCTATGTCTGGTATGACCAAATGTATTCAGTAGACAGCATGGGTGGAAATATGTTACTCTGTTATGTATAAACTGCTGTACTGATAGTTATGCAACCTATTCACTCTTACTCGAACCTCCATATAGCTTTGCTGTACTCCAACTTTTTCCAGTGTTAAGTAAGCAGTATGAGCTGTACAGATTCCACAACACAGAGTAACAAAATGCTTACAATGCTGACTTCACTTTATACCTCTGAGTTGTAGACTAATAGTAATGAAAACTTTACCTGCACAGAAAAAGCATTGTCTGGGGTTTGTCCTGTCTGGATCTTAAGCCGTTCTAGTTCCTCATGGATTTCTGCCTTTGTCTTGAGCTCAGTGAGTTGTGCCTCCATGTGCTTCTGTTGGGCGGCTAACAGTTTGAAGGCCTGGATCTTGTTCACCTCCAGCAGGTCTCTGAGCTCATTAAACATAGCATCTAGGTTCTCTTTAGTTTTTAGAAAGTTGGCCTATAACAAGACAGACGAGAAGCTGAATTGAATTCGCAGATAGCTGATATGGGTAGAATCATTTAAATAATGTAGACATTCTGGTAAGTGTGAAAACCAAATTTCTTACCTCTATATATTTGATGCTATTAGTGATTGATGCATCTGAAGTGAAATTGCCTTGCTTCTTGATACTTCTTGCCAGTTCTTTGTTGTTTTTCATTAGTTCATCCTGGAAGAAGATAAACATCAACAAATAATAAGTAGGCTTATTTTCGATGCTAATATAATCCATTAAGTTTGTTTTTGAAGCTAAAAAGAGGTGATCTCACTAATCGTTTCATGCATGCGTCTAGAAGACTAGAAGAGAATTGGTGATTGCGATGATCGCCGTTGGACAAGCAGCTGTCGCACAAGGCTACTCCACACTCCTGGCAGAAGACAGTCAGCGACCGCTGATGGCTATTGCAGAGGCTGGTGGCTGTTCCCGCAGATTCGACTGAGCAGCGCCCTAAAGACGACATTTCAGTAGCCAGCTTGTCCTATGAAGCAGCAGAGCGAGTGACACTGAACGAGAGTGCAGAGGCATTTAGAATCTGGATGGAATGCAAGACATCCGGTTGTTCACCCGCACCCGTACATTGACGGCAAATAAAACTTCCCTGATCGTGAAATGATGACAGTCCAGTGCTCAAGGCGATTTTTCCATAATTTCCCCCTAAACAAATATATTTTTGTGGGTTAGGTCTACAACATATATTGCTAGCCTACTACTATATAGTTCATTCTTTGCCATCCTCTATAGTTTTCATTCATTTTACATTAGGCCTACTTACACTTACAAAAAAATGTTGATCCAACCTTCAAATGAATTCTGAATTATGCATGTTCTGTATGATGAGTCCTCACATAGGGGAGAGCGGGGTAAGATGAGCCTTTTATTTACATTCTTCATCATTCTGACTTTTGTTTTGTTTTGTAATCTTCACACCAAACAACATTTTAAAGTGTTCTACCTCTGTAATCAACAAATCTTAGATAACTTATACAGGTAAAGAGATGCTCTCTCTCTCTAAAAAGTTGTGGCACATTTTTATTTTTTTCAAACAATAATTTAAATTCTACAAACAGTAACAAACACCTACAGAGTTTTATCTCTTCATTAGTGTGTTTACCTTTGACTCATAAATTGCAAAACCATTAAAATGAAATATGTTTAAAAATGGTAAACAGCAAATGCATTCTGTAGTTGGGTTTCGACTCGACAGCACAGCAATGTGGAGGAAAACCAACATTATAACCAAACGAACAATGCTCCTGATGAACATGAATAAATGTTCTAACTGAATGTCTGCTGTAGTGTAATCTGAGTAACCAGAAGTTCGCATCATGCTGAACAAACAGCTGTAGTGTTAGCCTACTAAAGGTCCTGATATTCACTTGCATCCAATTGTGCTTTGTGCAGGGGGTTTCTCTACAGTCTTTTCTCTAAGGGGCCATCCACACGGAGACAGTTTTTGGTTTAAATGCACCTGTTTAGCATCGTTTTGGCCGATCGTCCAAACGGATCCTGTAAACGCACTGCCTGAAGACGCACTTTTTTACTCAGTTCACTTCAGTTGAAAAAAAAAGTTGTGTACCTGGCATGTTGAAATTCTCCTAACTCAGGTACGCGAGCGGAAAGCAATCAACAAAAGAGATTTTCCAGTGAGTCCAGTCCTTCACATGAACTCTGAATTGTGCATGTACATAGGTATGCTGAGTTCTCACATAACCAAAAACAAAACAAAAAATACCTGAGTCAAAAATCTGGCAATGGTCCTGTTTAAATAACAGGTTTACTGTAGTGTCCGTTAAAGGCCTGTGATATTTGGTAACATCTAATTGTAAATCTAATTGTCTTGAGATGCTACTTGGCAAAAACTTGTTCATTGTCATATGTCATTTAAATGCATTGGTTACTACCCTGTAATAAAAAAAAAATTGCTTTTACGTCAGGTGAAGTGAGGAGATGAGGACATCAAATATCTGTCCTTCTCTATCCATCCACCACTGAACAGATCCTATTACCGTAGAAAATGTAACAGCATCATGCAGGTGGGCATGCAAAATGACATTGGATCTGGAAAGACATATCAAAGGAATGAGGGACAAATTGTGAATAATTAACAAACGGATCATTATAATGCAGATAATTGGTTTCTTAAACAGCTAAAATATGAGGCAGAGATGTATGGACATCTTATTGGTAAAAGTGTTCCTATTGGTGAAGCGGTGATCAAATGGAGAAAGAAAACCTGATTATGTGTCATTTGAACCTATATGCATAATCAGAAACTATTGTTCATGTTGTTTCCATTGGAGTTTGGTCGTCTACAATTAGACATATTTTGTAACAAAACAAAAAACAAAAAAAAGCAAATATTTGTTGGGGAAAAAAACTGCACCCAGAGATGAAACATTGTCCCAGCTGATGATATGAGGAAATGAGAGCAGACAGCACTGACCCTACATGATTATGTAAATACATGAAATGTGCAGATGCAGCTAACAATGAGCTTTATCTCTTCCATTAGTGTATTTACCTTTGACTCGTAAATGGCAAAACCCTTATGTGAAATTTGTGGCCCACTTGTTTAAAAATGCAACAGCAAATGCATTCTGGCATAGTTGGGTTTAGTAATATCATGAAACATTCAACGAGAGCTTGACTGGACAGCACAGCAATGTGGAGGAAGACCAACATTACAACCATCCGAACAATGCTCCTGATGAAATAACATGAATAAATGTTCTAATTGAAAGTCTGCTGTAGCGTTACTAAAGGTCCTGATATTCACTTGCATCCAATTGTGCTTTGTGCAGGGGGTTTCTCTGCAGTCTTTTCTCTAAGTAGACTACACCGTAAAACCTTGTCATGCCAGCACTGGTTGCCCTATCTGTAATCACTAGTGTTTAATATCACAGCTGTTACACCCCTTGAAACTTGAAAGTGAACTGAGAGGGCCCAGACCATCATTCAACTGAACATTGGTTTGGTGTCAGCCAGGCCAAACATATCTTTTCTGTTCACCCACAACATGGCACTGACTGAGTTTTGCTTTGGACCTTAACCCTTGTTGATCCCATGTATGGAAAACTGATAGCATAATCTGCCTACTGCAATAGAAACATACCTTCTTATTTTGACATTGTACACTGTAAAACCTGATGAGTTATCTTTACTTTAAAAAAAATGTGGAAAACCGATTACCTGGAAAAAACTTAAAAAGGAAAGAAAGGGGGAAAAAGAAAAAAGGAACTTATCTGTTGAAGTTACACTAAGTTACTTGTTCACTTAAAACTAGCACAGAGTGAGTAGGCAATACTTAGTACACTTCAGTTGAAAAAAAAAAAGTTAAGTGTACCTGGCATATTGAAAGTTCTCATAACTCAGGTACCTGAGTAGAAAGTAATCAGCAATAAAGATTTTCCAGTGAGATTCACCCCAAACACTGACAACCTGATCATTTTCATGCAGGTAAGTTGCTTTAGGCTACAGCTCAGGGCGGAAATATTGTTCTTAGTGATGAGGTGCACAATGCCCTGTTTTTGAATGTGTGCAGTATACCCATAATCCATCCAAGAGCAAAGATAAAGATAAGATAAAATGGAAGACCAAGAAAGAACACATTTTCATGTATCACTTACCTGTGCATAATCAGAAACTATTGTCAAAATGTATTTTGAGTTTGGCCATCTAGTACAAAGACATATTTGTTGAAAAAAGAACAAAGCACAGCACAACAAATATAAACACCCATTCATTTTATAATAAGGAAATGATAGCAGACAGTGCTGACCATTTCACATGTTTGTGGTCATGATCCAGTGATGCTACCACCAAACTGGGTGCTGCCATCCTATGGTCAGAAAGCAGAAATGTGCAAACACATGCAAAACAAAATCCTGTTTTTCTTATTCATTCTCTTGAGTTTTTGTCTCTGTTCTTCATTCTTGCTGTTGTTTTGTGCTTGACTCATCAATTTGTGAACCCTTGGGATTTTCCTAGGCCCATTTGTTCTTGCAGCTAATCAGAGGTGGAAATAGTTTTCTTTGTGATGAGGTGCACACACTCGAAAGAAGTCACCTGTTTGTGCACTCCCATAATCCAACACCATATTCTATTCTAAGGTGAAATGGAAGAGTCAGAAAGAACACCTGCTCATGTGTCACTTGAACCTGTGCTTAATCAGAAACGATTGTCCATCCTCAAAGACATCTTTATTGAAACAATGATAAACATCTCTTGCTGCACACTCATAGGCTATAAAAACATGTTTAGTAAGAGGAAACGACAGCAGCTGGTGGTGTAGTGCTTTATTGAGACTGTTATCAATCTGGTGCTGTCACATATAAACCCTGACAGCCATAAAAGTGTGGCTATATAGTTTTATGTTCCATATTTAGCTTGTAAGTTCTTCTTTAGTGTTTGGTGACGAGACACTCAGTGAACTAAATTGAACTATGTATATGCAATTTCGCTTCTTTCATTCATTTCAGGCACACTTGATACATAAATGCACACAAAAGATGGCTTTGTGATTCATTGCAAGCTTGGCACCATATTTCATTGAACTTCTGTAGGTTATGCAAGGCTGTACTTTTTTATATATATATATGTAACTCTCAAAACTGCCTCAGCTCATGACTACATACCTGATTTGGTAAAATATATAAAGATAAACTGCAAAACAAACCACGAACATGAAAAAATGAAATACCCTAAATGATATTACACAAGTGAAGAGCTGACAGGGTTAGACAAATGAAAGAGGAATAGAAAGAGAAAGCGAAACTTTAGAGTTGACACACGAGGTGAGAATATCCTGTAGTCTAATGGACTACACAACCATACCACCACCAGTATGTTTACATGTAGATTTATTGATTGATTTCCCCATTGAATCACTAAGCATTCATACTCTATTCATATCATCCATGTGCCATTTTTTTGTTCGTGTGCTTGCTTATTTTCAGTTCGCATGCCTGTTATGAGGATGGGAGCAATGAAAGCAAAGAAAGTAGCCCAGAATATGACGTGTGCCCAAAGGCCCATTGAAAGCCACATTGTAGCAATGTACCGCTCATACACCAGCCTATGTTCCCAGGTTAATAGTCGGTCGAGCCCTAAGGGATAAATTATCACCTCATCTATTTGCGCACGGAACAGGCCGTTGCTCCGGTAATGGTGAGTTTGTCTTTCCTGGCAAATTGTGCAATACTTTCTTACATCTGAGACGACAGTAATGCATTTGTATATATATATATATATATATATATCATATAGTCTATGGTTAGTTTACAAAAATATCTCTTGCGTTGCAGGTCGTGCAAGCTAACCATCAGCAAATCATTTTACAGACTGCAAGTGTAAGCGCCCAAGAAAGACATTGTATACGTTTGCAAAGCAATTTATGTTCATTACAATTGCTAGACGTCGATGGACCCACTGGTAGGACGTCATCCGCATTTTCCACCATCCTACCAGTCGTTACGCCCCTCTTCAGTTGAGTTCCTGGGCTGAGAAACAACGCATAGTCAAGTGCAGGGCTTCAACCCGGCACAGTGAGGATTTTCGCAAGGTCCCTGAGCAAGAACGCATATTATGAATGCTGTATAAAGAGGACTTGGCATCTGACTCACTCGAAAGTGACCATGACCGCTCGGCGCAGGGATAGCCTGCGAATACGACCGGCGGACAACGCAGGCTTGAGGTCCCCGAAAAAGCCTCGGCAACGAGATTTGACAAGCAGCAGCAGCAGCAGCAGCAGCAACAACAGCAGCGCGGGATACACAAGCGAATCGATGACTGCCCTGCCACAATGGATGCGCCTGTATTTCTACGGGATGCACGGAGTCACGTTGGACATCGTCCTGTCATCGGTACGCAGGTTCCTGGATGGCAACGATTTCAAGCTGCTGGGGTTTTCCTCACCCTACCTCTGCATAGTGCACTCACTGACCCACTTCGTATTGGAAAAGGTATATATGCAGAAAAAGTGCTTCCAAGGACGCCCTGTTATTTTTCACTTTATTTTCTACCCGTCTCTCTACATTGGCCTGCAAATCTTAATTGGAAACATATTCACAATAACGGACAACATCAGGGTGGTTTCAGCGACACAGCTTGTAATTCATTATATCCTCGCGTTGTACTTTACCAATGTATTTCATAAAGGGTTATTGCACCTGCAGTATCACAGCCCCGACAAACGGAACCAGTCAAAACTGGCGGAGAAGAAGATACATCTTCCTGGGCTTCCCGGCATTTTGCGATTTCTGTTCTTTGGCATGCACGGTTTCTTAGACGAGATCGTCTTCACCTCGGTCTTTAACCTGTTTGAGAAGTCAGACCGGACATTGAGCGGACACACGTCCCTGTGGTCCTTCCTGATGTACGGCAGCTGCAGCTTCGTCGTGGAGAAACTGTACATGCATTTGCACTTTGCGAGAGGATGGGACACATGGATGCGGCTCCCCATCTATATCGTGTTCATCTACACTTGGGAGTTCTCGTGGGGTCTTGCACTGCGCCAGTACGACGCCTGTTCGTGGGACTACTCGC
The DNA here is from genome assembly GCF_018492685.1 of Alosa sapidissima. Lineage (NCBI taxonomy): Eukaryota > Metazoa > Chordata > Actinopteri > Clupeiformes > Clupeidae > Alosa > Alosa sapidissima. The sequence goes on along the minus strand of NC_055978.1, from coordinate 4,735,527 downwards.
ACTATCCGCTAAATTTTATGGGTCTGGTGACCTTGCTCTATCTACCCGGTTGGATATGCCTGAGTCTTTATCAGGACATCCTGTCAAATGTTCTACTGCGTGTCGTCTGTACCGAAGAGGAGAGCTTACTTGGAACAGGTGTCAATGGGCGCCCCTCGTCCAGAAAAGCTGGTTTTAAACGATACATTGAATAGGTTTACTAAACTACTAGGGTTATACATGCCATCTAGTGGTGTACACACGCGGCACACTAATGTATTTCCTCAGAGAAAATGATACGTAGCTGTATCAACAGCTTTATTATCATTCTGATCTACGTCTTATCACTTTGTAGTAAGAAAAATCTGAACAACACCACAATAATCTTTTAAAGAACCGGTTTCTAAGAGGTGTTTTCCGTCTGTCCATGCACCTGTACTGTACTCTCATCACTGTAACTAAGTGTACAATGACAGTGGCATTTGGGTCATAGGTTTTTTATTACGGTCCCCAGAGCTTATGTAAGCATGCACTCAGTAACTGCTTTTTTGCATGACCTTTAACTTGTCTTGCATGGCAATCCAGTGAGTGTTGAGTAGATAATGGTGATTAGACTGGTCAACCTAACAGGGAATTAGATTGGTGAATTTGCTGTGAATGCACTGTACCAACCAATCCTTTAAGCTTTAAACACTTTGAGTTAATTGAGTGCCTTTCTTAACAGTCTAAGGCAGCTGGACTCAAGAAAACACATATAGAACAACATTGTGCATCTGACCACATCTAAAAGACTAAGATTAGACATCTGACGGTGTGGGAAAGGGCCAGCAAAGAGAATATTTCCCCAGTTAGTCTTATCTCAAGCAGGAACTATTTTTTATGATGTTTACAAAGCCTATCCCACATACTGTAGTCTATGCTGTAGCTTCCACAATACTGTGCCAGGGGACAGTCCAATGTTACAGTACATTGTGTATTGGCAGTTCATTTCCTGGGATCAAATGAACTGGCATATGCCTGCCCACAACTGGACTTTGAGGCTTGTGACACATTTAATATGGTGTTAATCAGAAACTGTCACACTGCCATACAGCGTCAAGCTAAGTTAGCCATCATGGCAATCATAGCCAATTCAGAATAGTGTCTATTTTTAGATGGATAGAGTAGAATTGAGTTCTTCAGACCAGTTCTAACAGAGATATAATTCCGTAGAGCGTTGTATCTAGTCTATAGGTATACGCCAAACTGGCTAGTTAGCTACATACAGTAGTGATAACAGCTTTACTGGACAGGTTAGCTTGTTAGATGCTGTTAACACAATATGTTGTATACTGTAATGCTCTGATTAGTGTCTACTTATACTAGGATTCACAAAAGTCTTCCTGAGTGTCTTGCCTCTCTGTAGTGGTGGGAGTGTGCAAGTAAGGATAAGCATAATGAGGGGACAGGTTCACTGATACTGCCTGAAATTAACTCATTTGATACATTAAACAATCCATACAGTCAACTCACTTTCCCTGTAACAGGGAGAAATGTGTGGATTCTTATTCAAAATACCTTCCACTGTGAACTGTCAACTAGTGATCAAGAAGAGTGGACCCACTCTTCACTCAGTGTGTAATGAAATGAACTCCTCTTTGAGTGATGGCTTGTTTTTAATCTTTCTTATTTTTGATATAAATATACTGCATGTTGGTATGTTTTGTACTTTCTCGTATCCCTCTAGAAAGTATCATTGACTTGTTGAATGAAGGGTTGTACATTGCCTGTGTATATTTCTCAATGCCATAAATCTATTTGACATGAAGCTGTTCACTGTGAAGCTATAAGAAAAGTGCATTGGGATATGTTGATTGGACCATGGAACTGTTATGAAATAATATGAATAAAAGATGACATGATATCACTGTATTGATTTGTGGCCACTTTAACATATATTTTTGATTGAGTAAGCTTTAGCATTTACTGTGGTCCTGAAAATCTTGTTAGATTAGAATTGATAAATAATAATAATGTTCTAAATGTTGGAAATTCATTACTGTGATTGGAAGTTATATTGCATGATTAAGAGAACTAGGAAGTGACTCTCTGACCTGAAAAAGGTGTAGTGATTAATGCTCCATTAAAAAAACTGCTCTTGAGTCTTCTTCCCATCTCATTTTTGAAAGAGTGAGGAATCCACTAAACAGGACATAGTTTATATTTACATGTGAGCATATGCAACACACCCTTTTAAATATTTCCTGTTTATATGTAGAGAAATGTAAAATATGAAAATCTACACCATTTTTAATCATTTGTTTGTTTGTTAATACCGGTATTAGAGTAGTATGTTTACTTGGTCTTGCTGCATCATCCTCTATGTTGTAGGCCTACTGCTGTGCCATGAGTGATTACTGGCAAGAGTTGCACAGCCTCCCTCAAGGAAGGAAATGCATTTATCTAATGATGCATGTGCTCCTGGTATAACCCTATTCAAGTATCCCAAAACTCACACATGACGTATATTAGTGTGTGTGTGTGTGCGTGTGTGTGTGTGTGTGTGTGTGTGTGTGTGTGTGTGTGTGTGTGTGTGTGTGCATTTGTGTGTGCATTTGTGTTTTGTGACGTTGATGAAAGTATCCCTTAAGTGTTTCTCTTAAGGTCTGTCAGTGTTAGGTTGCCAAGGAGACTAGCCCAAGTGATGTTCCATCACACCCTAATGACTAGGAAGTCTGGGAGGCTGCAGCAGGGACGGTTTTGTTTATATATCCGGACACCTTGGGAAACAGAAAACATCCCCCATCTTCCATATTAGCGTATAGTTTCACCCATGTGGTCATGGTCATTTAAGTGGGAACGTCAGCACAGCGTGACAGATGGAATTGTCAGACAATGCTCTATTGACACGGCAATAGCCAACAGTTTTGTTCAAAGTCTGGCAGAAATATCCCATCACCAATTTGAACTGATGTTACATGTACTCAACTATTGTTACAATTATTATTATTATTATTGTTATCATTACTATTGTTTTGTTTGTTTGTTTGTCTGTAGAGCACTTTGTGCTTTGTGCTTGAAAAGTGCTATATAAATACATTTTATTATTATTATTTTGTATTATTATTATTACTCAACTGAGGTATAACACC
>NC_055978.1:4714917-4727417 GCF_018492685.1 Alosa sapidissima | reverse complement strand
ACATATTCCCCCATCTCAGGACGCAGGTGCCAGGCGGAGCTGTGCATGAGGAAGATGCGCGCCCATGTTGTATTTGTCCATGGAGAATGCCTTGTTATGGCCACAGCGTGCCAAGTTTGTCTTGGAGCAACACAGGAAGGGGCACCTGGGTGTTATGTTGCGCACTGGTTTAACCTCAGCTATGTAGCTGGGCAGGGCAGCCGTCTCTCTCCATCTCTCTTCTCTCTCTCTCTCTCTCTCTCTCTCTCTCTCTCTCTCTCTCTGTCTCTGTGTCTCTGTCTCTCTTAGTCATCACAGATGTACACACACACACACACACACACACACACACACACACACACACACACACACACACACACACACAAGACCTACACCTAATACCCTGTACAGTACACACTGTTTCTGCATACAGTATCTGTGTATGCTATAAGTGACACAGTTCTCTGTCTCTCTCTGTCTGTCTCTCTCAGTCTTTCACAGAGGCATGCACAGACACAAAAACAAACTCACACCCACCCACACACACACACACACACACACACACAGACATACACCTAATACTCGGTACAGTACACACTGTTTCTGTGTACGTATATCTGTGTGCACTACGGAGGGCATTAGGGTCAAACTCATTCTCTGACAGGAACCACAGACATATTATACCAGTGCAATAGTGTAGGTTTGTGCTGTTGATGCTTACTGTCAGCATGCCATAGAGAGATGGAGCCAGACAACAGAGGAAAGGAGAGAAGAGGTGTGGAGAGGAGAGGAGAGGTGTGGAGAGAGGAGAGGAGAGGTGTGGAATCAGAACAGGCTGCCTTCCACGCACATTCATCGCTACTTATGATTTACCCTCCTACTCTAGGCCTGACTCAGTGGCACCCAGGTGCAAGAAACCATAGTTACAAGCAAATATCATTTGGAGACATGGACAGGGAGGTGTGTGTGTGTGTGTGTGTGTGTGTGTGTGTGTGTGTGTGTGTGTTTTAGAAAAGATGGTGTTCTGTTGTACACTTGGCAAATATGGCTGGTCATGTATTTTTACACCAGCGGATTGTTTCCACGTCTGATGTTTGGAGACACTGAAATAGGCTTTTTTCCTCTTTTTTTAAATTAAATTACTTTTTATTTTGCAAGCAATTTTGGTCAAAAGTGAGCAGTGCTTCCTGTTTGTCTGTGTGGTGACACCCTTCTTTTCTTTCGTTGAGAAGAGCAAACTCGGACTGCTGTGTCATTGCAAGGTCTGCAATTCCTGTAATAGAATAACATGTAATTAATTTCCCATTCACAAGAGGGCGCTATCGGAACACGCCAGTTTATAACTTTACAAGCTTGCGCAAAACATTGTGGATAGAGGTCATGACTGCTGCACGTACTGTAAACGAAACCAATGTCGAATTCCCACACCTATGAAAACAGCTATCACATCTATTAAGTCATACTGTCTTATGAAAGCAGTTACTGGAAACAGCAATTTTCTGTTATTAATTAGCCTTCCTGTTATTCCTTGTTAAAATAATCAATATATCATTGGTTGACCTATGTATTGATATTGGCATGATTTAATTTCTATTTCAAATGTTAATTTGCCTTTTAACATTATCATCTTGGTTTCCTTTATAAATGTATTATAGGTTGATGTGTTTCTTAAACAGGTAAAGAGCAATACCATGAGAGGATAAATATTTTGGGAGGTAATATAGTACATTTCCAGTCATGCTCAGCCTTAGCTTCATCCCCCAGACGACCACACTCATCTGGCAACCAGAGCACAGGAACAAACTCTGGCATTCTCCAGTGCCCACCTTCAGGTCACTTCCTCCTTGTACTTTGTCCTTATTTTTTTCCACGTACCTACTGGGTATTCCACCCCACGTCTTTGTGCTCTTTGCCATGCTGGGCAGATTCAGTCGCTTTGTATTGATCTCGGCTCAGTGTGTGCGGAGGAAATCTGTGCCCCTGCTCTGCTGTGTTGCCCCGTACGGAGAGTCAAAGGCTGAGTGTACTGACGTAACTCCACTTAGAGAACGAACGAGTGCAGAGGTGCATTAGAGGAGTTGTACATTGGGTTGGGCCTCAGAAAGATGAGCAAGAGACCCCTCAACTACTGTAATATCCTGGATTGACTTCTGGTACACTGTGAACTTTAGGCTTTAGTTTTCTCTCTCTCTCTCTCTCTCTCTCTCTCCCTATTTCTCTCTTTCTTTCTCTCTATCTCTCTCTCCCTCCCTCTCTGTCTCTCTCTCTCTTCAGCCCCCCTCCCTTTAGTTCTATCCTTCTCCCACTGCCTGTTTCACTCTCTCTAGCACTCATTTATTGCAGTTACATAATCAATTATCTCAGTTGTTTAGCCGTGTAAGAAAATTGACCATGTCACAGGATTACTCCCCCCCTCTCCTGTTCCTGGATGTGTGAACGTGCTGGCTGTGATACTGCTGGCTGTGCCGTGTGTGTGTGTGTGTGTGTGTGTGTGTGTGTGTGTGTGTGACCTCTAAAGGCCCTGGGGCTGAAGGCAGTACTCCAGCTGGGTCTCTCTCTCTTTCTCTCTCTCTATCTCTCTTTTCCTTTCTCTTTCTTTCCTCTTTCGGTTCTTCATGCATCCTTTGCTTCCCAACACTAGTACACACATGCAAACATGCATGCTCCATCTCTGTACATGTGTCCCTACAACCACAGAGAATATTGAATCAGGTGCTCTCAGCACTGAAAAATGTCACCAAATGAGGTCATCATAAAAGCATTATCATAATTTCCATTTTCATGTTAATTTTCATTATAATGAAAATGTCATCGATATGAAATGTATTATAATGCTGTTGTGTTTAAACTGTTTTTACTTGCATGTGTGGTGAAGTCTTGTTTGAACTGCACACATGTCATGAAGCAAAACAACAAAAGAGGCACAACTGCAGGGTTTTGATTTAGTGTGTAAACGTTTAAGGACAAGTCCTGAGCCAGCCCCCTCATCAGATAGCAAAGCCATAACTGTTACATAACGCTGATTGATTGCCCACACTGCCCGGGAGCGAGCAGAGAGCAGAATAGCCTGTTCCTGCTTCTCTCTGAGAGTATTAGTAGTCTGAGCCTGGGACAGTCCACTCCGTCCAGGCGTCCACTCCAATCAGAGCCAGAGAAGTTGACATAACCACTGGCCAGCTCATATAGGGTCATCCATCGTCAGCTGAGGAAAAGGCATCTGAAGGGCAGGGCTCTGACTTTTTGTTGTGAAGTTTGTAGAAGATGGGCACTGCTTCAGAAACATCTGTCTGAATGATGAAAGTAAAGAGAGATAGAGAGAGAGAGAGAGAGAGAGAGAGAGCTTGTATGTTTGTGTGTCTATGTGTGTCTGTGTGGGTGTGTCTGTGTGTGTGTGTGTGTGTGTGTGTGTGTGTGTGTGTGTGTGTGTGTGTGTGTGTGTGTGTGTGTGTGTGAGAGTGAGAGAAGGACAGACAGAGAGTAATTGAGAGAAACAAAACCAGTGACATCAGAGGATGATGTGTCTCCTCACATTCCTGCCTGCTACAGTGGCACAGCCAGCTGGGTCAGTTTCTTACTCCACATATGCTGTAGCTTCAAGCATTCAGATGCAGTGGTGTAGTCTACGTTATACGCAGGACTACGCAGTATACCCACTTAAAAAACATCACCATCTCAGTTTACCAACTTAGAATAGGCAAGGATACGTATTAACATATCCACTACAGCTATCTACATCACTGTTTAGATGGATTTCCCCTTGGGGATCAATATAGTATCTATCTATCTATCTATCTATCTATCTATCTATCTATCTATCTATCTAATCTATTCGGGTGCTGAAGACTGACTGAAAAGGAGAAGCATGGTAGTGGCTAACTGCATTTATACAGGTCAGGTAGGCGTTCCCACGAGTCAAAGTACTTTTACTTGAAGAAGGGTTTGTCAAACATCAATATTCATGCAGTAGAAACTAATCCCATTAAATCTCATCAAATAGTTAGAGATAGGAATAAATTATTCAAATCCTTTGTAAAGGTGACCTTAACAAAGTCATTGCAGGCTGCCTTTTTACATATACATATATTCCAGAGTGAGCTACAAAAAGATAAATAAAGGGTGAAAAAAATAATAGTTCATGAATGTCTGTCTTTTTTTATGTCCAACATTTCAGGCATATAGTACAAACATACAATACGCACACACACACACACACACACACACACACACACACACACACACACACACACACACACACACACACACACACATATTCAAACACATATACAATCACACAGGCTAGGTAGGTACAGTATCTGTCAGAGTGTGTTTTGTTTTTTGGCAAAACCCTGAGGGATGGTCACACATTGGCCTGACTCATCACAAGAGTGGAGATTAGCCCCTGTGCTGACCTAAATTGAATCTTCATGGTCAGTCACTGTTTGCTTTGTGGGCTAGATGTTTTTCGGGTGATGTTTGTTTACAGCTTGCTGGCTGTCTGTGTGTCATTAAATGGGGCTTTAATCTGAAAGGATGAGCTCTACTGCTTATATACTGGGGAATTTGTGCATTTTGGGTTACAAGACATGACACACACATGCATAAACAAACTCACACACACTCACAAAAAAAGCACTCACTCACTCTTTCTCTCTCTCTCTCTCTCACACACACACACACACACACAGCGACACACACACATACACACACACATTCATGTTTCTGTGTCAGTGGCATTATTTATTTAATTCCAAAGGCCGTCCAATCTGCAGAGTCTGTGTATAACAGCTGCAGCGCATAAACAACCCTTGCCACCTAATTTAATACAGTCATAATTTACCCTGGCATACCAAGGGGGACTCTTCACTAGGGAAGACAGGCAGCAGTGAATGCAGTTTCGAATAGTGCATCTAGTGTTTGTCAGGTTACTCAACCATTCAGGAATGACTAGAAAAATTAGTGGGACTTGGTCTCAGGACTGATCAGTTTCGGGGATAGGCATGCTCCTCACCAGTGCCCAGACAGTTAAGTATAAAGAGAAAGAGTTTAAAATGTTAGTTTTTCCCCACTGTGAGCTTTGGGCCAAAGAAGTTTACGACACAATGGAGACTCAGGTAGAGTGATACAGGAGAGACTTGTATTGTCTGCTTTTTCACTTGGACAATTGGCAACCTCCCACCCATCCTCCCACCCCTTTGCATAGGCATGTTGTGTGTATCTGACTCTGCTAGGGAAGGCTGCCTGCCTGTCTGGCAGGTTCTTCAGGCTCTTTAGTGCTTGCTACATCACTGCCTAACCATGGGAAGGAGTGGCTCACTCTGAGAAGGTGATACGTCCAGAGACCAATATGGACTATTTAGGCTATTTAGGCCCCCCACACACACACACATCTACCACACAAAAACACACACACACCCGCCCCCAATTAGGCAATGTTATCTATTGTATCTGTGATTTTGTCAGTGAAAAACATGTAGCCTATACATTTTCTTTTTTCCCATTTTAGTTCCCAGCCCTAGGCTATTGTTAGTTGTTCAGAGAAACGAAAGCATATAGGCCTACTCTATACACGATAGTGAAGCAACACTGATTCCTCCTCCATTGGAGCTTGCTCTGTGACCCACATTGTATCTCTGTGGCCGGGCATGTGTATTAGTCACATTTCGTTAAAGGCAGGGCTGTGTACTGAACAGTGTGCATGTGTGCGTCTTGTCTCCCTTGGGGCAAAATTATGAAATATGCATCATCCTCTCCTTCTGTTCACTAAGTAGAGCCAGTCTAGAGCATACATTGAAAATGTGTAGTGAGGCTGGCACTGTGAATGTTTGACTTAATGTGACCTGTGTTTTTTTTTTTATTATTTATTTTCAACGATAGATTAAATATTTCTATTAATATTGCATGTAAGATATATCCACACTGCTTCACCAATCATGTCTCACAGATGCCCCTCAAGGCCATGTGTTAACTGGAGCAGAGTCCAATTCCTCTAATGTGTTTATTTTTATTTGACTGTCTAAATTTCAGTGTTTAAAATAAATTATGGATCCACTGTTTGATAATGTATGTCATAATTCTGCAGTATTCAACATCCCACCATGTTTAATTTGTCTCCACATTCCTCTCTCCTTGATTAGCATAACATAAACTTGGCAACTTCACTCCTGCAGACTCCGCCCTATTGTACGCTCATGACATTCTCACGGTGCATTTGCGTTTCTAAATCTCCCAGAGGAGAGGACCACTCGACCCTTCCCTCTCAGCGCAACGATTAAATATTTCCATAGCTTTGCCGTGGTTATCTGTGTATGTCAAACGTCTGACCAGCGCAAGGGTATTTGGGAGAGTCGCAGCGCTCCAAAACGTACGTAAATAAACTCAGAATCGCCGTGGCTCCCTGTCATGCGCAATGTTGCGTTACACTGCTGCCATGTTGGATCAAGCTGTCGATGTTGCTGTCTGAGTTACGATGAAAGTTTAGATTTTTGAGACAGTGGGACACCAGAGCTAACTGGTTTTTTTTGGAAGTCGAAGGAACATCTGCACCGTATTTCAGACTCCCTGAACAAGTTAGGGATTTTACGTTCACCTCGCTTCGTCCGCAACAAACCTGCACCCATGAGAGGGTCCGGTTGCAGGCCACGGTGATCAATGACTGCCTGTCTCTAATTTTCTCTCTTTTGGAGTTCACAGTATTCTGTTTTTGATTGACAATTAAGTATGAGTGGTCATCCGCCGCCTCGGCGGCCAACGAATGTCGGATCCATACTCCTTACCCCGCAAGAAAACGACAGTCTCTTCAATCATCTGGGCAGGAAATGCAGCGTAAGTTTACTAGCTAGCGCTAGTCTAGCTAGCTGGCCACTTTAGCTGACGCTACCAGGCTATGGTCCTGACTGCGGTGTTGAGCAAACGTTACAGTTACCTAATGTTATCAGCATTACCTGCCTCATTGTTAACGTTATAGAAGCATGTATGACTGTAAAACACCTGTATGTTAGTCATGATAGTGTGTTCAGTTGTCCGTGCTTTAGAGAAATGTGCGGTCAGTGAAGATAGTATAAGCTATTAATCGGCAAATATTTTGGGAAATGGCAGTGCACGCACCACAGGAGAAGGGACAGGGTGTGTTAACATCCCAGGAGCTGGTGTCATTAAGGCGGTGAAAAGTTTTAGCCAAGCCCTGAGGCCTACACCGACATTTCTGCAGTCAGCGACTGTTGTATGCTACTGCTAGCTAGCTAGGATACTTTTCTTAGGAATTGTTTACATAGACCTGGATCTGGAAAGTCAATTTGCTAGGAAGCGAGTCGTTGTGGTTTGTCATTACATAACGTTTCCTGTTTCTGACTTAGCAACTTGCTTTTGTACGTGCAGCTTACTTGCTAACACTGTTTAAAATCAAGGCAGCAAGCCACAAACCACCTGGTACATTGCAAATATACAACATAAGTTGTATTTGTCCATCCGCAGTCGACGCTCAAAAGTGGTCACGGCCGCTAAATTGATGAAAGTCTTCCTCTTCAGTCCTGCTGAATGATGAACTGGGAGGTCGTCGGTGTGTCGGCAAGACTGTTTTATTAATTGGGCATCGCATGACAAGAGCTCCTTATTTAAATGAACGTTGCACAAGCTCTGTTTTCTGTCCTTATGTTCAGTGCTGGCTCTGCTGACAGCCCTCACTACGACGAACTGGCCCTATTAACTTACATGCGTCAAGGTGGTGTTGTAGACCAAGGCACTTGTCATCTTGCAGTTCTATTTTGATGGTCTTTGATGCTCTAAGTAGGCCCCTGGGAGAAATCTTAACAACAGGCATTTAACAAGATTCTGTAAAGGGTTTGAGCTGGCGGCGCCTGTCATTCCCACTGGCAGTGGTAAACAGTAAATGTTGGTTATTAGCCAGAAGAAAGAAATGGTGCTGCTCCTTAATTTAAGTCTCAGGTCGCTTGTTTTTTTGTTTTTTTTTTGCATTTGTTTAATCAACAAGCTTAATCAGATTTACTTCCGAATGCAGGGGCAATCTGTGTTGTGTAATGTTAACTCTTGACTGAGTTTGTCTGTAGGCCTCCATACCCATTTTATTTGTGTGTGTGTGTTTCGTGCTATCTTTATGTACTCTGGAGAGAAAGCCTTCCCTGATGACCTTTCACACCTCCGCAATACAACACCACGTTTCCTCATACCTGTTCATTCACCGTTTCGACCAATGAACCAGTGTGAAGGAAACAGAGAGGCGAGTTTGGGAGGCAGACTAGAAGGGGTCACATGACCAACTCCTAGTCTTTACCTGGCGTCTCCTGGCTAGCACCTGCGCTGTTATATGGTGGCGGTGGTGCCCTTGTGACGGTGATGTCATTGCTTTCATGTGACCTACGGCTTAGGCATGTGAAGTATTCTAGCCATGCTGTCCTTTTCTCTGTGTTGGACAGTATGAAGAAGATTGTGTGTGTGTGTGTGTCAGTGTGAGCGAGTGTGGGGAAATTAAGCTGAAACGGGCTGCGAATGTGCGATTACGTGTTACATAATGGCCCGATTATGAAGAAAACATTGGGTGAACGGGAACAGAAAGAGTAACAGAAAACTCATCAACATTATTTTCCTCTGTGTCACTACCCCTCCCTGCCATCTCCCATCCCTGATATAGAGCAGCTATGGCAACACAAAGCCTGATTCTCCCTAGTGACGTGAGGCCTGTCCATTCATGTTTGGAGTGGGTGTATTGTCAGAAATTTCTCTGCTTACGACAGAGGCATTCCTTCACTGTGTAGTTTCTGTGCGATGCGACATGGAGGTCGTCCTTCAAGCCCCCTCTGGTGGCTCCTCAAGTCTCTCGCTCGGTTGCCTTCTCTCACTCTTTTCTCTGTAGCAACCTTTCTTGTCCTTCACTCTGGCTTCCTCCTTTCTTTCCCTCATTCATTCACTCTCTCTCTGTCTCTCTCTCACGCATACCTATTGCTCAGGCGCGGCGTTGCTCGTGCGTCTACTGTTTCTTGGGGCTCCTGTTTCTCTCTGCAGTGTTCGCAGTCACAAGAGAGTAAAGGTGAAAGGCATCCAGTTCTTTTTGTGCAGACACGTACACATGCGCACACACACTCAGATCCACACCCATACTATACCCCCCCCCCCACACACACACACACACACTCTCACTCACATACAGAGATACACACTCAGCCACACAAAAACAAATTTGCACTCACATTCAGACACACACATACAGACACACACACACACACAAACACACACACAGGGTATTGAGGAAAGTGGAGACGTAGAGAGCGCTAGTCTGTGCGAGCAGTGGGGGAGAAGGGGTGAGTGCCTGATCAGCAGTCCTCTCCCCTCGGCAGGAAGTGCTGCGGTGGGTCTCACTGGGGGCTTTGTGCCGCGCCGGTCGGCCGGCAGAGACAGGCCTCTCTTGATCTCCGCCGCCCGCTTTGGTGGGCACTCTCCCTCGCCACCCCCCCCCTCCTCTCTCCACTCTCTTTGCGCTTCCTGCTCGAGTGAAGGGCTACTCGGGGCAAACTTTGCTCCTGGTTGAGAGAGACCCCCCTTCTTTCTCCTTTATCATTCTCCTGTCCATTCCCTTAGTCACTGTAGAGGCTGAAGTGGTCCATGAGTTGCCCAGATGAAATAGTCTCTCTCTCTCTCTCTCTCTCTTTCTTTCTTTCTTTCTTTCTTTCTTTCTTTCTTTCTTTCTTTCTTTCTTTCTTTCTTTCTTTCTTTCTTTCTTTCTTTCTTTCTTTCTTTCTTTCTTTCTTTCTTTCTTTCTTTCTTTCTTTCTTTCTTTCTTTCTTTCTTTCTTTCTTTCTTTCTTTCTTTCCTTCCTTCCTTCCTTCCTTCCTTCCTTCCTTCCTGTCTCTCTCACATCCTCTCAGTTGAGTAACAGAAAGACGGTCAGAAAGATGTCCGCTGATTTAGTAAAGCTGTGAAGTCAATTGCTCGACATCTTCCTCCTCCTCATCCTCCTTCGCCAATCCCCATCCATAAAGGCTTGTGCTGATACTGTAATCAGAGTTGCACACAGTGGTCAGGGTCACGTCTGTGCAGCGTTGCCGTTGCATAAGAGAGGATGGCTCCCCGCGCCGCGCCGCTCTGTTCCGTTCCGCACGATTCCACCGCGGCTTGCTCTCCACGGTCTGCCCCTCCGTTAAAGAAGAATTCCGGTGTGATATTGACCTAAAGTGTGTTGAAACATGATACAGAGTGTGAACGTATGTCTCATAGCCCGTCTCGGCTTGTCCCCTGCACTCCAAAATCTGATTCAAAATCTGATGCAAGCAGATTCCAAAAATAATTCATTGGAAATGCATGGATTCCAGTTTCTTCCAGTAGCAGCAACTGGAATCCATGCATTTCCACATAATTATTTTTGGAATCTGATCCCTTATCATACCTGTTCATTCTTACTCGTCGCTCGACTTATCGTGACTAAATTCAAGATGGCTGCAAACGCTAAACTTCGTGAAGATACTGTCTGTATAAATCGTCTTGTAAGTAAACTACCAGTGCTTTTTCAAAGTTCTCAATGTCTCGTTTTAAATGTCAGGGCCCTCGGAAGTCTACCAATGAAGTGTGGAGATACATTGAGCCTCGTAAATGGTGTAAAACAGTGAGTTATTTGCATGGCTAGCCCGATGCCGAAGCACCACCATTGAAAAAGCTGTTGGTAGCATCGGCTAACTAGCGCCAGATTTTGGAGTGCAGGGGACAAGCCGAGACGGGCTATGAGACATACGTTCACACTCTGTATCATGTTTCAACACACTTTAGGTCAATATCACACCGGAATTCTCCGTTAAAGAGGGAAGGGATGCCGTTTGCATGCTAACACAGAGGCTGGAGAGGGGAGCCTGTGTGGGGGCACAAAGACTCCTGCCACATGGTGTTCCTGGAGCACAACAGCGAGGGCAGTTAGCTAACAACGCCACTGGAAAGGGCTTTGCTCCATGGTGAGGAAGACTATATGTGGACTAAAATGTTAGTCAATTTGGGTAAAAGCATGTGCTAAATGAATAAAAGTCAATGTTAATGTGCATGGACTATGCAACACACACACACACACACAAATAGAGGGTTGTGGGTTGAGGCTGCGGTAGTGCTGGGCGCGCCATTCAGTCCATCTCCCACCTTGTGCTCTCTTCCTGCGGGCACACTCTCTGGCCGCCAGTAAAGATGGAGATTTAAAAGTTCCGCACTCCGCAGGCCCACTCAGCAAATGGCTCCTGGTCAGCCCTGATAAAAATCCACCCGCTCCCACCCTCATTTAAATACTTTTGCAATGAGAAAGAGGGAGGGAGGGGGAGGAAGGAGAGAGAGAGGGGGCGGTGGAAAGGAGGATGGGGGTGCTGCCAGTTGACTCTAGCATGACTGCGCTTTATGGATTGCTTGATTCCTTTAGCATCTTTTATTAGTGTTCTTTTTTTTCCCCCCTCCCTCTTTATGGATGATATTTTTACTGAGTGGCCTTCCAAGCGGCCTTCTAACGGCTCCTACACACAGTTGCGTGCATTGCAGTGCTGGAGATGCATCCCATTCACTTTACATGGGCTCACGTCATCCGTTGCCGAACTGAATTGTGGGTCCATTGCGTCGCGTTTCTCCCGTTGCTCGCGTTGAGAAGTTCAGCTGTTTGCTGCACCGACAGACGGCACCGGCCAATCAAGCCAATCGACAGACGGCACCAACCAATCAAATTACGGTTATACTTCAAGTATTTTGCATAGCTACCGTCGGGAACACCCACTGAATGCGTTGACGGAACGCAACTGTGTGTAGAAGCCCTAAGAGATGATGCGCTTCCTCTTGCCTGTGTCTTCTCCTGGCTCCTTCAGACTGCCTCTGTTGAGTTGCAGACGCAGCAGCGGTGGTGCTGGAGCTGTGTTTGACCAGATCCTGTTCGCAGGGCCCAAATGTGCTAACAGGCCCCCAGTGTGGCGTAGCCCTCCACGACCCGTCATTTGGGGCGCATTCCTGAGCCGCAGCTCTTGGCAGGGTCCGACGAGCCTGGACTGCCCAACTCTCTGCTGCGGTCCTCTTACTCTCTTTCTCTCTTCCTCTTTTTCTCACTCTGTCCTTTCTCTCCCTCCCATTTCCTCTCCTCTATTCTCTCAAACCTCTCTCTCTCTCTCTCTCTCTGATTCTCCCCCATTTCCTTTCATGAATCATCAGAGTTGACCCTCTTTTAAAGCAAGCGTTTTTCAAAGCCCCCCCCCCTCTTAGTTAGCTGGTGGTTTTGCACCAAAGTTTCAGTGGCATTTCCTGCATGGCAGCTTGTCCTGTGGATTGCAATTAGCACCCCAGGTGGCCGTCCGTGTCCCTCTCCTCCAGTCAGCCTTTTACGGCCTCCTCTCCAGACTGTGCAACGCTGCAGGACTTTGTGGGCTGTTTCTTATTAGTGACCACTTGTAATGCTGTTGTCGACGACGAGCTCATGAAAGATACCGATGTGTGTTTTCATCACGTATGACTGCAGCTCTGTCATGGAAGGATGGGCCTGATGATGGCCTCTATCTGTGGTAGAG
>NC_055978.1:4661737-4709566 GCF_018492685.1 Alosa sapidissima | reverse complement strand
ACTCCCCATTTGAAAAAGCCTACACTTCCCCACACACACACACACACACATACATGAATGAGTGTGCAGTCACACACACACACACACACACACATGAATGAGTGTGCAGTCACACACACACACACACACACACACACTTTTGCTTGGAAGAATTAATCCTCTCAGGGTTAGTTGCCCTCCCACCATATGTGAACCACTCTAGTGGCGACGCCAGCTCTATTGCCCAAGGCTTGGCCCATCCCAGATATGGTTTGAATGTTCTAGAAAAGTGTTTTTGTGTGTGTGGTACAAATTCTTAATCTGGCAAGCCGAAAAACAACAAAAACCCTCCTATACCCTGCCGTTTATCAATATTAAGACACTGGTCGAGGAACTGCTTGTATTTCTGCAAAGGCTGAAGCTTCAATTTGTGCATTATGTGTTTCATTTTGTGCACCTCTCCCCTATCGTTACGTTTGTATTGTTGATGTAGTGCCACTGCCACCTTGGAGCTCTGTGTGTGAACACTGTGCCTTGATGGCAAAACAAAAATATTAATCCGTTTAGCGAGAATTTTGGGCGCCGCCACTAATGGGTCTTATAGCCAATCAACATTGATGCGTCTCTCTCTCTCTCTCTCTCTCTCTCTCTCTCTCTCTCTCTCTCTCTCTCTCTCACCCCCCCTCTCTCTTTCTCTCTCTCTCTCTCACCCCCCCTCTCTCTTTCTCTCTCTCTCTCACCCCCCCCCCTCTCTCTCTCTCTCTCTCTCACCCCCCCTCTCTCTCTCTCTCTCACCCCCCCCCCCCCCCCCCCTCTCTCTCTCTCTCCCCGCATGGTGCCTGAAGGTATGGTGAGAACTGGCCCTAATCTCTGTGACATTTCCAGTGTGGCCCAACAGATAGGAGCTTGACGTCCATGATTTGCATGGGTGTGTTTTGACAGCTCTGCCCTCCCATGGTGGCCACAGGCTTTTTCTGCTGTGCCCAGAGTGTGTGTGTGTGTCAAGACACAAGCAGAGGAATTTGTCCTGACACAAGTCACCCAAAGTTAAACTTATAGAAGCATGCATTTACAGGTTACAGCTCCTTGATACAAGTCGGCCCTCTACCACTGGCCTTTAAAGAAAGGGAGGGGGGGGGGGGGGGGTTCCTTGTGGCTAAGAGGATGAACCTTTTCTTTCTGACTTGACTGTGCATTGTGAACCTGAGCGGAGCAGTGCATATTCCTCCGCGTTCTTAGGAAGTAATATGAGTGAATTGGGTGGTAGCTAGCTTGATATGTAGCTTACAATGGGAAATGTGAGGTTTGAGTGACATGGACCAGTAACGAGGCCTATTCATACCCAGCCACAGAATGACACTGCTTTCACACGATTGAGCAGCGGTACCGTCACCGACTGACAATCGGTCAGTCCAGGTTCGATTTACTCCATTTTCGATAAAAGCGTTGGCTAAATATCAGTCAACTTTAACGTCCTTATAAAACAAGAGACAAATTCTTGGTACCAAGCATGCCTAATAAGTAGATGTCAGCGGTTAACCCCACCCCACCCCCCGACCGCACATCTGTGCCCCTGAGTCTGCGGCCCCTCTCTCTCCGTGATGGGCGGCGTCCAGCCGGCTCGGCAACGATTTATCACGTTTCAGAAGGAGGAATTGAGAGATTTGTTGGGGAGGGATTAGCGGCGGCTTTGCTGGTTATGTAAAAAGCCAGTGGCAGCGTGTAATTCGCCGGGATTAGACCACAACTGCCCCCCCCCCCCTCTCTTCCCGGGGAAATGGGCTGGCCTCAATGGGCACCCGCTGGAAGAGGCGTTGCCCGACGCCAGCACGGTGACCTAAAACTGCCCCTTGAGCACAGCTTGATGATCCCATAGCGAGCCACTCGGAGTCAGTCAGTTTGTCAGTCGCTCGCAGGGCAGTCGCAGGGGACTGCATCTACCGAACCCAAATCGCTGTGGGTGTCAACGTGTCGTCGTAGCTTGAGACTTGCGGGAGGACGTCCGCAACGGGTCATTGCCACCCCCATGCCAGCCTGGTCCTTACCAGCTCCATGAAGATGATGTTCTGCACCACCTTCCTGTCGGCTCCTTCTGAGGAGCTGGTGGAGGGCGGTCCGCTGGCCAGCGTTGCCTGGCACCGCTGCACTGCCTGGTGCTGCCGCAGGACGAGCTCTACGGGCCGCTGTCCGAGCCGGCCGCCCGCCTCTCGCTGCGCCGCGGATGCTCCGCGCTGGACATGGGCCACCTGCTGCTGGACCCGGCGAGCGACTCTCCGGCCAGCTCCTCCAGGTCCCAGAGTCCCGCTGGCACCAGCCCCGCCGCTTCACCTGTCTCCAGCACTGGCTCGCCAGCTGGGCACGAGAGCCGAGGTAGGGAGGCTCCTCAGACCCATGACAAAGGGCAGGGCGGATAGGAAAGGAGACGGAAGACCATTTGATTCCTTTTATAGGAATGTGGTTAGCATTCAGCTGTGGTTAGCATTCAGCTGTGGTTAGCATTCATCACAGCAGCTTCCAGAAGACTGGAGGGAGGAAGTACGATTGGGTATTTAGTTGGCTGGTCTTTATAGGGGCTTCGTTTTTTTGGGTTGGCATAGCAGTGCTTCTCTCTTTGTGTCGCCCCCTCGGCGACTGGGTCACACTCTGTGGCTGCGAAGGTGTGTTTGTGTGTTTTGAGTGTGAGCGTGTTTGTTTTGCTCTGAGAGGATCTCGGTGATTGCTGTCCCTCCCAGCTGTTTGTGTCGGCGCCAGCTGTTCTCCCAGACTGCTGGCCGAGCCTATTGGAAATGGTGCCGTGACTGTGGCTGGGCTAGGCTGCTGGCCGATGCTCTTTTCCGAAAAATGGGGCGCCAGACAGTTGTTAGAGCAGGCAGGGTGTCCTGCGGATTGTCCATTCTGATGCACAGAAGGGCGCAACATGTCTCCCGCTGGCAGGCGTCTGAACCTAAATGGTTTCGTTCACATGGCCCGGTGTGAACTCCCCATTTTGCACGTCTCTCTCTCCATCCCTTGATCTGAGGGGGTGGAAAAGGTGTGTAGTTGAGGTGAGTTTTTTTTTTTTTGTTTGTTTGTTTGTTTGTGTTTGACATGCTGACATCTGTCTTGCAGGACCTGCCTTGCCAATGGCCACCGTGGACATCAAAAACCCGGAAATCAACAACATGCGTTTCCATAACAATTCCCAGATGAACAACATTGTCCACAGCAACTTCAACAAGAAGGAGAAGAAAGCCAAGGGCAAACGGAAGAAACTGACCAAGGCGGACATTGGCACGCCAAGCAACTTCCAGTAAGAATTTTGTTTTTATTTATTTGTTGTCCTTCCAAAGCGTTTGTGTGTAGTTGCTCTTGCGTGCCGTTAGAAAGCCCAGTAAAATGTTTTAAATCCCTGCGAGTGCATAAGCTAATAAATGGAATATAAACGTGGGTGTCTCATGACTACTCTCCCCTTCGAATGGATTTTAATCCTGTATTATTTAATGCCCTTTTCACAACGTGAATGTGAACCAAGCCCTGGTCCCGTGCCCCATATCATTTTAATGCAGTGACTCACTAGGACTAGTCCCTCAGTGGGCCAGTCCCCTCAGTACACTGGCCATGACGGAAATCATACATTCATCTTTGACATATCCCCTTTAATCCTACATGATGTTTAGCTCACGTGACCTTCCTGGGTGGGAAAATCGTAGAGTGTTATTTTCAGGAATGGGGTTAAAGTGGAATCCGTATGGCAGGTCAGGGAGATCTCGGCTCTGCTCTCTGACCATCCAGGATGTGTGACCTTGGCCGACCTTCCGCAGCTCCCCGAGTGCCCCGGCCTGAGTTCACCAGATCTCCAGGGTGTCGAGTTTATCGCTGGGTGAAGGACCCAGGCTCAAAGTCGTGCTGGCCTGATTAAAGCTGATGCGCACACGTCCAGGTGCTGGACATTTAGCACTGCTGGTGCCTTGTAGGCGAGTAGGGTTGCTGGTGAATATAGGCTATTGAGGAGCTGCAGTGGTCTTACTGTCTCCAGGTTGCCAGCCCTGATGAATATGCATGCAAGGAGTATACATCCTAGGT
The DNA here is from genome assembly GCF_018492685.1 of Alosa sapidissima. Taxonomy (NCBI): domain Eukaryota; kingdom Metazoa; phylum Chordata; class Actinopteri; order Clupeiformes; family Clupeidae; genus Alosa; species Alosa sapidissima. The sequence continues at coordinate 4,705,525 of NC_055978.1, read as the reverse complement.
GCATGTGTGTGTGGGCACTTGTGTGCGTGAGGTGAGGAAGTAAATGTTATGTATTGATAACTGACTCTCTCTCTCTCTCTCTCCTCTCTCTCTCTCTCTCTTCTCTCTCTCTCTCTCTCTCTCTCTCTCTCTCTTCTCTCTCTCTCTTCCTTCTCTCTCTCTCTCTCTCTTTCCTTCTCTCTCTCTCTCTCTCTTTCCCTCTCCTATCTATCTATCTTCCATCTCTTTCTCTCTCTCTCTCCAGGCACATTGGACATGTGGGCTGGGACCCAAACACAGGCTTTGATGTGAGTATGTCAACAACACTGGATGGCTTTTTAATTTCGCCCGTTACAGCATCGCACAGTGGAATCAAGTGGCGCATTTGATCTGCCTCTAGCCGGATGCGAGGGCTTAAGACAATGCTTTGACTTTTCTCCCGTCATGTGCCTGTCAACAGCCACGTCAGAAGTCAGCAGCCGCTTCTGGGTTTGAAGTCGCAAAGCCCACCACCGCTTATTGCTCAACCAGAAGCATTACACAAGCAGATTTTGGGGCGAAAAATAGTAATCATAAACCTGTTTTCGCATAATCCATTTGCTCCCTCCGAAAAAAAAAGAGGATAATATTTATCCGAACAGGAGAAAAAAAAAAAACTTCTCATGCATAAAGTTATGAGGAGGAGGTATTAAGTGCTATTTTTATTGCAAAGGGGGAAGGATATTATGCTTTGTTAACAGTCCTGTTCCAGTCCTTATGATTGACTGATCTTGTGTTCCACACATCGTTGGCAGGGGATGAGGCAACACAAAATAGCCCACGGTAAAGGCCTGGGGTTAAATTCTGCCTGTTTGAAGATCATTTTCAAGCATGTAGCGCAAGGGCATGTAGGTCGCTACACACAGACATATTCACTGCTGGATTGAATATCAGAAATAACAGTAATAATCCAGTTTAATCTCCAAACCCAATCTAAATACTTCCCTCTGCTCAAAACATGCTGTGACTCAAGCACATAGTCAAGCCTCTTCACCAGCAGGGGGTGGTGCAGTTGTAGTGGAGGAGTTGTACTAATGGCCATAGTTTATGACCTTATTTATGCAGTGTATGTTTGTCATGGGGTGAGCATAGCTCAATGCTACTGAGGGGCTAACATGAAAAGACCAAGTAATCCGTGTAGGCCAGTTGTTTACTGCCAAGTATTACAGTGGTGCTAACTGACTAGCGCGCTATCAAACTTCTCTAAATCTGACGTCTGCTGTTCGTCCGTCTCCAGTTGAACAACCTGGACCCTGAGCTGAAGAACCTCTTTGACATGTGCGGCATCTCGGAGGCCCAGCTCAAAGACAAGGAGACGTCCAAGGTCATCTACGACTTCATCGAGAAGAAGGGTGGCGTGGAGGCGGTGAAAAATGAACTCCGCAGACAAGGTGTGTGTGCATGTGTTTCCCCTATGTGTGTTTGTGTGTCTCACAGATAGAGAGAGGTGTGTGTGTGTGTGTCTGTGTGTGGGGGGGGGGGGTGTTATTGGCAGGTTGAGTGTATGAGCAGCAGAAAACTGCAGAATACCTGTGGTTTTTTGGCATAGGTGTGTGTGTACGTTTGTGTGTGTGAGACATGGTCGTGGTGGTTGCTAAAATCCATGTAAGCACAATGCCTCCTCAGCAAAGCATTAACATGTTTATACACTCTGTGTGTGGGTGCGCGCGTGTGTGTGTGTGTGTGTGTGTGTGTGTGTGTGTGTGTCCTTCAGAACCGCCTAGGTTGTATGGTAGGTTGCTCTCGCTGTCTGCATGGTTTTGCAGTGGGTTTATAGACCTCTAATTAGCGCTTAAGGCTGCCCAACTACAGTCATGCTCTGCCCTCCGCTACTACTGTATCTGTGTTTCTGTGTGTGCAAGCATGCATTACTCTGTCACCCTAGTGTGGTTTTTCGTTTAGTGCCAAAGGATAACTGCAGTGTTAGCATGTTACCACTTTTTTGAACTAGTGGTATACAGTAGTTGTTGTATCAGAGGAGATTGTGTGCATTTTGAGTGCTTGCAATAATTTTTTAACTTGGCCAGACCGTTTTCAACTGCAAAAGTCCAGTAAAAGAAAAAAGCTTTAGAAGTTTCCGATGGTAGACTCCAGGCTACTGCTGGGAATTTCTTTTGAAAAGCTCATGGCAGAGGGGGGAGTGTGTGTTTATTAGTGTAGGCCGTGCTGGAAGGACACCAAGCAGAGGCGTATGCCCCGGCCAAGTTCAACACTGCATCATGTGTGCCCACTGACGTTTCTGGTTAATGTTTTGAGTCAGATATTATTTTAGAGTATTTGTAATCTCTCATTGAGTTTCAGTGCTGAGCTTCTCTCTTGAGTGCTTACTGTGATACTAGAAAGAGTGTGTGTGTGTGTGGTGTGTGTGTTGTGAAATTCAACTTTGATTCCTTTTGGAATGTGCAGTCTCTTTCATTGCTCTGATCATTGCAGTCTCACTGAAGTGAAATCTCATGTTACGTTTCCCCTCTTTCTCCCCCCCCTCCTGACATGTCCAGCCCCCCCTCCCCCACCCTCACGTGGCGGTGGCGGCGGCGCCCCCCCCACCTCCTCCACCGCCCCACCACAGCGGCGGACCCCCACCCCCTCCACCTGCGCGCGGCCGCGGAGCGCCACCCCCTCCACCCTCCCGAGCCCCCTCCTCTGCTCCGCCGCCCCCCTCCGCCCTCCAGACCGGGCATGACCGCCCCACCTCCACCCCCTCCACCCTCCAGAGGGCCTCTGCCTCCCCCACCCCAGCCTGCCCACGCCTCCATCGCTCCACCAGGGCCTCCCCCACCTCCCCCTCCCTCCTCCTCCTCTTCCTCTGCTGCCTCCTCTCCCTCCATGGGTGGAGGAGGAGGAGGAGCGCCCCCTCCTCCACCACCACCCCCACCCCCACCGGGACCTCCACCCCCAGGGCCTCCCCCACCGCCTGAGAACGGCGGGGGGGAAGGGCTGGACTCACCCGGCACCGGGGGCAAGTCGGCGCTGCTGGAGCAGATCCGTGGCGGCACCCAGCTGAAGAAGGTGGAGGCCAACAACAAGCCCGCCGCCACGTCTATCGGCCGCGACGCACTCCTTGACCAAATACGACAGGGCATCCAGCTCAAGACTGTGAGTGCAGGCGTCCGCCGCTGTTTATTTATGAAGAGATTGGTTCCAAAACGCTACAAGTCATTACATGATTAATAATCATGTTATTTAATTGTGTATTTCAGGTAATATCAATGAAATTGCAGTTCTGTTGTTTTGATTGAGTAAAGATAAATCAAACTACAATACTCTATTACATTTTCACTGAAATTACTTGGAAAATAAAGTAAAAAAAAAAATGAAAATTCATTAAAATGGAGGATATAGCGTTTTGGAACCAAACTCTTTATATATATTTTTTTTTTTGGGGGGGGGGGGTGGGGTGGTGCCTTTTATACTTTTAATTTGATAGGACAGTGAAGAGAGTTACAGGAAACAAGTGGGAGAGAGAGAGGTGGTGGGATCAGGAAATGAGCCAGCTCGGACTCTAACCTGGGCTCCCGTTGGCCCGTGGATGGCTGCTGTAGTCAGCTGCGCCACAGCGCTCCCCAGGCCTGCCCCTCTATTAGATCAGTTGCACAGCATGCGCATGATTGGTCCTCAGTTGAACTTAACCTTAAATCATTTAACTTAACATTTATGATATGCCACTAACACTTAATTCAGCTGAACTGATGACTGGTACTGTTTTGTCATTTCTGTCGTTCCTTAGTTAAACTCAAATGTCATGTTAAAGGTTATGATTTCCACTGACATTTAATTATTGCGTAGAAATACATGATCAAATGAAAATGGCAACATTCTTCATTGTGTAGACCTTTGCTAAAGACCTTAATTATGCTTATTCCTAAGGAATAGGATAGTTAATGCAAGAATTCATTACATGTTTGTAATGTAATTTAATGATTGAGGAATTCATCCATGATGCTGTACATCCATTGGTGAATTTACCAATCATTATGTATAAATAAATCTAGAACTCAGCCTTCCATGGAATATGAACATCCATCTACTTCTCAGTAAATTATTGTATAGATCGTGTGATGTAATATGTGTTTTGCCTAAACTAAGGCTTGTTTACTGTAAAGTGAACAGAACCTGGGTATGCAGTTATGTAAAGGGCTGCAGGCGAGTGGTGGGTAGAGGCTGTTGTGTGGATGTGGGCTGATGTCGTGTGTCATGTGACTGCTTGTCCAGGTGACTGACGGCCCGGACTCGGCCCCGTCCGCTCCGGCCCCGTCTGCGGGCATCGTGGGAGCCCTGATGGAGGTGATGCAGAAGAGGAGCAAGGCCATCCACTCCTCTGGTGAGCAACTCATCGCTTTTCGTTAACTTTTCATCGTTTTTCATCAATTCTTCATCGCTTTTCCTCCTTTGAGGTCTCCTCCTGTGTTGAAACTTCTATAGACCTTTTCAGTCTGCTCCTACAGGGTTTCTGGTTGAAATGCTCAAAACCAACGCCGATACTTTTTATGTCCCCAAGTTATTATTAGCTTCAAGTTGTTTTCTGTGTTGCTGGAAATGCCTTAGGAATGGACATGTTTGTTTATGCAGTTGAAAGGGTCTATGCAGTGGCCAGAACAATTTCAGAAAGCAGAGGGTCTTAATTTGTTTTTAAGTTTAATCCTTGGCAAAACATTGGTTAATATTCTATGTAATATAATAAGCTTTATTTGTATAGCTTCATACACAGTATGCAGCTCGAAGTGCTTTATTGTGTTTCCTGTGTATGCACATGACCTGAACAGTTTGATGTTGTCTTTGCAAAGTGGAAGCACCAGCTTTACAAACCTAAGTATGAGTGAGGAGTAAAATAAAACTGAGAGATTAGGAATAGCTCCTATTGTTACAGGCCGTAATACTTTAAGTTCCCCAAATGCTCAGTGTATTATGAGCAGATGGATGGGCTTTTAAAAGTTCATATTGAAGCCCTGCAGTAGAAAAGGCATCAACTTACTCGATTTTTATTTTATTTATATATTTATTTTTTGTCCCACCCACACTGACGCACTTTGCCAAATGTACACCAACATATCTGCTGAACAACCCACTCTCACAGCCTCAAAATCTGTTTTTTCGTCCTTGAAACTTTTGAGTTGACTCATATGTCATATGCTCATATGTCTTAACAACAATAAATGTTTGAAGTCCAATATAGTGTTCAGTTGTATCTCAATGTTCCTCGGCTATCCTTATTCTCATTTCTCACCCCTAATGCCCAGAATATGTATTAGATTAGATTATTAGGGTTGCCAAATGTAGTGCTTTTTAGCGAATTATACACTTTTTTTGTCAGTCGCATTGCCTTTTTTTCAGTCTTTTTAGCTTGGTGTTACTGCTACATTTTTTAAGGGGACTAATGTTGGGATTTGAATCAGTTTCAAGCACAGTTTTGTTTTCCCTGTTTTCCAGTTTGTTGGTGGTTGAATTTAGTGATCTGTGGGTTTTGAAAGGTTACAAATCCCTTACTGTGATTGTGAATTTCCATTTGATGCTATTTAGTGGCTTTCTAATGAACCATAACTTGTTGATATGATTTCTGTTCAACTGCTATACCTTTTGGAGAAGTGTCCATAAAGCCTTCCTAATGGCACACATCAATCACTGTGAATGTTTGTCTTTAGTTATTAAAGTTATTTTGTGGTCAAATGCATCTGGAACTAATATACATCTTCCCCTTGTGTTTTAATCAGATGAAGATGAAGATGATGATGAAGAGGAAGACTTTGATGATGATGATGAATGGGATGACTAGTGACCCCCCCCCCCCCTTCCTAAGTAATAATGACACTAAATTGCTCCTGTCTTTCTAAAATCTTATTCAAATTATAATGTAAATGTTCTATCAGTTTTTTTCTTCTTCTGTATATTTTTGTTGCCTTTAAGCTTTTTTTTTATCATTAATCTGTGCAATACCTCATTTAATCTGTAAAGGTTTGTCATCCTCTGTAAAGTTTTTTTTTTTTTCTTTATTAACGTGCAATTTTACATCAAGTTTTTCTTGATTTGTAGAGTTGATTTTTTTTTTTTTTTTTTTTTTCATCAGTTCAAAGGGAGAACTATGGATCAGAACTGATGGAACCCTTAATGTTGTAATGTCAGTCAAAAGTGAAAACACTATTTTCATACCTTTATTCTTCTGTACTCAAAAATTTCTTTTTCTTATCGAAATCTAGTTTAGCACTATTATTTTTCTCGAGAATCAGCTCTTTGGAATATCCAGGCCCATTGCTGTTGATGAAATTGATTTTTGTAAATTTACTCAAGAGTATGAGTCTGTTATATTTTTGCACGAATTGAGAAGATAAAAAATGAAACAAAAAAAGATAGCAAGAAGCAGATATCCACTACATAGGAACAGGGCAATATCATAACTGTATTTAAACAACAAAGAATTCTTCTCTGGAGCAACCCTTGAAAATCCATTATGGGGGAAAAAAAAAAGAAATTGAACACTACGCAAAAATGCAACACTACAGCATACCCGTAGGCCGTAACTCTAACTTTACAGGTGCATACTTTTTTTTCTGTTTCTATTTTTGTTTGTTTTGTTTAATTTTTGTTTTGTTTTTAAAAATTCAACACTAGCGTATCGTCGATGTCGTCATGTATATCTTTTACTCCCCCACCCCCCGAAACTCGGAAGAGGAATCATGGGTCTTCAACGCTCTAATCAGGGCCGCATTCAAGTAAATGATCGGTGAACGAGGGAACAACGTCTCGGTGATCTATTTCTTTTTCTTTGTTTTTTTTTTTTTTTTTTTTTGTTTTAATCATGCCAACCTGCTGCATTGTTACCTTAATAATTGAGTCACGTGACTAATGGCCACTGCTCACAAACACTAGATTAACCCTTTCATTCCCCTATGGGGCGCTAGCTTGGGGCCATAGCTTGATTCACTGACGTAACATGCAGGGACGTGGCTACTGACAGACCGTGGGAACACTAGTAGCGACAAATGCAGAATGATTTGTTTTGTTTTTTATATGCAGAGCAGTTGTTGTCTGAGTTTTATCAATTTCTCTTTCAGTTGTTCCTCAACAGGAAATAGCTTTGCATTAAGAAAACACACAGACATCAGACTTTCAAACATAGGTTGGAAAAAGAATTAAGTCGTACACTCAAATAAATGTTAATATTTACAGATTCTTGTGAGACTTTGTGCTTTTAATTGTCACTAACCATTTTGTGTGTGTGTGCGTGCTTGCGTGCGTGTATGTTAATGTATGTGCATATGCATTCATGCACAAGCAAAGATCAGGGTTCCCACGGGTCATGGAATTTCTGGAATATCATGGACTTTTGGAAAGTCAGGGAATTTTATCATTTTGGGGGGGGGGGAGTATTGGATTTTCTACGAATTTTGTTGTAGCACTTCTTGCCAAAATACATTAATACAAATATAATTCCACGCAGACTGGTTAAGCTTTACTGCTTGCTTGAGTAGCTCAATTTTATTTAATCAATGCCCATTTATTCATCTGAGTTACCAAAGTAATAGATTCTTGAATGTTAGATGGCTGCTCAAAATCATTGGTCGGTATATTGTACCATTATACACATACACATTATATAGTAAGTCATGAAAATTCAGGTGTTTTTTGTCAAAGAAAGTCAGGGAAAAGTCATGTAATTTTACAGAGTGGGAACCCTGAAAGATGTAGCATTCACTAGTGTCTGACAGGAGAAACGTCATAAGGGAGTTCTTTGCTATAGGTGTGTTTGTGTAGAGTGTGATACTTTGTATGTGTTAGTATGGTCTGTGCATGTTGGTGTGAGTGTGAACTAGAGGCTATATTATGGTGTGTGTGAGTGTGAACTAGAGGCTATATGGTGTGTGGGTGTGTTTGTGAACTGAAGGCTATGGTATGGTGTGTGTGAGTGTGAACTGGAGTGAGCACTCGTGCGTAAGAAGTGTGTGTAGCATACATACCAAAGTGGCCGGCTGTCATATTTAACTTCCTCCTGTGGGCTGGTGTTTTAACTTGATGCCTTGGGTGACCTCCGAGGCATGGTCCACTAGGTGTTTCCCCAAAGCCTGGTGGGTGTGCTGACCGAGGCGCTAGACGGCCTCATCACAACACACACACACACACACACACACACACACTCAGGACACCAACACACTCACAGGATGCCACTGTGCATTTCTCATCACTCGTGCACAAGTTTGATTAATATGACAACAGATGCAACCTGTGTGTACACACATCTTTTATGAGTGCACTGTGAGAGGGTATAATTTGGGCTCAGATATCACCACTTGCCCTTTACTGTAAATGTGAAAATCGGAAAATGTGGTTCACTGTGACTAGCTAATATGACTACAGCTTTCACGTCATGTTACTAAAGTCCAGAGCGCTTTTTGGGGCAGCCGTGGCCTACTGGTTAGCACTCTGGACTTGTAACCGGAGGGTTGCCAGTTCGAGCCCCGACCAGTGGGCCACGGCTGAAGTGCCCTTGAGCAAGGCACCTAACCCCTCACTGCTCCCCGAGCGCCGCTGTTGTAGCAGGCAGCTCACTGTGCCGGGATTAGTGTGTGCTTCACCTCACTGTGTGTTCACTGTGTGCTGTGTGTGTTTCACTAATTCACGGATTGGGTTAAATGCAGAGACCAAATTTCCCTCACGGGATCAAAAGAGTATATATACTTATACTATACTTATACTATACTTATACGTTTGTTGTGCAGATGAGGGTGTATGAGTCATGTTGCTCTCTCGCTGAGGTGAGCGGGAAAAAAAGCCTGAGACATCATGTGCCTTATGCTGACCATAAGGTCACCGTCTCCCATGGCCACAGCCTCGCGTGACTGGCTCTATTCGTCCAGCCGATGGTTTGGTTGCCTAAACAACAGCTCCCAGCTCATCTGCTCTGTTGGAATTGAGGGGGATTAGAGCAGGTATGGCACTTTCCACTGGCCCATTGGCACCCTCCAAATCCACCTGAGACCCAGCCCTACCACTGGCCTGCAGCCATGCCCCCAGCCAGGCTGGGAAAGCAAGAGCAATGGACAAGAGAGCGGCTCAGTCAAAAGTCACTCAGAGCTAAAGAGTGACACTCCCACTACAAAATTCCTCACATAAACAACTTTTATTTTCTTTCTGAAAAATGTTAAATTCTTGATGGTCAAAGAATATAAATGGGATCTCCACATCCCTAAAACTTTACTTTCCGATTTTTTGATACTTTGGTATTAGATTAGATTAGATTCAACTTTATTGTCATTGTCCATAGTACAAGAACAGAGACAACTTAATGCAGTTTGCATCTAACCAGAAGTGCAAAGTAGCAGAAAAGTGCAATGTGATATGCACAGTATAGACAGTATAACACATATAGTGCCGTGTAGACAATAGTATTCAGTTAAGAAAGTGGTAAGGTTTAGAGTAATATAAATCAAATATAAATATATGCAATGTATTAGCAGTAGCCAAGAGCAGAATAGATATGGATATGCAGTAAGAACAGTGTATAAACAACATGTACAAGTTTAGTAAAAATAATATAGATATATGCAGTGTATTAACAGTAATATTATAAAAAAAAACAATACATTTGGATATTCAGTATGAACGGTACAGACATATATTTACAGTATGTATAGATATGTGCAGTGTAGTAACAGTAATATTGCACAAGTAGTAAAAATTAAGTGTACTGTATGTGCAGTAAGAACCATATAAAGAGCTGTAGAATATGGTTATGTATAAGTGTAATTACATTTTATAAATATAAATAGAATAATATGGATGGGATAGGGTAGTGTAACTGTCCGGGGGGAGGGGGCTGTTGAGGGACAGAACGTCCGCCTCCTTGTTGTGCCTGTCAAGGTTGCCATGGTTGTGGACACCACAACAGGCACAGGCAAGGAGGCATCTGGAGGGGCTTAGTTGGTTGTCACAGGGGTGCAGAGCTAGAGTTCAGGGTGACAGCCGCAAGGGAAGAAGCTTTCTCTGAATCCGCTGGTTCAGGTGCGGAGAGACCTGTAACGCCTCCCGGAGGGGAGTGGGGGGAACAGTCTGTGCTTGGGGTGAGAACAGTCTTTGATGATGCTGCGCACCTTATGCAAGCATCCATCGCTTACCCTGGATGGCCTCGATGGAGTGGAGTGAGGAACCGGTGATGCGAGGCAGTTTTCACCACCCTCTGCTTGTGCTTTCCGGTCGGAGGCTGAGCTGTTGCCATACCATACTGTGACAGTTGGTGAGGATGCTCTAGGTCGTACAGTGGTAGAAGTTTTTATGTTATGTCATAGTTTGCTGTTTATAATTTTCTTGTCACTTCATTGCTGACTTGTGAAATGTCGTGCCATCATTTTCGTACTGATCGGTGCCAGCTCTGTGGTTTGATCCAAAGAGATCAGATTTGGGAATTAATCAGGCTTCAAAACAAGTCAACACATCAGTAAATGGCCGAAAGGTTGGGGCAAATTCAAAATGACATAACTCGTGGATATGTGGATTAACCTTAACTGGATTTAGCTCAACTGATTGGGTCTCGAGGGAAGAGTTGGTTATGATTACAGCACAGTTGTTTTCTAGACAGTTGCCTGGCAGTCAGACCCAGTATGGCTGAAAGATTCCCATGACCCTCTCTGAATGCCATATATCACACTATAAACCATCTGATTATCCCTCTCATCAAGTGGCCTATTGTAATATCACTCAGGAACTTTGCACCAAATCTACAGCCTCAGTTTTCAGTTTGATTCATTAGCATCCAGATATAATAAATCTATACTGATTTCCTGATTACTGTTTTTTGCACCACTTCCACAGCTTCCATAAGCTTGATGTTACCAACTAAAATTCAGAAAAGACAACAAAGAGAAAGACATTATTATTGAATGCTTTAGATAATGGCTATATTGTCACATTAAGGGTTAGTCAGCAGAAAACTATCTGTAATGGATGTCTGATAAAATCTAATGAAATCAATGAGTGGAGTGCAGTGCACACACATCTACAAATTTAAACATATATATATATATATATATATATATATATATATATATATATATGTGTATGTGTGTGTGTGTGTGTGTGTGTGTGTGTGTGTGTGTGTAAGGCTTAGCCAACAATTGAAAAATAAAAAGATACAAACAGTGTGCAGGTATCTTTTTATTTTTTTTAAAAAAACTTAATGAAATGCCAACAGTCCAGCAAATCAGTATAGAGCAGGGGTGGGCAACTAATTTCCCCAAGGGGCCACATGACAAACTGGGACTGTTGAGGAGGGCCAGACCCAAAATACCAAACTCAAGTCTGAACTCAATTCTGTCCAATTCTATTCTGTTCTTGTATAACATTAAGTAAATCATATGTTTTGTTTACTACTCGTAAGAACAGATGAAAATGTGAGGGAGACCAAGGAAAAACAGCAATAGGCTATTTAATCTATGTCCAGTATTTAATCCTCATTATCGAAAATGATTTTTTGACATTGACATTTTTTTTTTCAGTTTTCAAAGGCTGATATAAAAAAGTACTACAATATCTATATAACTAGATGTACCGCAGAGCGGTACAAAATATGACCGTCGCCCAGTCCAGCACATTTTTTCCACAAAAATAAATCACGCTGAAAGGACTATATGATTCTAACTGTCTCACTAAATTGCATTATCCACACTCAATTCTCACTGATATCTGCTAGACAACAAGTACCAAAACATGATTAGTTCATAGATTTCACATGTAAAATTCATTTTATACAACCCCACCTCCATCTTGCCTGTTCATAATTCTGAGAAATTCTTGAATTGTGTGCATGTGTGCATGTACATGTTTATGTTATGTGTGTGTGTGTGTGTGTGTGTGTGCGTGCTTGTGTGTGTGCCTGCGTATGTGCCTGTGCATGCAAGCGTACATATGTCTACTGTGTGAGTAAGTGTCATACGTATGATTACTGTGAATGTATGTGTGTGTGTGTGTGTGTGTATCTGTTTGTGCACATGTGTGCACATGAAATGGGTTAACATGACCCCTGGAGGCAAACATACGGAAAAAATGGTCATCCTAGTCCCTACAGTTCTCAAGATATTCACAGAGAACTGTGTCTGCCCTACCCTCCTTTCGGGGGGTCCAGTCCAGCGGGGGGGCAACAGATCAAAACGAAAAATGACGGTTCCATGCTATCCATGTGGGGGTACATGCCCACCAAGTTTCGTGTACCCCTGTCTTTCAGTGTCCCGGGAATCCTTGTTGGTGTACGTCACTAAATGTACACATACATTATTTTATTGTAAGGCCCCCCATGAACGAAAGTACACAAAACTTGGCATGCATTCGGAGGGTGTCATAATGATCCTACACTTTTAATTTCGTGCAGTTTTGACCTTGTCAGCCAGAGATATTGTGATGAAAACACTGACTTTTTTGCTTTTTAATTTTTAACTAGGTGGCGCTATACATGAAATAAGTGGTAATGGGATGGGTTGACATGCCCCCTTAAGACCAACATACATAAAAAAGGTGGACCTCCTAGGCCCTACGGTTCTCGAGATATTCACAGAAAACTGTCTCCGGCCACCTACAGGCCAGTTGGTGTAAAGTAACATAAATTAATTTATTGTGTGGCCCCCCATAAACGGAATTTCACGAAACTTGGCGTGCATACAGAGGGTGTCATAATGATCCTACACTTCCAATTTCGTGCAGTTTTGACTATGTTAGGTCACAGATACCTGCGATTACAACACCTCATTTTTACTTTTTTGTGTTTAACTAGGTGGCGCTATACATGAAATGAGTGGTTATGGAATGGGTTGACATGGCCCTTTGAGATCAACATACAAAAAAAAAAATGGTCCTCCTAAACCCTACGGTTCTCGAGATATTCACAGAAAACTGTGTCTGCCCTACCCTCCTTTCGGGGTGTCCAGTCCAGCAGGGGAGGGGGGGGGGGGGGGGGGGGGCTACAGATCAAAACGAAAAACGATGGTTCCATGCTATCCATGTGGGGTTACATGCCCACCAAGTTTCGTGTACCCGGGAATCATTGACGGAAATTTGGGCATGCGAAAAAAAAAAATATATATATGACTAAACCTATAGTACTGTGCCACCATTTCATCAACACTCAGCAATATTTCATCATTAAATCATTACCATCATTAAATTAACTCTATGCAGAATTAGACTATGAAAATGTGAAGCAGACAATAGTAGGCTGTCATTAGTTAATCAACATGCACAAAGGAAACAATTTTAAAAATGTAGGCTATGTTTTTGCTTTAACTTTATGCACAAAACTGTGATTGGTCAACTCGCCCTGTGTGTTGAGCCGGCTGCTTCAAGCAACCTGTGGGTAGTAGCATCATACTAGTTCGCTAACATAAGCTTTGCAAATAAACTCAGACATATTTTGGTTACAGTGACGGGGTTATCCGAATGTAAACTGTCTATCTGCCGGTAACGTTTTGAAATTAACACATCTCCAACAAACAGCAGGAGTTCGTTCTGACAACCTTTGCGGTGGTGAGCGACGCCGACATAAGAGACACAAAACTTTGAAAGGTTTACGCCGACTTAAAGGCAACTGCATTGTGTCGACGCAGAAGCATTCTATTCACCAGCACATCAGTGAAGGTGTTTATTTACATCGTATGCATCCACGCACAAATGTATGGGCGTACAAATAGCAGTCGCTTTCAAAATAAAAGCAATATTGATTTGCGAGCATTATCTCTATGCTAGGCTCTTGACTATTGTTCTTTCACGGACCTTACGCGGGCCGTATGTTGCCCATGTATGATATAGAGCATGCTTTGATGTAATACAATCCATTTAAAATGTCCATCCTGTGAGGACAACAACCTGTTATCATGTCCTATCTAAAGCTGTGTGCAACAAGGACTGTGTGTGTTTGGCTGGGACTGTGTGTGTTTTGCTGTTATGATAAGACTGTTCGACTGTTATGATGTAGGCCTATAAGCATGGTCTCTACTTTTAATGATGATACGGGTTCATGTTATCTGTGGTCACGAAGGACAATAACTAAGTCTTTTTCCGTGCTGTGGGAATTGGGATGGTTCAATCAGCAGAGCTGCAGTGGCCGCTGCTGCCGTTTCGGCCACTGCTAAAAACATTTTCCTGTTTGGTCGGAACAGCTGCAGAGTGGATTTAGGAACAGGGAGCCCTTCCAAGACACACAAATGCAAACGAACTGGATTAAGGCAAGCTCAGATACATATATAACTAATGCTCCAGCTGACTCATTTGTGCCCTGCTTTGGTTACAGGCGGCCTCACCACCTGACCCTCCCTGAGAATAGGATTCTTTTCGGCTGGCACTGAGATATGGACTCCAGAGGCCATGCCATCTGCACTGTGGTGTTCAAAGCAGCGGCCTGCTCCACAGCCGGCAACCAAATTGTTTTTATGGTTTGGCTGCTTCTCTAGTATAATGGAATTGAACTGGAGACTCCGTTTTCTTGAGTAAATGGCAACTGGTGGAAAAGTTATCCTCATGTTGTTACCGAACGGATGACAAATCCAGTGATATTTTGGTTGAATAATACAGTGTGCACACTGCACATTTTATTTTCTCACATTTAGTAAGTATTTACATTTGTACACAAGTGAAATATTTTTTTTTTCAATCTTCAAAAATCTTAAAACCTTCAAAGGCAGTAAAAGACTGTCATATACAGTATAAATATAATTCAGTCCCAATGGCATAGAAAAAAACAGGTTTTAGTATTCCAAGTATTACACATACAGTGCAAATATCCAGGTTCTCCCCCTTTAGAAGTAAACTCCGCATTAAACGATTTTTCTATCTTCAATGCATCCTGCTGCACTCCCAGAGACTCTGAAACGGATTATCGAAGGTGATGCGGTATCTCCACCTGTAACAAGTAAGTAAAATACACCTTTAATAAATCATCTAAATAGATAGATAGATAAAATAAAATAAATGTACCGACTATTATTATTATAACATCTGACAGTATAGATAGTATACTAGTATAAACTAGAAATGCAATTCCAAGGAATTACCCGTGCATGAAAATGCTAAAGTTGTGATGTAAAATATCATGTATAGTTAAAACAGATAATACAGAGATGGTTACTACGGTGATGCTAGGATAGGCATGGTGGTTGCATAGCTTAATAAAAGTTGATAGTTTAAAAGTAGACTGTTTAAAAGCTGAATGTAGATAGTTTAAAAGTTGTTGATAGACAGTAGATAGTTTAAAAGTTGTTGATAGACAGCTAGTTTAATAGATAGTTTAATGATAGTTTAAAAGTAGACCGTTTAAAAGTTGAAGGTAAATAGTTTAAAAGTTGTTGACAGACTGGAAGTTTAATGAATGTTGATATTCAAATAGTTTAATGGCTGTGTATAGGTAGATATTTGACGATAACTGAAAGTTGGAATGGCTCTAATGTTTGCTAGCAGTTATGCTAAGATTTTTAACTATGCTAACCATGCTACTTAGCTAATGTTTTATAGCAGTGTTAGCAATGTTAACATGCTAACCATGTTACTTAGCTAACTTAGCTAACATTTTCTAGCAGTTTTGCTAAACATGCTAACTATGCTAGCAATGCTAACATGCTAACTATGTTAACCATGTGACTTAGCTAACCTAGCTCATCATTTTTAGTAGTTATGCTAACTATGCTAACTAGCATGATAACAATGTTAACATGCTAACTATGCTAACCATGTGACTTAGCTAACCTAGCTAATCATTTTTAGCAGTTTTGTTAAAAATGCTAACAATGCTAGCAATGCTAACATGCTAACCATGCTAACTAGCTACAGTGGGTAGGAGTCATAGTTGATGACAAGTGTTGACATAGTTGATGAAAAGTTAAAAGTTGTTGATAGACAGCTAGTTTAATAGATAGTTGATAGATAGTTAATAATAGTTTAAAAGTAGACTGTTTAAAAGTTGAATGTATATAGTTTAAAAGTTTAAAAGTTGAATGTAGATAGTTTAAAAGTTGTTGATAGACAGCTAGTTTATTAGATAGATAGTTTAATGATAGTTTAAAAGTAGACCGTTTAAAAGTTGAATGTAAAAAGTTCAGTAGTTTAATGGGTTACATTGTTTAACAGTGGATTATTGTAGTGAGGACTTTTATTTTGAAATAGTTTTGGGCAGAGGAAACAGTTAAATAGGATGTGTAGTCTTAATTGACCCCGATTGTATGCTTAAAGCCTGAGGCTGCAGGTGGCCTTAACACCTGCCATAGGATTCTAATTGCTTAATGGCCATATTATAATGTCATAATCGGCAATGTTAAGTGTATGGGGATTTTTAGAAAGTTTTTCTTTAATAGTTTGAAAAAAGTATAAAAGTTTCAAAGTTGAAAAGACATAGCAGCTTGGTCCGTTTGAATACCTATGTTACAAAGTTTGAATGACGTTTCTAAGTTAAACTGTTCAAGAGAAATTGCGTACGGAAAAAGTGGTAAGCGGAATAATAATAATAAGTTGCCTAGGAAGAACAGTACAGTGCATTTTCATGCACTGTAATTACATACTGCATATGCCATAAATGTGTAGAAAGGACAACTTGACAAATATCCATCAATCAATTTTCTTAATAAGGTTTTCTTTCCACTGAGAGAAAGAGTCCTCTCATTGAGCCCAATGAAGAGTGTCTTGTTTGTTTTGTCTCGCTGTCAAGTGCCCCAGCCTGGGAGGCATTTGTCTTATCGCAACTGGGCAAAATGGGGGGCTATTTATAGTTGCATTAAGAGGCAGGAATTTCACAGGGTCACTGTCTGTCATCCCATGGTAACACAGATTTTTCCAAGGCCACAGCATAACGTGCTCTGCAGAGGGCTGTTTGATTGGCCACTATGTCTTAGTGCTTTAGGACCTGATAAAGTGTTCCTCCACCACATTGTCATCTCGTTTGGCACTTGTACTCGTAAACAGTCTCTGTGCCTTTCAGAAGGAAGCAATTGGGACAGAAGTGCCTTTGTGTCCTGATCTGCCTTCAAACAGGTTCAGCAGAATGAGACGCATGCTTCACAATCTCAGGAATGCATGTGAAAGCAAAGCGGAGCGGTGCCTCATTCTTCAACAAGCCCAAAAAGCCTGTTAGCACCTCTAACAGATGTCTGAATGCAATGCCAGTATGACATAATGTCTACTTTTTTTATTACAAACACTAAGAGCTTTAGCAGAATCCAACTCACCACTAAGAATTCATTAATGGCTGTCTGGTATTATTTTTAATTTAAACTCTGGAAAGTGAAGATCAGCTGATGATCATGGCTGTCGCCTGTCATGTGTTTGACATGGCTAGAGATGAGCATATGTAGGAAGTGATCATCTTACCTTTCTGAGGGATTTTACGCTGCTTCCACGAATGGCTGCCATTAGTTCGTCATGGCTTGACCTCTGGGGAGTGGAGGGCCTGGGCAGCTCTTCAGCCCTTCTGTCTATAGGCCTCAGGGCGTTTTTCAGTTCCTTGAGAATGTTGGGCGTCTTCACTTTGTTCGCGGTTTTCTTGCCCTTTTTACTCTTGGTTTTAGATTTCGATTTTAAAGGGGCCTGCTCCTGGTTGTTACTGCACTCCTCGTGCCGTTTGATGACCTCTGCGATCATCCTGGTTGGAGCTTTCTTCTTCTCCACCACTGGCATGGAGGGTGGAGGAGGTGGTGGTGGAGGAGGAGGAGGTGGAGGAGGCGCAGGTGGAGCGTTCTTGGCGGCCGACTCATTGCGTGGCAACTTAGGGGAAGACCACGGAGAGCTTCGGGGCGATCCGTAAGGCGACGGTGTCGGGGTGTTCTTCTGCAGGGCAGTCGTGCGAGGGTTGACCGCCGATGCCCCTGCATTAGCCCCGCCTTGCTGCCGCTGTTCCTGCAGTCGCCTCTGCCTCTGGTAGTCCTGGTTGCGGGTGAGGATGCCCGTCATGCTCATCCTTGGGCCCGGCAGGTCAAACTGGTAGCCCAGCTTCAGCAAGGTCGTGTTCTCCCTCAACAGCTTCACCATCTCCATCTCCACCTGGCCGCCGCAGATGTGCCGCTGGTTGTGGAATCGGAGCTCTGTCATGGTTTTGTTTTTCGTCAGGGCCTGCACCATTGCGAGCACACCTTTGCCAGTGATGTAATTGGACTCGATGTTGAGGCGGATGATGGAGCTGTTCTCCCTCAGCATCTTGCCGATGGCAAAGGCCACATGGTCGTCGGCGTGAGTGTTGGCCAGGCTGACGTTGGTGACGTGGGTGTTTGAACGCAACGCTTCGGCAAAGCGAACAAGATTCTCCTTCGAGATGTCCTCAATGTTGTTGAGGTTGACCTCAGTGGTGTCCGGGTCATTGGCCAGGATCTTCTCCAGGACGTCGTCCACTACTGTTGGGTTCTCACTGTTGGAAGACTGATTTGGAGTAGCCGCTCTAAGTGGTTCTTCTACTGGAGGACGCGGGCTTCTTCGTAAGGGGAAATCTTGGTTTTGGTGGAAGCTTTGCTTTGGTACCTCCAGATAGTTTTGTTTAACAACCTCCTGTTTAGTTTCTGGTTTCTCCTGTTCATCCTCCTCCTCTTCCTCCTCATCCTCAGTCACTGCCTCCTCAGACTCGCTCTCTTCCTCAGACTCACTCTCTTCCTCTTCTTCTTCCTCTTTCTCTTTGACATCATCCTTATCTTTGTCTTTCTCATCTGCCTCATGTTTGTCCTTCTCATCTTCAGAGGTGTCACTCTCTGTCACACACTCCTCCTCATCATCACTTTTCGCATCTTCATGTGCCTGAAACTCCTGGAAATCAAGTCAGAGATCTTCAGATTTTCAAGCTTGTATTTTAATATTGAATCAGCATTATTTTCATCGCTTGATGTTACATGTTTAACTTCAATTTTATATAGCATTATATTATACGATTATAAACACAATTTTATATAATAAGAAGAAACATAAGTTTCATAATGAACCTCTGAGGCAGTGATATGCACAATATACAAACTATTTAATTTTGCCAATGGGCAAATAACACAATAATGTTTGCCAAGACCTACACTGATTTCAGTATGCATTGTCATTCTGTGTACCTGACACTTAAAATGAATACTGTATGTTAGAAACAACACAAACTGTGTTGTCCCTATCTGGACAGAGACACTAGTTGTGTTATTTTCAACACATTTGTTGTAAGAGTGTACACAGTATAATAAAAGCAATGTGTTGTCCTATCTGGACATAGAGGTGTGTTAAAAAAACAACACTAGTTGTGTTATTTTCAACACATTTGTTGTAAGAGTGTACACAGTATAATAAAAGCAATGTGTTGTCCTATCTGGACATAGAGGTGTGTTAAAAAAACAACACTAGTTGTGTTATTTTCAACACATTTGTTGTAAGAGTGTACACAGTATAATAAAAGCAATGTGTTGTCCTATCTGGACATAGAGGTGTGTTAAAAACAACACAAGTTCAACAATAACACATTCGCTTTAAGCACGCAGAAAAGAATAAAGGGTAGTCAGTGACTTCAAGGCATTTCTGTGAAGTTGGGGGGGAGTTACTGACCTGTGAAGGGCTAGAGCCGATCATCTCCTCCTCCAGCAGCTTCTGGGTCTCCCTCTCCCAATACTTCATGAGCGCCTCGCGGCTGAAGGTGCCGGTGGGCGTCTTCTCCGTCTGGTCCCTCTGCCTGAGCCCGACGGGCACGTTGGCGTCGGGGTCGATGTCGGCCAGCTCCTTCTCCAGCTCCTCGAGCTCCTCGGGGCTGAGCATGGCCAGCAGCTCGTCCTCGTCCATGTCCTCATACTTGCTGAGCTCCCGGCGGTAGCCAAACTCGCTCATGATGGCTGTCCTGCGTGTGAAGACTAGTCCAGATTCACCTTCAATGAAATGAGTCACTGAGCGATGGTGGGTGATAGTCCTCTTCTCGGTCCCCTCAAAGTGTCTCTGGGAACTGTTGCTCCAATCGGGTGGAGGTGGTTTGGAGAATGCTCTGCTATCTGTGGCTATCTGTGTTTGCTGGTGTCTGTGGGGTCGCTCACTTGCCGCCCCTGTCTCTAATCGGACCAGCTGCCGGAGGAGCCTTAAGAGGGGGATCAGAGGGGATGCGTAACAAAGTGCCAACCCATGATGCCGTTGCTTTTTTGGGAGTCAATGGGGATGGACGGACAGAGCCACAAAAAGAATGTGAGCTCAGTGGGCAGCCGCCCCCCCACCACCTCCATGGAGGCCTGTCAGTGGATCTCTGCGGCATTGTTCGTGTCCAAAACAAGGCCAGCTGTCCCAGAAATAGGGGAGCAAGCACAGCACCAAAGAACATTCACCACCAATACCAATGATGCAACATTGGTTGCTAGGATATTGTGCGATTTGTTTCAGCTATACATTTGACTGTTTAATGGTGGATTCCATGAAGATGCCATGGCTTTCATTGGGGACTCTTAGGTTTAATTGATGTTTAAACGAGTGTAAGTAACTTACCCATAATTAAGAATGTTTAATCATACCAAAAAAATTCAAGTCTTCACAATTAGGATGATTACTTTGTACTGCATGCAGTGGTGTGATACGCAGGACTATGCAGTATACCCACTTAAAAAGCATCACCTTCTCAGTATACCCACTTAAAATAGGCAAGGATACGTATTTGGGGTTGATCACGGGTATACCCACTACAGCTAACTAGACTACACCACTGACTGTATGCCATATACAGAACCATTATATCTGTATCTTTATACAGACCATAAATTGAATTGGACTAACCCTTCCTAGGACTCTTAAGTCTAAACATGAAAGTGTTTTAAATATTGATGAATCTGTTTGTATCACTCAATGGAACACCGAACTTTGTAACTTATGTTTACAGGTAATTTCAAACACAATTTTGCTTACATCTTCAACTCGAGTACACTATCACCCAGAGCATGCCTATCGTGTGTGTAACATAGCCGTGCAGCTATGCCTTGGCTTAGAGCCTTTCTCTTTTTTTCTGAAGTGGGTACCAAAAATACCACAAGGCCCCAGCTCAGTGCGTCAGTGAGCTAATGAAAGAAAAGAGGGTTATCACTGGAGCTTTTATCAGCAGTGGCAGGCAGCAGGAGGTTTAGGGGCCATTGTATGGATTTGAACTCCGGCAACCAGCCACTTTCCTCGGCCCCAATCTCTAGTTAATGTCGTCATTTGGATTTGGATGTCTTTTTTCCCCCACGCTGAAACAGAGGGAGCTGTCACATGCTAATCCGCCAACTGTCTGGGAAGAGTGGTGAATCTGCTTTTGGGAGTTTAGAAAATGGTCAGAAATGATGTAATGAGGCCCGTCATACTTTCATTTGATCCTGTCGGATGCCACGTCTGATTATTCAGATTTGTGTGACCAGATACACAGTGTGTGCCCCCTTCTCTTTTTCAACGTGTGTGTGTGTGTGTGTGTGTGTGTGTGTGTAAGTAACAGTCCATTACTTTCACCGTCACTCTTGAATAGCATTGCTGTCCGTCACAAGAGACAGGGTAGAGAGCAGAGGTACTTGGCTATGTGGGCATGTCAGGAACACAATGTCCACAGTCTCTGTCTGCACCACTGGCTCCGGTTGACAGCATGAGAATGCTGTTATCACAACAGAAGCTACTTACTGTGACACACTGAGCATTTGGAAAATACGTCTGAGTGAGAAGCACTTAGTCGAGGGCTCCATCTAGATTTCAACATTTTATTTCAAATTGAAATAATATAATATTCAGTAGAATTTACAATCCATTTACATCCATCATGCTGTTGAATATACAAACTGGTGCAAAAATATTGTTTTTACAGAAATAAATTCATACACTCCCACACTCACTTGTGCAAAATCACTGCTATACAAAAACATATATTCTTGAATTACATATTGCCATAAAGGTCATACTCTTTGTAGATCAGATAGTTCTTGATTGTGGGGGGAAACGGGACGGTCTCCATAAACTCGGGGTCGGATAGCCTTCTCGTAGTCATGTGCTTCCTGATGACCAGTCGGCACTGGTGCTGCAGGGACCGTGGGTTTCCTAAGAGCCAAAACAGAGTTGTTTATGTCTCTCCTGTCCTGCATTTACATGTGTACTTAGTCAGCGGTTCGAAATTAGGAGAGAATCTTGAGGGACAGATGACTCACTGAGCGTGTGACAAATCTCTGGCCACTCTTGCTGATGCTCAAGAATTGTTTGTAGCCGGTGACACAGGGGGACGTGTCGTACGTAGTCGAGCAAGATCTGCACGACTCGCCCCGCGGAGTGGGCCATCGAGGGCACGCCGATGAAATCACAGAACTGGACAGACGGGGCGGGGGGGGGGGGGGGGGGGCAAGGACAAGAAGTCATTAAACCAGGAGTTGTCTGTTCTGAGATGAATGGTTTAATGAGAAACCTGAGTGAGGGAACACAAGGTAAGTGGTAAACCTCCTAATATATGAGCCCTTAACCAGTTCTGTCACTTAACTACATACTTGAAACCCCCTCTGGTCCACCAGCATCCAAACATCCAAACTTACTTAAACCATTTCACTCAGTGTATATACTCACAGCTAGTTTTTCTGGGTCAGCGCAATAGCTGTAAAGCATGGCGTGCACTTCCTTCCAGACGGTGGCCTCGAGCCAGCCCTCGCGGTGGTGACAGCGAAAGCAGCTCTCGGCGTCGTAGCCATTGTTGAGCAGCAGGCGCATCATCATCTCGTCGCCCAGGCAATACTGCAGCGCTGTGGGGAAGACGGTGTCGTACAGCGCCGTGAAGTAGCAGTTGATGTCGGCGCCGTACTTGAGCAGCAGGCTCGTCAGCTCGTAGCGTCGGGCGCGCACGCTCACCATGAGGCAGCGCAGAGGGTCCTGGTCAGGCCGCGCGCCTGCCCGGAGCAGCGTCTCGGCGCACGTGACGTCGCCGTTGGACACGGCGAAGTAGAGGGCGCTGCGGCGCATGTCGCCGTACTTCTCCGAGATGAACGTCGCCAGGACGGGGTTGACGTCGAAGCCGTGCTCGATCAGCAACTGCAGGCAGTCGGCGTGGCCCCCGTCGGCGGCCGAGTGCACCGGGCTCATGCCCGAGATGCGGACGGCCCGTTTGGTGGTGATAGGGATCAGAGTCTTCAAGGCCCTGATTCAGGAATATTGGGAATTGTATTAGGCCACTCAGTGGACAGAGGAATGTCCATCATTATGACCACGGAGGCCAAGGTGGGTAACCCTTGCTTCATAGAGTAAAAAGGTCGACGCCAGTTTAGAAAATTGTTCTAATCTCTTGAGCATCAAATCCATAGATGCCAATGTCTCCGCCAAAGTCTTACCATGTTTTGATTCTACAGGTGCATTTAACACAGGTGATTTCAGTAATTAGCTGAACTACCTGGCTGAAGACTCGTGCTAATTGGAATCCACTGGTTTAGTGAATGTTTGGAACTAATACTGTATGTGGTTTGGCTTTTAACTTTCTGAAGCTGGGTCACCCACCTCTGCACAGAAGTGTCTGAAACTACACAATATACTGACCCAAAGACACAACCACATATATTCATTCAATCACTATGAGGAATCTTAACTGACTTATTTGGGCTTTTAAGTCCAAAGATCATGGTGTGTGTTATTGTCTTGTAACTGTATCACTCACAGATAATGTCCTTCATATGCAGCGCGGTGGATAGGCAGCTGGGAACACATGCTGGCCACATTGGGATTTGCACCATGCTCCAGTAGCAAGTTCATACAGTCCAGATTTCCTGAGCCAGAAGCATCATACAGCACTGAGTCCCCATTGGCAGCCTGTGCAGTCACGTCGCCACCTAGTGGAAAGCAGAGGAAAGTATAACTTTAAGGTTTACAACAGTGACAAGTTCAGGATGGTGATATACAACAATTGCTTCTTTGACCACAGATAATCATCACAGATCGTACAACCTCTATCCTATGACACACCTACGGTGCAACGTGGACACATCGTCAGTGATGTCTCCTGAGGTCATCTGGTGTTTCGTGTCTTAACACCAGACACCCTCATCTTTATTCTCCTAAAGAATCTTTGTCCAGCTTACCGTGAGCGACGAGTATCTGCAGGACGTCTGGATGGGCGTACTCGGCGGCGACCCCCAGCGGTGTGACTCCGTGCCCGTCCCGGCCGTTCACGTGGCCCCCCTGCCTCAGTAGGAGCATCAGGACGTCGCAGCAGCCCACCTTGGCTGCCTCGTGAGTGGCTGTCCAGCTCTTCAGACACACCTGGTTCACAAAGGCGCCCCCGATGAGGAGCTCCTGCACTATATCGTATGAGCTGTTCCTCACGGCTGTGGAGCACAATGGGAAAAGACAGTTGTTGGTTTATACCACTGATGCAAGATGGTGTAATAACGAGACGAAAGAAAGATTTCCCAGGAATATAGATTTGTAATATCTAAAGCCATTTTGAGAGTGTATTACTCTTGCAGTTATAATTCCATCAGCCTTGTGTCAACATAGATAGATTTGCATTACACACACGTAGTACAGATGAATATTTCTTATACTTATTCATTTGGTTGACACTTTTATTTCAAAGCGACTTAGCCTACAGTTATTGCAAGGGCTATTCTTCACAGAGCAACTTGGGGTTAAGTGCCTTGCTCAAGGGCACAATGATGGACGCCGGGAATTAAACCCACAACTTTTCTGGCTAATGCTCCTTAGCCACTACACTATACAACACTTCTGCTGGGAATGGGATGGTGCAGTATTTGTTGTATTGTTTTGTTTGTTTGTTATTGTGTTTCCTTGCCTTCCTACTATGTAAAGCGACCTTGGGTTTGAGTAAGGCGCTATATAAAATAAAATTATTATTATTATTCACCGAGCAGGAGTGCAGTCTCATTCTTGTCGTTGGTGTTGTGGGGGGAGGCTCCATGCTGAAGCAAGATGTTCACGTTCTCCAGGAATCCAGCCCGGGTGGCCAGGATGAGGGCAGTCTCTCCGTCTGCGGTCTTCTCCTCCATGGTCAGTTCATGTGAGGCTGTCCACCAAAACAAGTTTTGTATTCTTTGATAGTAGTCTTTATATGTTACTAAGAGAGTTTTTTCACATTAGTCTAACAGCCAGGAATTGGTAAATGCTCAGTGACATGCAAATTATATCTGTGCAAAACCAATAGACTAGTTTAAGATAAGTGATTTGCTGTAGAGGTATAGTCATATGTCATAAGTTGAAGCTGGCACTGACTGGTACATAACTAGTACCTGGAGCTCCCCTTAGTGGCATTCTCCAGCAGTTAGTGGTGTCAAACTGTTCAGAACTGTGCAGTTCATACTGCATCTAGAATATAGAATATAATTACTAGATACACAAAGTACATCTAATCTGTGTGTAAATATAATAAGATATCTCTCTCTCTTTCTCTCTCTCTCTTTGTGTGTGTATGTGTGTGTGTGTGTGTGTGAGAGAGAGAGAGATGATTCTCCAGTGCTCACCTATCAGTACTATGTCCAGAACGTTGGCCAGTGGCTGGACAGCGGCTACATGCATGGGGAGCCAGCCCCTGCTGTCCCTCTCCTTAAAGACAAAGCTGAAGCGTGACAGCCCCTTCAATGAGAATGCGTCACCTGGGAGTATAAACCAATCAATAGGCCTACATTAACATACATTAACATACATTAACATACATTAACATACATTAACATACATTAACACTGCATGTTTGTCATTACATGGTGGAAGAAATGAAGCTCCAACAGAGAAATACTGGAGTAGCCTACCTTCCTCAATGGCCGTGAGGACCCTCAAGTATTCATCACTGGCTGTGGGGAAACTGAACAAGTGGGATTATTTTTGCATTGTGGTTTCTAATATGTTCATTTAAGAATTAAGCTTGTTAATTGAATTTAAAATGTAAAACAAAATGGTATTTTATACATACATACCTCTCTATTGATCTAAGCAGTGGGAATTTGCAAGTGTCTTGAATGCTCAGACGTATGGCATAGTTGATTAGTTGATCTTCGTCCATTTGGTCAATTGCTTCCATGACTTCAAAAACAACAATAGCCTAAGTGGCAACTAAACAGGATATAGGGGCCTCACATAAGAGGTGTGTCATATGCATGTCAGTAGATTTTCTACACACCTTCCAACTCACCACAAATTCATTGCCTTTTTCATAAACAATAATTTTCCTTACCTGAAAACGTGTCTCAAAAACAGTCTTTGAGACCCTCTTCCCTTGCAGGCTACAGTTGATGTGTTTGTTATTGAGGCCACCGCTGGGATATATTTAGTCGTGGCTTGCTTTCATCACACATTCTGAGAATGCAAGTCACACTCTACCAGACAGTGCTGTGTTTCCAAGTGTGCACGTGTATCTGGGTCAGGAGCAGGGAAGCTTATGTCTCAGGAGTCACCAGTTGGCAGATAAAATGCTTAGTAAATGTGTCAGCAATTATCACACCTATCAGAGATTTAGTGATCGAGCAGTTTCCGAATTTTTATGTTGATTATATTAGGCCTTTATCATATTATGTAACAATTCTGCTTCAATTCATTTAGTCAGCCATTGCACTACCCATTTAAACTTTTAATCTCGTTTTAGTAGAAAATGAGGGACGTTTTTACATAATTTTGGAATTGTTATTTGAAAAATGAAAGAAGAAATGTGCATGTAAAATAGGCATTTCCTTGAAGAGAAATAGTATTACCTCGTGCGTCTTTACGTAGCTCGTTTACGCACGTGACGTCCTATTTTGTGAACAGGAAGTCGTGTAGCCACTGTGCAAGATGGCTGGATTGATCAAAAAGGTATGTGTGGAGGTCATGGTAATACTATCTTAATTGAACATAGTTGTATGTAGAAACAACATAAGAATATGATTCAGACAGTTACTGATTTGCTTCACACTGCGATGGCGCTAAAGGATAAGTTCTGCATCGACGCGCTAAGCAGCATGAATTACTTAGCTAGCAAGCTAGCAATGTGTGTTGTTTGCTAAAGTCACAGTGGAGATGCAAAGTTAGCTAACCTTTGCTGCGTTAGCAATTTAGCTAGCTGAAGTTAGTTATGCTGGAGATAGTTTAAGAGGTACATTTTTCTGTGCACGTCATATTGACTAAAAACTGTAGCTAGGCAGTTTTTCACTGTCTGTGACCGTGTTAGGTTAGCAGAATAGCCAGTAATCATTTGTGTGGCGCTTGAGGCAATATGTGTAGTATATGTTGTTGATCACTTGTTTTCATTTGACAGACTACAGGCTTGGTAGGCCTGGCGTTATCCCAGAATCCTCATGAGGTAAGTCAGATCTTGGGACAACTATTTGTGAACCTATGTACTTTACTGTGATGCCTCTCGGTTGCATAAACTAACGCTACCCTGCAAACGTTTGGAATCATCCTAGAGGGTAGATCAGAATAATCAGCATATGTTTTAGGTTTATGCTAACTTGTAGTGGGTATTGTAACATTCCATCTCCCGTGAAGACTGAGAATATTAATATTATTTTCCAATACACAAAAGCAGTGATAGGGCTACTCCAAACTAAACTTCTGAGAGCTGCGAAGTCTGATTTGTAGGCCAGTGCTCAAACACACATTTGCCTAATAGCTTTATTGTTTGTGCCAGCCATTTAAGGATGGTACACTACAGCCAGTAAAGCCAATTGAGAATGTTGGCCTGTATAATAATAGTTTTAAATGCAGTCTCTGTTTTCCTTTGGTCATGTTTACTTATTTTTTATGGAAATTCAGTAGTTTTCAATCCATTTGTAGAACATTCACTAGGCTATTTGTGTGAGCTTGATTAAAGTAAATATACTGAAAGGTGTGCAACTATTGCATGGCTTTACTTTATCTTCTGTAGTATAATGCTCCTATATGACATTAGTGAGCCAATTACTTTTTTTTTTTAACTAACATATTTGTTTACTCTGAATAATTATTGGTTTAATCAATTTAACTTGTAGCGGTTGAGGATTCTCTACAGCAAGACCCTGGGTGCTCTTCAAGCCATACCTCAGGATGCCGCTTACAGGAAGTACACAGAGCAAATTGTCAACGTGAGGTTGGACGCAGTGAAAACGGTAATGGTTTCCTTTATGTAGAATAACTAATTGCCTCTTTAGACCCTGATTTGAGGTGAAATCAAATGATTAATTAATGATTTGATTCTGGTTCAAATATGGAATGCATATTTAGCTGTAAGCTACCAGGTGTTGCTGTAGAGCTCATGTTTGTTTCCCATCATATTTGTTTGTTTCCGATCATATTTGTAGGAGACTGATGTTGGGAAACTGGAGCAGAGGATCAATGGTGGCCAGATAGAGGAAGTTATTGCTCAGGTATTGTTCTATTCATTGCATTCATGATATTGCAACAAAAAATATAATTATGTGAAAAAAGCAGTTTACGGTTGGATAATGTGATCATGCTCCTATCTCTGCAGGCCGAACATGAACTGTCTTTGGCTAGGAAGATGGCAGAATGGAAGCCATGGGAACCACTCATTGAAGAACCACCTGCAAATCAGTGGAAATGGCCAATCTAAATATCCTCGACTCAAGAACAACACTGTTTTCAAATCTTCTGGTTAATCCTTACTTTGATGTCGTTATTTATGTTCCAAGTCACCCAATAAACCTATGTAAATATATGTAAACTGCATGTACAACTGTGGGTTCCTCTTATAGATATAGGATAGCATATCATACACTATACACAGACTGTAACAGCAGGGGGTGCCATCTAGGTTTTGTGTCCTGGGTACTAATATGAAATTCTTCTTTTGCCTTTTCCT
Organism: Alosa sapidissima; assembly: GCF_018492685.1. Taxonomy (NCBI): domain Eukaryota; kingdom Metazoa; phylum Chordata; class Actinopteri; order Clupeiformes; family Clupeidae; genus Alosa; species Alosa sapidissima. The sequence continues at coordinate 4,676,805 of NC_055978.1, read as the reverse complement.
TTCAAATGCATGAAATACCTTCAAACAATTTCTTTACTGTAGTACAGATTATAGGCTACAGCTATTACCAATAAACACACTGACTGACAGTAGAGCTAGGGTGTTGGAGCAAAATGGTCAAATGAAGCTTAGTCAATGACTGATGAGACCGGCTCTTACCATGTCAGTGAAGACTCCAGGCCTCATAAGGTTGGTCATCCGGGCGGTTTGGTACACGTCCGCACAGTAGGGGGTGCCAATAATCTAGGTTTTGTGTTGGGTACTAATAACCTAGCTCAATTTAGAGCCATGAAATCATTCATGCATTGTAAAACATCATTTTTTGGACCAATACTTTGACCACTTATTATGCTTTGACAACTTATGATTATTATATATATAAGTATATATACTCTTGATCCCATGAGGGAAATTTGGTCTCTGCATTTATCCCAATCCGTAAATTAGTGAAACACACTCAGCACACAGTGAGGTGAAGCACACACTAATCACGACGCAGTGAGCTGCCTGCAACAACAGCGGCGCTCAAGGGCACTTCAGCCGTGCCTACTGGTCAGGGTTCGAACCGGCAACCCTCCGGTTACAAGTCCGAAACGCTAACCAGTAGGCCACGGCAGCCCAGTCTCTTTTACTATTAGAAACTTAAAGATTTTATGATAAGATTTCCAGAGACAGCAAAGGTTTTGCCAAAGGAACAAGCCAAAAAAAGTTGCTTGTTCACAATCACACACATTATTTGTTAATGTGTGGGGAAGGCTTTGAGTTTTTTTTGTTGTTCAAATCAGTAATAGCAGTGATCAGTAGAACTTTAACTTTAACTGTTTGTAATTATTGAGTGATAGACCAAAAAAAAATCAAAGACTTTGTCTCCTTGAAAACATTGTTATTTCTATATACAGCTACAGATAGAAAACCCCAACATTCCATGAATATGATTCATAATAAAAGATAGTACATAAGGGTAGGTATTAAAAACATGATCCAAGATTTCAACTAAATTTATCAAAAGACAGGTATGACCGTTAAGCTACAAAACAGTCAGTAGTAAAATACAAAATCTAGTCGTATAAATAGTTTTGGTCTGTTGAAGTGATAACTATTTACAAGTTAGAATATTATTTGTTTTTTTTTGTCTCCCACCCCATACAATAGCATCTGACATCTTTATTTACATTATCAATTTTTGACCTCAAAACCAGAGCATCTATAAAAAATAGACCATCTCTCCCTCTTTTAAAACAGATTACCCACGAATGACATTTTAGAAGTGGTTAAATTAAATTGTACCAATGACCTCAGCAAATCATCCAGACAACAGTCCAACAATACAACATTTGGCATTAGTTACAACAATGCAATTGTTTCAAAGTATTTTGACATACAGCAAGAAATGAAAAAAAGGCACAAATGACAAGACCACAGAGTATCCAGCACCAAAGACTTACAGAGAGCGTATTTTTTTCTATTTTCTTTTTTTTTCCACGGCAAGGCAGACAACATTCTTCCACTACACAGCACACTTGTTTTTGTACAATAACACATAGAATTCTTCGTTCAAGGGGCTGTCGTCATGGTTACATGAGGGACTCCAGACTCTCCGTGGCGTTGGCTGAGCCTGTGGGGATGGTGCCGTTGTTTTCGGAGGAGCGCAAGGTCTTCTCGTCCTCTTTGGTGCTCACCAGGCTCAGGATCGATTTGTAGAGGAACTGATACTGGTCCTGGATGGGGCGAGACACACACACACACACACACACACATTAACATTCACATTCATAGACCAAAAGACAGAAAACAAAAACAGAGGTGCATGGAGTTTAGAGAATAATATTAACAATTAGGCTCTGATAACTGGAGACCTACAGAGTAGTTTTTAACAAGCCAAACATGATTTGCATTTCAGGAATGGTGCAGTGAAAAATAGCAAGTCAACATTCAGACTCCTACTATGCAATTAAATATGTAGGCCTACTACAGCCATGGATTTTAAAGGTTACTTCTGTTGCCTATTCCTTTCAAATGCATAAAATACCTTCAAACCATTTCTTTACTATGTAACAGATTATAGGCTATAGCTATTACCAATAAACACACTGACTGACAGTAGAGCTAGGGTGTTGGAGCAAAATGGTCAAATGAAGCTTAGTCAATGACTGTGATGAGACCGGCTCTTACCATGTCAGTGAAGACTCCAGGCCTCATAAGGTTGGTCATCCGGGCGGTTTGGTACACATCCACGCAGTTGTCCCCCTCCAGCTGGTCTGCCAGTGTGGTCACGGCACAGAACAGTCCAGCAGTGGAACCCCCATACCTGTTCAGTACACGCTTTTCAGTATTTTTGATTTGATTTGATTTATTTTGGATTTGACAGACAACATAATCCAAGGATAACGTGTTAAAAGGGTAAACATTTATTTCCAACATGGTCCTTGGTGTTAGGACAGTAACACGGAAAATGTTCCAGAAACACTACTGCATTGCAAATGACTACAGCAATATATTGTAGATATTCATGAATGGACTACAGCAATATATTGACCAGGGCAAGACTACATCAGAAGTGATAAAAATCATACTGATAAATCTCAGACAATATAATAAGCCAAGGGAGCCCCGTGGTGTGTCACTGGGGAAATCAGAAAATACATTTTTCATGAATTCCAAGATAAAATTGTGCCATACCGATCGTGAACGACGATGGTTCCCTCGCGGTGGCGTGTGTCCTCTCGGACGATGGTGATGAGCTCAAAGGTGTTGCTGATGGGGCTGTCCGGGTTTGGCCAGCGGGGAGCCCGGTACTGCCGCACCTCCAACACATAGTCATCCTAGAACACACAACACATTACTGCCACACCTCCAACACATAGTTAACCCGGGGCCAGAACGCACAACAGGTTAGTGTCATTTCAGTCCCTTTTCCTCCTTTAGGAAGAACCTTATCCTTCATATATCATTATATAGTTAATTTATTATACTATTATATACTATTATATATTATAGTATTCGTACATGTATATTTGTTATACAATTGCGAAAACAACATCGAAACACAATGATTATTTCGCTGCATTCTTTTTTGCAACAATGCTCTTGTTTTGTCCAGTTAAGAATCCAGCGCACCCAGTTGCTTTTTCAGTTGAATTGTATTTAGAATTCCAATGGAATTTGTGTCCAAAATCAATGAGCAATCGTGTTAAATAATCAAAATGTCTCATGATCTCATTGGCCAAAATAATCATGATTATTCATCAAGCTCTGTTGAGAAATTTCACACCTGTACAATAAGCTAAGTTTGACTTTATTTGTCCTGTAGGAAAATTTGTTCTCTGCATTTTACCTATCCAGGGGTAACATACACACACACACACTTGGAGTAGTAAGCTCACTGGGAACCCACATACACACACGGAGCAATGGGCAGACTTTAATCTGGCGTCTGGGGAGCAGTTGGGGTTAGATGCCTTCATGTGGGAAGGTGTTATTCAATCACTCCCCCCACCCACATTTTTCCTTGCAGATTGAACTGGCCACACTTGGGTCACAGGTCCGATTCCCTATCCAGTAGGCCACGGAGGACTGACATGTCATACCTTCTTGTTTTGTCCATAGTCCATACCACTCCACAACTCATTTCTCACCATTCATCACAATCTGTGCACTTAACTAGACAAAAATCATACATGCCAAGTCTGAATGCGGAAACACACCCAATACAAAATGCAGCCCCTGGCTGTTCTTACCTGGGTAGCCTCCAATAGGAAATCATGGATGACTAGCAGCTCCTCATTGGGCAAACACACATTGTCCTCCCCAGTGAAGGTGACAGTAAATGTCTCACAGTTGATTGGCTGGTCTTTAATGGGCCAGTACACACATTCACCTTCCTCAGTCTGAAAGGAAGTGAAGGTAGAGGTCAGTGAAGATTAATCTGGCCTCTTCCTAAATGTCACTGAATGGTTAAGATTGGTCTAAATAGATATCAGTCTGCTGAAGCATTATTACTCGTTACATAAGTTTATAATTACTAATTACATAAGTTCTTGCGCTATTGGTTGGTTAAATGGTCGTCCCACAACGACCATTTAACCACCAAGCCTATTTACTAATACACCATGATGCAAGATAAAACTGTCATACAACTTGATGTTACTGATTCTGTTTTACATAGAATATGAATATCAGTGTATGAAGATGGTCTTCTTATGTTAAAGGGAAACTTGGCAGGATTTCCCCCTCTGCTGGAGAAATTGTGCATTATGCTATTTCAAACTGGGAAAAGGTAACGATAAAGCACATGGATTTGTTTACAAGCTAGCAAACGGTTAGCATAAGTTTGGCAGAACTATGTGGATGTTACGAGGTAAGAAACACGTTTTAAAACGAGTTTCTTGTTTCTCACTTCTCTTTCCGGGACGGTAAGTCTTAATGTCGCAAGGTTGGTTTTCCGCCTGGGGACGCTAGGCGCAGGGGGAAAGTCATCATTTTCACCGGAACAGGTCATTTAACCATCCGAATGATTTCTAAACGGGTTTATTACGTTGAAATAGTTGGCAAGTGTCCCTTTAATGTTTATGTTTATTTATTTAAATGGCACATTAGTTTACATGCTGACTTTAGTAAGTTTTAGTAGTCTAGCTGCAACAGTTAGCTTCTATAATCAATGGAACTGGTATTTAAAGTTTCGCCTGACTGATAGACTACCTGGCCGTGGACATCTGGGAGGGAGACAATGATCTGGGAGTTGTGGTCCCAGATCATCCTCCAGAAGTCCTTGATTGTGCTGGGGAGAGGATTCTGGGTAATGATGAATTCACAGCTCTGATGGTAACCCTGAAACAGAGTCAACATAAGATCAGAGCAGGGCCCTTACAGCGCTGTCCAAACTCACACACAGTGGGGAATAATCAAGCCCAGTTACCATGACATAAGAGGCATTGATGTAGTCTGAGCACTCTCCTGGTGTAGTGGACAGGCACACTCTGGACCTCTCCACTAGAGACAAAATGGAAAAAAATGAATGCATATAAAACATATTGACCGTTTCAAGAGTTCCATTATCAGCATCATAGTTGTTCCCACAAGGCTTCCATTTTAACATTCTATATGTTATCTTAGGGTGCGTTTGTAATTTGCCACTCCGAGCGCTCCGAGCACACTTAACCGTTCATAAATTCGGAATTGTTGTGTATTTAAGCAGAGCTTCACACTCTCGGAGCGTCCAGAGCGTGTCAGATTGAATTTACAAATGTACCCATAATGAAGCGGAAGTAAATTGGGAACAAAACAGAACGTTCAAGCATTGTTTTTTGTTTTTCTTGTTGAAAGGGTCTATAATAGCAGTGTAGAATAAGGGCTATAGCAACTAGATATTAAAGAACAATAAATGAGTCATCTGAAAACTCGTCATTTCCAGGGACAGGGTCACATGGTTCGCCCCACCCACCTGGCATGAGAGAGGAGGTCCTGTTCTTCTCCACGCTGCCTTCTTTAAGTGCAGATGTGTAATCACACTGCTTCACATTGGTCTGGCTCACCAGCTGCAAAACAACAACACAAACATAAGAAGTAGTCATATTGTGAAATTCACCCTGCAGGGGGCGCTGTGGTTATACCACATTCGAGTCCAAGAGCCCACGGGGACCCAGGTTCGAGTCTGACCTGGGTCATTTCCCAATTTCCCACCCCATTTCCCGTCGGTCACTATCCTGTCTTATTATACGTCTGGTCGGGGTCCTGTTCGCCCTGTCGGGACTTATTTTCTGACAATGACCGGCATTCTATACATTATCCCTTGAATAATAAAGGCAAAAAAGCCTTAAATCCCCCTGTAGCCTATTGTACAGTATGTGGCATCATCCATCATGCCCACCTTGAACTGCTTCTCTAGCCGGGTCTTGCCCGAGGGGCCGGGCGTCAGCAGGTCGGAGACGTAGGCATGGATGCGGCTGGAGGAGACCTCAGTCTCCCTGCTCAGGATGGCCTCCACCAGGGCATCATGGATGAACACATACTGCTCCTGTTGGGGGGAGAGAGAGAGAGGGAGAGGGGAGAGGGAATTGAGAGAGAGAAGGATGATTGATACTATAGAAGCCCATATGATCAAGCATATATGGAAGATAAACCATTCTCATGTTGATGCTTTCATGATAAAGCTCTCTAAAGGAAAAGTATTAGATGTCAGAGTCAGACCCATGATATTTTGGTGTACCGTTCATCTTGAAACAGGTTTCCCCGGTAATAACATCCATGGGCCGTGTGGACTGAGTAGACTCTTACCTCAGTCTGCACCAGGTAGTTCCTCTGTGTGCGGATGTGTTTCAGGAAGCCCATGATGTCCACGGTGCCCTTCTCTTTGATCTGCCGAAGCATGCTGTCCAGCACGATGTAGGTCCCTGTTCTACCCACGCCAGCACTGAGGGCAGAGAAAACACTGGAATGCTACTCTCATACTCCTTACCATTGGTCAACATCACCATCTCTCATCCACTGTCTCAGATGCACCAGTTAAATCAGTGCACATTATGACCAATCTTGGTAAGTTTTTTTAAAAAACAATCACCATCACCATGAACAACTGTGTTTTTCTGACATTTTGATGTTGTGGGGATTTCCCATATTTCAATACCCGGTTTCCACCATTGTGTCCTTGAGCAAGGCACTTAACCCCAAATTGCTCCGGGGACAATGACCCTTGTAATATAATTGACATACTGTATGTCCTTTATTAACTGTAAGCCGCTTTGGATGAAAGCGTCTGCTAAATGAATAAATGTAAATGTATTTTTTCTTTCTCTAATGTATCATGTGACTCATTCATGTGTTGGTGCTGCAGACCTGCAGTGGACCACCACGGGGCCCATGTCAGCAGTCCTGGCCTGGGAGGACTTCTGGACGAAGGACAAGACAGGCAGGGTGTACTCAGGGACCCCCATGTCGGGCCACTGGGTGTAGTGGTACTGGACGACCGTCCGCTCCTGACTGCGGCCCTTCTGGGACCCCTATGAGAGCGACCGGAGGGTGAGCGTGAAGCGTGAGGAAGATCTCTTCATTTTTGTATGGATCCTTTATTTTACCAGGTGAGTCCCACTGAGATCTTGCATCTCTTTTTCAAGGGAGCCCTTTCCTCTCCACAACAAGTTCTTTAAGTTCTTTCACAGTCTGAAAACAATGGCTTCTGTATGAAGGGACACTTTAACATGTCACTAACGTTCTGGAGGGTATTTTCTTTCATGGAGTTTAAAAATAGCCTAGCTTTCAATGAAACCCTAAACTGACAATACAGTTCTATATAAAGCAAATAGCCCAAGGGATCCACATGAACTTTATGGTATAAAACACCATTATATTAAATAGTAGGGTTTGTACAGTAGATAGAACTGTGAAGAGCTCTTTCGAGGGAAGAACCTTTCTTTTCTAAGAATGAATGACAAGCCTATGATGGACTTGAATCCTCCCAGTTCATAATAGAATTGAATGGCCATTAAAAGCCATTAAAAGGACTTTCTATTGAATGATAAGAACGAGGTCAGTGGAACACAGAATGCACGTCTCGGACCATTCGTCCTTTCTCACTGACCCTTTTGATACTGATGTTCCGCAAGGTGAATGTTCTTTGTGTGTAGTAGGCCAGGGTTTTGGTGCTTTTCAGAGTGACCAAGAAGCATCCATATTCCTCCTGGTTGTCCATTGGCCAGTACTGGTCACACTTCCTCTGTAAGAGAAGCACAGAGCCACCACACTAGTAAAATAACATCCATGATTCTGGATACCACTGAATATTTAATGATATCACAACATACTTCAGGTAGCTCAGATCATCAGACTTTATTAACTGATAACACTAGGCCACTAAAGATGACATCAGGATGGTGTGCAGCACAGCCTTTATTAACTTAGTACAGTAGGCTGCACTGAGTTAATGAAGGCTGTGCTGCACGCCATCCTGATGTCATCTTTAGTGGCCTAGTGTTAAAGCCTGGCTACAACACTAGGTCATTAAAGATGACATCAGCAGCATGGCTTACCCGTCCCTTCTCCACCAGGTTGGTGATCATGACGATCACCCCCACATTCTGCTCCCACATCATCCTCCAGAAGTCCTCCAGACTGGCCTTCATCGGGCCCTGGGCGGCTATAAAGGCTTTGGGCTGATTGAAGCCCTGCAGTGGGAGACAGGGATTAGAGTCTTTTTGCTGTATGTGGAGAGATCTAAGCCTGTCTTTGAAAAATAACATGATCAAGATGTTTTTCCTTTTATTTATTTATGTTGACTATGCTATTATTACTTGTTTTATGTGTTTTGTGTCCTGTCAACATTTACTTTTACCATGATATGCATTTCTTTTAGGTGCAGCTGACCTTTTAACATTGGTCCACGGACAAAAAAGGAATTAACTAATTCTAGCATATTTACATTTTATGTTTATAAATGTGCAATGCCAATGTCCATATCAAATAATCATTAAATAAAAAATGTAAATAAATAAGCATCAATTGTAAGACTCACATCAACATAGTTTGCATTGATGTAGTCTCCACACTCTCCTTCTTTGTCCAGATTGGGTGCCAGCTTCACCCGGCTGTGATCATCTAAAACACAAACCAAACACCAAAGAAATCAAGTTGGGCTATGTGTATGATGGCTGTGATACAAAGTTTGTTTCCAAAACGCTATAATGAATTTTCATAAATATTTTTTTTCCAATTTTGTTTTCTAAGTAATTTCAGTAGAACTGTAATTGGATATTGTTATTTGATATATCTTTACTCAGTCAAAACAACACAATTGCAGGTTGATTGATATTACCTGAAATGCACAATTAAATAGCGTGACTTTTTAATGTTTTTTAAAAATAGAGATGTATTATGTGCGTGTATGCGTGCGAGATGTGCGTGTATGCGTGCGTGCATGCGTGCGTGTATGTGTATATGTGTGTGGGTGTGTGTGTGTGTGCGTGTGTGTGTGTATTCTTACAGGCCAGGATGTTGATGTATCTGTTCTTGCTCTTGTTTTCTGGGTGGTTTGAGCTGTCAGTGCTAATTCCCATGTCCACCGTGCACGACTGAATCTCCTGTAAGAAATGTTTACAAGACCTGGTCAAACACCGCGCTCCGCGTCCTCCCCGCAGACTAAACACAATGCCACACAGCATGCAGAAACCATGCACACAAACAAACAGACTACCGCCATGAAAAAGCTACAACAGTTCAAGAGAGAAAAAGACAACAGACAGGTCAACAGGGACGCAAGGACCACTACAACTAGCTACACCATGAACAAGAACGCAAAAACAATAAAAAAGATTTAAAAAGAAATAAAAAAATAAAAACAACATCAAAGGGAGACATGTCTTACCTCGTAAGACTCTTTCAAGATCTAATGAGGGGGGAGTGAGAATGCAGAAAGCACAGCAATGAAACTCCATGACCAAACGAGTGACCAGCAAGTGCAAGATACATGAGGTACAACAGTACGTGTGTGAGAGAGGGAGGGAGAGAGAGAAGGAGAGAGAGAGAGAGAAAGAAAGAGGGAGGTGGGGGGAGGGAGGAGAAGGAGGAGGAGAAGAGACCTCTGGTGTGGTCATGGCCAATCATGCTACAGGGTGGTGGGTGTGGGGTGGGGGTTTGTATCTGACAGGGTCTGCTGCCTTGTTGTGGCAAGGCCATGCAGTCTGACCACAGCCTGTACACATAGGAGTGCCTCTGAGCACTGACCATGCTGACCCATTCTTCCTATGCATGCTCAACGACAACAACAATAATAACAACAACAATAACAACACAACAGGGGAGGTCGTGACATTTTCATGGTAGACAAAAGAAAATGACTTTGATTTCCTCCTCCATTACAACCACATAATTGCATCAGTTCTTAACGTCCGGAGCGAGAAGCTCAGACCTCAAAGGTTGAATTGTACTTGAATTGGATTAAAAAAATCGGATTATCATTTTTTGGGTTTGTACGTACGTGGCTCTGTCTACGCATACAAATCTTGGCTTAAGAAACAGGATTCAATGTCAGTTCACAGCTTTGCCAAACAATCCCTGCCATCGCCTACGGCTTGACCAGACCACCTTTCCCTTGTTTCTCAGCCAGACCAGGGTAGTGTAGTAAACTAGTTTCCATAACGTGTTCCTTCTATTAACTAAATATTAAATGATGAGTGCAAGCATCAAGTCGCTCTCTACTGAATGAAGTTAATACCAGTTTGGAGATGCGTTAGGCTGCTGTATGGGGTGGGGGTGGGGGGTGGGGGGGTTGAGGAAGGGGAAGCTAAGTTGATTGAGTGTGAGGATGGACGGTGGTGTGTAGCGTACCTCAAACTCTTTCGAGAATGTATGTGTGGCGTGAAGCTCAGCCACGTGCCTCACAAAGTCCTTCACAGGGAGAGCTTCATTCTCCTCTACAGACAAAGCGAGAGGGGAAACATTGAATTCAAATTGTGTTGCAAGGTAAGGCTACTCTGCTTGTGCTTGGCTTTCACACATTAATCATAAGCAAGATGCTTGATCTCTATCCTTCGTTTTGACAGCATGTTTGTGTGTGTGTGTGTGTGTGTGTGTGTGTGTGTGTGTGTGTGTGTGTGTGTGTGTGAGAGAGAGAGATAGAGAGAGAGAGAGAGTTGATTTGGGAGCAAGCACAATCTACAGAACTTGTGTTTGTGTGTGTGTGTGTGTGTGTGTGTCTGTGTGTGTGTGTGTGTGTGTGTGGATCCGATAGCAGGCTTTGATCTCCCTTACCTGTGGCTGTGGGTAAGAGCAGTGGTGTAGACGGAGCTGAAATGACTCGGGGAGAGGCGTTATCCTCCACGTAGAAGTGAGCCGTCTGGAAACACTTCCTGTAAAAACACACTCTACCACTTTACAAAGAGGGGAGGCACATGAGTATGGGACTGATGACCTCTGTCCTACTGCAATCTTAATCACAACAATGGTATTGATCACAATATGAAGAAGAAACACATGATAATGAATGAATTATTACAGGAACAAACCACCTTTATTGGAAATAAGCTTATTGGATAAATACCATTCTCGTCTGTGTGTGTGTGTGGAGTAACTCAATCTGACCGTTAGCCAAGCTTAGCAAAAGTCATTGAAGTGGGTGGAAACAACTAGCAGTTAGCACACACACTAACACCATCCTGACCAGGGATGTAGTGATAAAATAAGAGGTGGGTGAACTATGATTTCTGTGATCTCGGTGAGGTGGACAGCGCCATGCGGATTTTTAAAAAAAGGCATTCAGAACCTGTTTGATGATGGTGGAGGTTATTGTCCAATGTTTATAACAATACAAGTGGGATTAAATGGTTCCTAGAGTGTTGATGAGTGTACATATTGTGAATATGGATAATACAGTGTGATTTTAGAATGTTAAAAGTTGCAATTGGTGAATAAACTCTTCTGAGAGGTGGATAAACTCTATTCCTGAAATTTCAGAGGTGGATAAACTGCGTTTACTTGCGTTTAGCCTCCACTACATCCCTGATCCTGGCCATTCAGTCTAAAGACACACAGCTAGTGTCCTCTCTTTTTGGACCTGCCCTGTTGCTGTACCTCCAGTAGATGAGGATGCCCACCAGCACCAGTAGGCAGAGGATGGTGAGAGTGGACACGACCGCCAGGGGCACCACTGTGCGCTTCTCCCGCTCCACGCCCCCCACCATGCCCACCCGCGACTCCGGGCTGCTGTTACTAGCCTCTGTGGGGGAGACAAACTGGACTTTACGCTCACACAATGGAAACCTTTGGGTTAAAAAAAAGTACCGGTAATTGTCTACAAACAGCAATGTGAGATTATGGGTTAACCTTTTGGGTTATTATGAGTTATTATTGGGAGATTATGTGTTAACCTTTTAACCCTTAAACCTTTGGGTTAAAAAAAAAACAATTGTTGGGGGCGCTGTGGCGCAGCAGGTTAACAGTGCCCGTACCATATACGGGTCCGAGTGCCCACGGGGACCCAGGTTCAAATCCGACCTGCGGTCATTTCCCGATCCCACCCCTATCTCTCTCTCCCACTTGCTTCCTGTCACTCTCTACTGTCCAGTCCAAATAAAGGCAAAAAAGACCCAAAAATATACTTAAAAAAAATAAAAAAAACAATTGTCTACAAACAACAATGTCTGTCTGTGTTTGCTGAACAATATTTCATGAGATTATGGCTGGAAAACCCTGACACATGACAGAAGGATCTTTGTATGTTGATCTATTTGAATGTATTTAAATGTTCATATTTCTTCCTTCATTGACACCGTTAAAGCCTTTAAGGTGTCGGTGACTGCACTGACATATGCAACATGTGATTAAAGCCTCCTTCCTCAGAGAATCAACTGGTCCCATGACTGGTCATCTAACTCCATGTGTTACCTGTGTGGGGACCATCCAAAGGCTCCATACTCGAGATTTTGGTCAAAGTGATCTCTACAGATATCTTAGCGTTGGGAAAGACCTCCATCAGCAAGCTCTGTCCAGAGCCGCTCTCCTCCTCCTCCTCCTTCCCCTCGAGGGCGGGCGCCTCGGGAACAGTGGACTCCGCTCGCGTCGGTTTCATCTCCTCCGCACCACGGACCCTCTCGCTCTCCAAATAGAACTTGGACACGAGCTCCGTCTCATTATCGACCAGTACCGGCCTCCCGGTACTGAAGCGCGTGCGCGTTTCGATTTCGACCGCCGAGGGGTTCTCCCTCTCCCACTCCCGCTCTAGCTCCTCCAGAAAGATGGCTGGCCCCGAACCACTACCCTCCCCCTGAGTAAGCAGGGTGCTGGGGCCTTCATCAGTAAGGATGGAAGAGAGGGGTGGGGAGGACGTGTCCCCTTGCGCTGTGCTCGCAGTAGCTGAAAGACACAAGCCTCGTATGGTTACTGGCATCAGTGGAGACAGCCTGTGTTAGAACGTGTGGAGGAACAAGGCAGAGGCACCTACAGATCCAATGCAAACAGAGTGCAGATAGAAGAAGCAAGGACCAAGATAGCCACCAGGGGGCAGTGTCGGGATTAGGAGGAACATAGTGAATGGCACAAGGCATTCAAAGTGTGTCGAGATGATGCCAATCCTGGAGGAGGAGGAGTAGGAGGAGAGGACAGGAGAGGAACCACCACCATGTCTGTTCTCAATCTGAGAGGGGCAACGACGAAGTGCATGATCAAGATCTCTTACGGTTGCAAGACCAGGGCGATGATTGACACTTAATATTAAGAAAGGGCACTGGCTGAGTAGGATGAGGGAGAATCATCAAACTGCTGAAACAGATGTGAAATCACTACAAAGAGAGCTCACAAGCTCACTACAAGGCTCTAGTTTTAGAAATCATCAGACTACATTAAAGCCCCAACCTACATCATTACAGAAGCTGCATTATCGATTTGATAGTTGACATCTCAATTTGTCTTCACAAATGATTGGCTTTTTCACTACATATCAGCAGGCAGCAGGCTCGGATGCAGGGTTCTCTAAGTTACCTTACCATTGAACATTGGCTGGGTGGTGTAGAGTAAGGCTTTGGTGGTGGGCGTCCCTGCAGTGGTGGTGGTGGTGGTGGTGGTGGTGGTGGTGGAGGCTGGCACTATGGTGGTGGTGGTCGTGGTGCTGACCACCTCAGGCTGCTGGGTGGTGCTGATGACCAGGGGTGGTGTCTCTGGCAGGGGGTTGGTGGCGGTGCCCGGGAAATACTGGTCGTCGGGCATCCTCACTTCATTGTCCTTCTGTGAGACATGCACTCGCTCACGGGGCAGCGTGACCACGCCGATAATCTCGTCGTCGGGTAGCGGCGTGTCTACCGAGGTGGTCGTCTCGTACAGGGAGCCGTTGATGAAGTCCTCGTAGTAGATGTCAGTGACCAGTACGTTGTCAGGCGGCTTGACGCCCTCCGGCGTGAGCAGCTTGGTGATTGGCTTGCGGGTGTAGGTTCCCGCCTTGTCCTGGCTGGGTGTCCACGACAACGAGGACTCCTCGGTGATGCGTCGCCGCACGGGCATGGCTGTGGACCGGACTCCGGGGAAGAGGAAACCGGGCTGGTCCGTCGCCATGGTGACCCAGATGGAGCTTTTGGAGGAGGAGGAGTCGCTCGTAAGGGTCCGGTCCGGAGGGCTCTCCAGATCTGGCTGTCTTCTGCTGGTGTATGGAGTCACCTGGCGAGGACAGAGACACATTAGACCTGCTTATAATGTGACCTCGCACAAAACTACAGAATAAGGAGAGATTGCATCTCTACACTGAGTATTACAATAACTTCAAAATATTACCTCAAAATAATCTTCTGAGTCTGACGAATCAGAGTCAATCCCTGGAGGGTTGAAACAAAATGAGCATTTCTCAGTGAGCCAGAATAATGAACAGGAATCTGCTGAGCAGAATCTTTTTCTGCCTATGATGGCCTATAATATACAACGTAAACAGAAACTGTAGATTTCATTCTCACCCAGGTCCTCCAGTGGCATGTCCACAATCAGCTGGTCACTCATTCGACCCTTCAGGCCGTTGTTGCATAGCGCTATCACTTGCACCACATAACTGCTGTTGGACATCAAGTTGTAGATGAGTGCTCCCTGTAGAGGTCAGAAAAAACAGTTTTACCGTTAGGACAGATGAGGAGAAAAGCACTGCAAAGTCATAACAATCAAAAAGTCCCTGTTTGATGACAAATGTGGCAACAACACAACTTAAATATATAAGCTAAAACTGACAATAACAACTGAGTTGTATAATCATGTTCACCGTCTTTGTATAAACAACCACCCGTGTGTGTGTGAGTGTGTGTGTGTGAGTGTGAGTGTGTGTGTGTGCGTGAGTGTGTGTGTGTGTGTGTGTGTGTGTGTAAGTGTGTGTGTGAATGTGTGTGTGTCTATGTGTGTGTGTCTATGTGTGTGTGTGTGTGTGTGTGTGTGTGTGTGTGTGTGTGTGTGTGTGTGTCTGTGTGTGTGTCTGTGTGTGTGTGTGCAGTGCTAAAGGACCAAAAAATGAAATTACCACATCCTGATCTCCGTCAGTCAGGTATTCCCGCTTGGGCGGGTCCTTGCCCTGTAGCCTCTGGTAGGTGACGGAGTAGCGCTCGATGGTGGTGTCGTAG
>NC_055978.1:4646737-4654237 GCF_018492685.1 Alosa sapidissima | reverse complement strand
ATTTAAGATGAAACTCCCACCTGCTGACTTCCCGAGATTTGGCTAAAGCCCCTCGTGGAGGTCAAAGTGGCTCGATGAAATCAAATCAGCCGGTGTCGTGCAGAGCTGAAATACGAGCTTGCCCGTGGCTAAATTAAAGCAGTTGGACACCAGGACTCAACTAATCAGGGAAATACGGGCTAACCTGTTTTTCCATCGTTCTTGATGGTCGTCGAGGTTGGCGTCTTGAGCTCCCATCCCTCCAGCTGCAAGTTCTGGAACTCCAGCTTGACCTGGGCAAAGTCCTCATCGATGTCAATGGGCGACTGCCTCGCCGTGTTGCAGGAGGGGTATTTCTTGGGCCAGTTCTGTTGGTTTAGAGTGCCTGGAACAAAACAGCAAACGTAGACACCATAGAGACCATAGTGGTTATGCCCAAGTTACCCCGAGTTACCCCTGGAATCTGAAATCTACAAGCCAATTTTAGTGCACTGCATTCATTTTTTATGTTAGATCAGTAGAAAAATAATTTTAAAAAGATCCAAAGTTGTTTTGAAATTGTTTTGAAACGCCATTATATCTGACTCCTCACAGTTCTTAACATTGATAACAGTTAAAACGTCAAAGCCTTTGTGACATAAACAATATGCTAGAATAACCCATCAATCATCATCAAGTGCACAAAACACAGTGACACAATATACAAGGCCACACAGAGAGACAGAGAGAGAGAGAGCGAGAGAAAGAGAGAGAAAGAGAGAAAGAAGAGAGAGAGATGTCCTCCTGAGAGCTGAGCAGATGATGGCCTTATGGGGCAGATGGCAGAGGGTCACACATGGCTGAGCAGGTACATTGCATGCAAACACCCCCTCCCTTCACGCACACGCTCACACACAGTATATAATTCCTGACATAACAATGTGTCTTCAGGGGCTGCATCTTTATCCGCAAAAACTCATCCACGCTACATGCTATTCAACACTATCTATTCTATTATGTCCATTACCATATCAATGGCTCCATGCAGTGCTGGGGTCTATGAGGACTTCATAAACACCTCATTCATTGTGTCATTATGCTCTTGACTCACAGAGCCAGACATTATGGCCTGACCTTAATGAGGCACAGTAGTCACTGCCCATTAAGACTACTGTCTTAGTTAACGGTGCAGCAGTCTGGGTTAGATATGACTGGAACTCCTAAAGATGATTTGTAGTGAATAATTAAAGGCTAATTAGCGAAGCAATCTACCAAGAGGATACACATATTTCATTGGTCTCTGGTGGGGATGTGACAAGCCTGCAGCAAATTGCTGCCACCAATCTATACTGTCAGCTGATTTTGGTTCATGTTTCATGTGGTTTATTTAAACACAAAATAACAAAATTGAATGTAGATGCAGGGTAGGATTCTGCAATAGCATGTTAATGATAATTATTCCACTGCTTGGTTGAATTTCCCATTGTCCTATTGATGTTCCCATCCGAGCTGTAAAATGATAAATAAACAGTTTTTAGCCTGATTTATTTAGTGTTTATCACTAATCCATGGCTGTGGTGGACTGAGTGTCGATGTGCTTTTCCCTGCCTTTCTCTCCATCTCAGCCCTGTTGGGGTGAGGTGGTGGGGGAGGGGGAGGTCACCCACTCCAAAGGCACATCTGGCTCCTGCGGTGCGACATGAAAGCGATGACATGGCAGTCAGAACCACGCAAACGCGGCGCTGCTATGGCAACGACAGGGCCGGAGTAGCTGGCGACGGAGAGTCGGGGGTAGATTTCTCTCTCCGTTTCATGCTGGCCGAAACTAACAATTGTCAAATCAGATTAATCAATATGATTGGGTGATACAAGGTGCAGTCACAAAGTAATTTCCTGTAAAGGATTAACTTTTTAAAGGGTAGCCTACTTTTAAAGGATTAAAGTATCAATCAATCAATCAATCAATCAATCAGTCAATGACATGATGTTTGACTAAGACATCTTATGGGGATTGGTCTCGGGTCTTTGGGGTCATGTAGAAAAGGATTGAGTGCAGCAAGATGAAAACCCTACATCTCCCTCATATGAAATTGCTTAGGGAAATCACAGTATATGGATGCTAGATGACACGCTCATTGGAAATCCAACCAAAGCTGAGATTACAGGGTTTGATTATGGCCATAAATCGCCTGACCAGAGGCATCAACAGCAGCTGTCAGCAGAAGCTAGGCAATGTCCACTCAATAAAATAGAGTGGAATAACCCCAGCCGCAAAACACCTGTTACTGCCCCAGCTGTGGCTGAAAACGATACTGCCCTACAAAGGCAAAAGACCTTAACTCGTCAGAGTGTGAAACTGAGAAAAATGACTTTAAAGTTTTTTTGTTGTCCAGCCAATTGTATGATAGGTAGGACACTGAAAATTTGCCAAGTAATTGTCATAATGAATACATGTATCTACATGAAAAAAAAATCAGCTCAAACTTGACCTTTGACCCTTATTTGGAAGTTACTGTATTCTGCCTTTGCATTATCTGCAAAACAATAATGTTGTCATACAAAGGCAAAATACCTTAACTTCTAATTTATTGACCATTTGGACTTTTATCACTCTATAGAAACATTTATATGATAACAATGATAGCCTTAAGATAACATTTAGTGAGTTTTGTCTAGTAAGGCTTAATATTAGGCCTCCATCAACAGAATATTACAAAATACAAAATAATGAGAAGGCTACACTGGAACATTTTAAAACTTTATCGTTGTACTTAATTTAAGTAAAATAACACTTTAAGAGCCAGAAAACCAAAAAACAGCCACAACATGATCCAAGCCAATGCCATTGGAAACGTATGCAATTACAGGAATTTTGCTACTCATGGACACATAATAATTTACTGTCTGTGTCGTGCGGGCGGCGGAGGAGTCACACATTGATTGGATTTCTTTCTTGACAAATTAAAGGGACATCGACTTAAGGACATGCTGTGTAGTTTTGTTCGTATGGGAGTCAAATATTTTGCAACCAACACTGTCTAGCTTTAGCTAATAGCTTACTCATAGCGACACTTAAAATTGAATGACAACATCCGAACAACGTTGCACTTTGATAGATTTTAGGCTAGCTAGCCTGCACATAATTATATTGCGAATGGGCTTGCTGAAAACTTGTGATGGATTTAAACAATGGATTTGTCTTCTCAGTGGATGTTGTTTTCCATGGATTTTTTAAAGGTAAGCTGCGATCTAAGTTCTATCTGCTGGGTTAGTTTGTGTGCGACATGTTCTCCTCGCCGGGGAGGGACGGGGAGGTGTATCGTGAGGCGTCCCCAACCCACTCGCTTTGTTTTCTGCCAGTGAGTGGACTTGCAGATTGGCAGGCAGCTAGCCACCCTGTATGGCACGAGAAAACGTGTACTAGGCTACTAGTTAATAGTATCCAGGCTTTGAGACATTTATGGTGTCTTACAGTTGCCTGGCACAACATCTATCATGTAGGCTATTTGTGGATCAGGAACAGTTAACTAGCTAACTAGGCTACATCCTAGCTGAATTTCACAAAATCTGAAGTAGTTAATGCTAGATAGTAAAACAACCACTGCAACATTTTCTTTTCACTTTATTGAAGTGTGGCTGAAGTGCTTCAATTAGGCCTACATACAATACATAGGCATAAGACACTCTGCCTTTGTTTTACCCACCACCAATGTTAATATGGTTTGCTGCGCTGAAATTACGGTGCACTGTAACTTAATTCCAGCGTTCTATAGAGCCGCGAAACAAAGCTAAAGAACCACAACTGATGTTACGGGCTATGCCTTGGCTTACCCTCTGCCTTTTGAAGTTACGGCAAAAACAGCATCTTATTTTGATAAGAAAACAACAAAATTGACTCAAGATATTTGTCCACATGATAAAATTGATGCCCATTGTTCCAAAAATGACAAAAACTCATTTTTGATAAAATTGAAGTTACGGCCTTTTGCCTTTGCACGGCAGGATAGTCCGACATCCATCAATAGTCAATTTGGCACCACAGCCCTGACCCCTGGTGCCGCTCTGCAGCTCTACGTCTCACTAAAGCCGAGGGGTACTGGAGCATACAGGCACTTATCTGATGGACGGGACGGGAGGACTATGTTTACTAAGAGGGGCAGCGGTCATCGACCGTCGGCTCCCTGGCAAAGCCTCTCACTCGGTTGCTCATTCTACTCCTTGCCCAGACCAACGGATCGATACCCCATCCCACAGTCAGTGGCTGCGGTGGACGTGGGCATGCACCAGGGAGAGAGAGAGGTCCACAGGAGTCTGGGCAGACAGGAATGAGGAAGAGGGGGATGAAGATGAGGAGGAGGAGGAGGAGGAGGAGGAGCAGGAGGAGGTGAGCGTGGCATCGTGCCCCCACGGCATCCTTGGCCCCTAGCCTGGAGTTATCAGAGCATGGTGATTACACACACACACACACACACACACACACACCACACACACACACACACACACACACACACACACAGACCGTGGCTATGGCCCCAGCCCCAGCCCCAGCAGATGGAGGAGGCAGGGAGCGATGCCAGACGCTGGGATCGCTGAGGACCCCCTAGGGAAGTGGGCCTGTTTGAAACGGATGCATGGCATTACACACTCCCCCACACATGCATACATACACAACACATACAGTACATGCAGGTATGCCAAGATAGAGAACAGATCATGTGACAGATAGTGATATTAGACCAGATGAGTAACACGCACCATGCATGCATAGTAATGAGGCCAGGTAGGTAAGTGTGTGTGATTTGATTATAACACACAAGCTGCCGGGGCTCTTCTGGACCACTGCACTTTAAATACATCAACAGGAAGTTAAAATTCCAACGGCATGCTGGGATATCTGAAAGATCTCAATGAGGTATTTCATACGGTCAGGCTTTTTTTTTTTTTTTTTCAGAGCGGCTCTTTTTCTCCGGGCCTGAAAACAAATTGCGGGAGGGTGTCATGTCAATTGCCCGAGTGAGTGGATCATCATTCAGCCCCTGACAGCTTTTGTTCACATGCAAGACTCTGTACTTTCCTGCGCGAGAGAGCTGGAGAAGAAATACATATTTTTCTCCCTCTCTCTTTCACTCCCCCTTTCTCTCCCTCTCTTTCTCTATTTCATACTTCCTCCTCTCTCTCTCTCCCTCCCTCCCTCCCTCTCTCTCTCTCTCTGCTCTCTCTTTCTCTCTCTCTCTCAATAACTTTGTGCAGAGACTCACAATGGAGCGTGCTCTTTCACATGTTAATTCAGTTACACACGGCCCAGTGCACACAGCACTCCCACTGACGGCCACCTCCTCCATGTTAACCAGGCAAGTGAGCGGCAGCAAAAACTACTCCTGGCTATACACACAACACGTGAGCCGCGCAGCAACGCAGAGATTTGCACGCTGTTCAGATTGTAAAGGGCGGCGGCGATCTGTGGTTTTGCACTTCCTGACCGAAGATCTATGACATGTCTGCAGTGCACACAACCACCTGAAATGGAATCTCCGTCCCTCGTTGTGAGAGAAAGATCCAGAACCTGAATGCACCCACAGCCAGAGACAGCGTGAAGGGTTTACGGTACCTGGAAGCAAGTCTTCACCAAGCAATAAACTTTCTTATTCTTAGCCCCCCCCCCCCCCCCCCCCCCCCCCCCCCACACACACACACACACACAGCTCGAAGAACATCCTGTTTATGTGGTGGGGGGTGGGGGATGCGGGTGCGGGGAGGTTTTCAGTGGTGACCCTCTGTCGTCCAGCTCCTCAGGCTCAGCCTATAAAGCCCTCTTTGTTGGGCCCCCTGTCCCGGGCCGGCTCGCTGGTTATTGTGACGCGACCCGGAGCTAAGGTGGTGGTGGTGGTGGTGGGGGGTGGGGGTGACGGAGTGATGTGGTGTGTGTGTGTGGGGGGGGGGGGTGGAGGGGTGGTAGGGTAGGGTATTGGAGTGGAGTCGAGTGGTGTGTTGTGGTGTGTGTGTGGGTGGGGGTGGAGGGTGGGGTAGGGTAGCGTAACAGAGTGGTGTGTGTGTGTGTGTGTGTGTGTGTGGGGGGGGGAGTAGTTAGGCTCGGAGGAAAGCATTAGCATCAGAATTAGGCACATATAAAAAGGAGAGTCCTCCTGAAGGTCAGTCCTTTTGTAGCTCGGAGCCGTGTCTCTGCTTAATGTGTGAGAATTAAAAGATGGGAGAGGGGAGATATGTTTTATTACCCCTGGAGCTTTTCCAAATTTCATTTCAAAGAAAAGGTCATTCGCTTTTTTATAAGATATAACAAGATCTTGAAGATCTCCAGAACTGGAAATGAGAAAATTCAAATCAAATCACTCAATGGATCTCCTCACTACCTATTTAAAAAACCCATCACATTTCCATTTCACACCAGACACAGCACAGTGTCTCTCTACAAGACCTAGCAGTCACACTGGACGACATGAAGAGGCCACGTAGCCAAGTTGTTGCATTTCTGACCTGGTAATCACACATACTCTACAAGCTTTAGATAGCTAACACAGGCTAATCCTTATTGCTAATCTCCCACCCAAGCCAAATGTGTTGTCTGTGTGTAAGATCTCATTCAAGACACTAAGACCACACTGCACACACTGATTGCATGCAGCAGAAGCTGATTCAGGCTCAGCAGCAGCAGTAGCGGTAGTAGGGATGGCAGTAGCAGCGTGAAGTCCCACTTATCCGGCTGTATCTCTAAATGTCTTATCTCACTCTTGATCAACGCAGAGCTCCAACGGAGAGGGGATTTGTGGAGAGCTGCTGGCATTTGCAGTGCTGTGGAGGACAGACTGCATGGAAGGGGAGGAGGGGAGGTGTGTGTGTGTGTGTGTGTGTGGGGGGGGGGGTCTAAGCAGTCTCCGGCATAGTATGTGTTCTGGGGTTCAACGGACTGATGTGTTTCGGTCCACTAAAAACTCACCTGTGTAAGACCAGTCCACGTCGTCGGAGAACTTGCGCTGGCCTCTGAAGAACGAGTTCACCACATCTACATGAGGAGAGGGGAAACGAGGGAGGGAGAGAGAGAAAGAGTGAGGGATGAAGGGAGGGAGGGAGGGAAAGAGTGGGGGATGAGGGGAGGAAGGGAGGAAGAGAGGGAAAGAGTGGGGGATGAAGGGAGGGAGGGAGGGAGGGAGAGAGAACAACAGACAGAGTTACTCGTACTGTGCAACATATCCACCCAGAGAGGTACTTAAAAGTGCACACACACACACACACACAGACATACACACACACAAACAGAGAGGGCCATAAAGTAACCTTGGAACCTTCTGACACTTTAGACGGTGGGGGAGAACAGATTGGCATTCTTATAAAAATGGCACACGGTGAAAGAGCATCTTTTATTCCTGTTACTCTAGAGCGTCACTGGGCAGTTGTCCACTGGGCATCCAGGAGCTCAACACTGCCCTATCGTCTGGGGTCACCGTGGCCGATAAGGAAGAACAACAAGAGAAGAGAGCGAGAGAGAAATAAAGAAAGAGAGAGAGAGAGAGAGGTAGAGAAAGAGAG
>NC_055978.1:4544237-4644237 GCF_018492685.1 Alosa sapidissima | reverse complement strand
AGTGTCAAGAATGCAAAAAGCCAGCGGCGCAAATTAGATTAAAAACCCTCCCAGAGTGATCTCAATGAGTTCATTATCAATATGCTGACCTATTGACCTATCTCCTCTCCTTTTACTTCCTCTCTCTCTCTATCACTCTCTCTCACCCGGACATTCCTCCATAGCTCCAGGGGATTCCACTGCCAAACAAGGGAAGCCGGACAAGTTATTTGTATGCAATAGCTATGAGCTCTGCATGGAAATGACAAAGGATATGGGCCATCTCACTGAGGGGAAAGTGACTGGGATAAAAGTGACTTTAAGACACGGCTCCCTTACAGAGCGTCCAGGGACACTCCAGGCGGAGAATAACACACCCCACCCTCCTAACCTTCGTTGAACCTTTGGACAGAATCGGCCGACGGAACGAGGCTGGACGGCCCCAGGCAGCCGGGCTGCATGTTATGCAATGCGACTCAATGAAACAAGAGGGGCCTCGAAACATTCACCGCACAAAACAAAAGGGCCTCAATTAACACCCCTGTGACCATATCCTCAGCGGCCGTGAGAAAAAAGAAGGACCTCGGCGGGCGGCCATGCTGTAGAAAAAAACACGTAAGAATGTAGATGTAAGAAAAGCTGTAACTGTGGCAGACGAGAGCTCTGGCACCCAACTGGTAATGAGGAGGAGAGGAGATTAGTGCTCCCCCATGGGAGAGATCCAGCAGATAGTCAAGCTGGAGAGGGGGGCTTTGTGGTGGTAGGTATTGTGAGACAGGCGGATATGATATGATGGTGATGATGATGATGATGATGATGATGAATCAGTGCATCGGCTCGTGAAATTACCGTCTTGCACCAGTGAGTCGCCAGACGCCGTGGCGTAGCGACAGGCCAGCGAAAGAAGTGTGCGAGGGACTCCAGGGAAAGAACTGTGGCTTGTCGTCCCCGAGCGATGCGCAATCCGAAGTCACACAAGCTCCGGCAACACCTGTTCAATTAACACGGGAGACGCGCGAAGAGAGTGTGTGATAACACACATCTGCACAAACTGCCCTTCACGGCCAGTCCTCCCACGCGACACTTGTTTAGTCTCAGTGGGTAATTCAATTGCCAGCGTGGTCCCAGTTTTAGTATCGGGGGTTTAGACGCACAGCTGGTTAGGTCACAGGTCATATGGATGCATATGGGCTTGTGTATATGTGCACATTTGCTGTTAAGAATGTGTGTATGTTTGTGTGAAAGCAAAAGTAAGAGTGTATTCAGGTGGTTCACATATTAAAGTCTGTGTATTTGATGGATGGTTGGTATAAATGCATATGCATATGTGGGTGAGTATATAGAGAGGCGTATGCATAAAAGTGAGTGTATATACATATGAAGTGTAATGTGTTTGTGTGTGTGTGTGTGTTGTGTGAGTATCCATAGGTGATCAAACATGTGTGTGACTGTTATTGCGTATGGTTTGTTGTGACCTTTTGCATGTGTTAGTAAGTTTGTAAGTTTGTAAGGGTGTGTGTGTGTGTGTGTGTGTGTGTGTATGGGTGGGGGTACATATGTGCACACCCAGCTGTTGATGGGGGTGTTGGGGGACCAATGACATGCAGTAACCGTGAGAATGCGCGGGTCTGCAGTTGGAGGTGGTAATGCTTCAGAACAGCTGGGCTTTTACATACTCTTCAGACAGCAGTGACCCCTCCCCACAGGCCTTCCCAGCATGCCTTGCTCCAGATCCACGGAGTTGAGTTACCTGCGATTAAGTGCCTCTTATGTATGTACCCGAGTCTGTTTTTAAGGAACATGCCGCCAAGCGTGCGGTGACGACACCCAGGCTAGCCAAGACCTCGCCACGCCAGCTCTCCAGGCCTCTAGTTTTGTCATCGCGTCTCGTGCCCTCTTGAAGTGGAGTAGGATTTCAGGACAGCTCTCTCCGAGCGTCCATAAATAACATCCGCAAACTGCCCAGTCGAGCCTGCAAAAACCAGGCCAGTGGCACTGTTTGCTTTCACTCTCCCACATTCTCTAATACACCATGAAACCACAAACCATTTCACTCCTCTGCTTTTTTTTGTCCTCTTTAAAAGCTCCCGTAAATCTCCACTACTTGCGTGAGACGTCCCTGAAGGGATGGTGGTGGGGGGGGGGGGGGCGAAAAGAGAGAGCCTAAAATAACAAACACCATGTTTTCTGAGTTCCAGCATCTGAGAAAACAGGCCGCATCACAGGAAGAGATCATAAATTAGTAAGCGATCGGAAGATCCCCCAGGGGTTTGGCTGAGTGGCGCGCTCCTAGCGACGGATGAATACGGAGCTTTTTTAGATGTAGAAGCATGCGGCGCAACGTTTTCTGTGTGCGCCAGGTATCCGCTGTCACTGTTGGACAGTAAGACTCTATCTCCCGCCTCCCTCGTAGTAACTCAGTGGGCTCTACGCATTCAGCGTTTTACAATGAGTTACGCGCTGCGAGTGCTTATAATGATGAGGTCATTCTCTAGGAGGCCAGCGGGCTGACTGCTGGCAGAGAAGCGACAGAGATAAACACAGGATGAAAACAAACAGAGGGATAGAGAGATGGAGACAGAGAGAGAAAGAGAGGGGGAAGAAGAGACAGAAAGGATGAGAGGGGGGGTGGGAGAGAAGAGGGGATTGAGGGAGAAAGTGAGGGAGAGACGAGAGGTAGAGGGTGTGTGAGTGTGTGTGTATGTATGTGTGTGTGTGTCTGTGTGTGTATGTGTGTCTGTGTGTGCATGTGTGTGTCTATGTATGTGTCTGTGTGTGTGTGTGTGTGCATGTATGTGTATGCGTGCGTGCGTGCATGCGTGTGTATGTGTGTGTATGCGTGCGTGTGTGTGTGCGCGTGCGTGCGTGCGTGTGTGCGTGCGTGCGTGCGTGCGTGTGTGTGTGTGTATTGTCCAGCTCTCTTGCTGCCAGGCCTGCAGACCGCGTCTGACGGCGCGCAGGTCTCCGCTCGCTCTCTCGTCGTCGCCGGACGTGCCAGAGCAGGCGCCCTGACAACAGACAATCCCTCCCGGTGGCGCCTGGCCACCGGCGACTTCCTCCGCTCCCTCTGTCCATCGCCATGGTTACAGACTCTGCCCCTCACCTTTCACTGAGGGGTCCCGGAGACTCTATCTCGTTTATACGGGGGGCGAGACCAGAGTGAGACCCTCTCCCTTTCTTCATCCCTCGTTTTCTTGTCTCTCTTTTCAAACCCTCTCTGTTCCCTCTCTTAGACCCCCTGACCGAACTTCCCCCAAAAGCCAGGAAAGGCCAAGCCAAATCCTTTTTTGTTTTTTGTTTTTTAAACAAAAAAAAGCGTTTTTGTGACTTCACAGACAAATCCCACTTATTGTCCGCGGAGTGTAACTCCAGATCCCGACTTCCTGAAAGTCAAGAGGGGAGAGAGAGAGAGAGAGAGACATGCTTCTTTTTTCGCTTGCCGCGGGCACGCTGCCATGTGCTCCGTCGTCCCGTTGCTGCTTCGTCTCTAAACATTTACACTAGTGCCGCGGGATGATTTAGGCAGGATGTTCTGGGTGCTGCAGGGCACTCAAAAGCAGCTCTCAGGACCAACGGTTCCTCCACGCTCCCCTGCCTACACCACACCCAGCACTCGTGCAATAGCCACAGAGTTTTTTGTACAAGAGCTTTTAGATGAAAGGAAAACTCCTGGGAGGAAGAGTAAGTCAGGAGAGAAAAACAAAAGTTATTTTTCAGGGATTTTTTGGGCTTCATAAACACCCCCCCCCCCCCCCCCCCCCCCCCGGTGATAGTTTGCCTCACCAAAATAAAGTCTCTGAGGGAAAGACAAAATGTTTACAACTCAGTAAATAGACTGCTGCAGCTATGAAGATCATGTTTTCCAAATTAGACACTACGGACCTGTGCTAAGCACCACACAGTCCAAACAATCAAGGAGAGAAGCATGGGGGGGGGGGGGGGGGGAACTCATCTTATCCACTTGGAGGGCACAAGCAGCACGGCACAAAGGAGCCTCAGCAAACGTGGGGAAAGCAAAGCAGTTGGCCGGCTTAAGGGTCTGTCGGATTTGTTCTGTTTCAGGGCTTCCTCTTTTAGGAGCACAGATTGTATTTAATCAGCGGAGAGAAACTGCTCTGCAGGGAATCCAAATTTAAAAAAAAAAAAACGCAAATAAATCAGCAGAAATAATTCCCATGCCGCCTCTCTACTTGATTCGCCATGGATTTTTCCTTTTCCTCGTCCTCTCTGGCCCCAGCATCTTGCTGGTTTACCCGCGTTGCTATGGAAACAGCAATGCCAAAAAGATTTTTACATTTATTTTTTAGCCCATTCTATTTAATATTTTTGAGGTCTGATGAGGCATCGACTGCTGGCATTGCCATAGATCCATAATTTTCGTCCCAGCAGGGGTGTATTTTCACATCACTGGACACAGTGTGTGTGTGTGTGTGTGTTGGGGGTGGTGGGGGTTGCTAAATGTGTTACTCACACAGCTTTTCTCCATCTGTGTTGTTTCCAAAGAATGCCTGCACACACTAACCCCTCGACTGGCACAAACACAGACAGAAACCAGCACAGAAATAGCACGTACACAAAACAGCTTCTGCTCAGTAGCATCAACTGCATCCAGCTTCTGCCCTAGGTTACAATGCCACCTGAGGAATCGACACCAAAAGCAAATCCATTACCTACTCACTCACCACACGAGACAAGAAGAAGGGGAGAAAAATGCTCTAAGTAACCAGGACACCATCCACTGTCCAATGTCAAATACATTCAAATCAATACATGACCTTTAAGACTAAGATTTTTGCACTGATGTTTAGCCCTTTTGAATTCCCCAAAGCACCGCTCTGCATAACATGCAACACTTTTGCAGAGCGTAGATCAAAATTATTTTTTGCTGAGCTATGGTCAGACACTGGGAGTTTATTTAAATTTAATTAAATATAATGAACCTGCACTGTTAATTGCCTTCATCCATTTTGCAGATCGGACTGTCTTAAAACATGAAGGTACAGATTATGGGCTACTGTAGCCAAATACCAGTGAAGCCAAGAGATAGGACAGTGGCTGTCTTGTGGAAGCAAACACGGCCTCCCATAACCACATCCTGATGATGCTCCAGATTTCTAGCCTTGCCCTGTCCAGTACAGTTTACCGGACCATTTAGATAAGAGCATTGTTTAGGAAGAAGATCCTGTTTGTCTTGCCAATGCCACGGCCCATCACACCAAGTAAACATCAGCAGTGGCACTCCACATCGTTTCCACATTTTTACTCAGGCTTGGCACCCACTTGTTGCCAGACCTTTACGGTTCACACAAGCAGTGGACTGAACCCATACAGACACTGAGGGGTTGAATGGGGACATTTTAGAGAGCGGCTCATCCTGAATCACGTGTCGGCCGCGCATCATTGATTTTAACGTTATACTATGTTGCAGTCAGCAGGACTTTGGATTGATTGCCCGTGCTGCCTGCACAGTGTCAATGCAGGGGTGTTACTGCACGTGCACAGAGTGTGATAGGAAGGCAATCAGCCCATGCCAGACATTCAATACCACAACTGTTGCCCTCCCCAATCCGCCAAATCACAATCCGTTTATTTAGATACATGACGCAGGGTCACCAGGCCCCGTCCAGTGCGGTTGCAGCATGGAGCAGGAGCAGGAGCCATGCCCTGCAGTCATCATGATACCCATCATGGCATGCAGACAGTTGGGGGGCTGACACGCAGAGCTGCCCTTGGCATTTATCGAATGTTTGGTTTTGGTTGCCCTTGCCCAGTGGGGTTTCCACTTTTGCCCCTTGCGACTCCACCATCCAGCACCAGCGGACCCGTTTGCCAGCTCCACAACACAACCCAAAATCCGGCCCTGGCAGCTGCACAGCTACAGCTCAGAGTCGGGCTCACGGAAGGAAGCAGAGAACAAAAAAAAAACATCCAGGAGAACTGGACATCTAATGCCAGTGGTAATTTGACAAATGTGAGAGCACGTGGTTCGGACAATGGAAGACATTGTGGTTGGGTTGGACTGAACAGCAGAGACGACGATGACAAGCTGGAAAAACTGGCATGAATGACGCGATTACATAGAGACTTAAAGCAATATGTTATACATGACAAATGCACAGTAAGCCATATCAGTGGCAGGTTCAATGACAGAACAGATGGTGGATGATGGTATGGATGGCTTGACAGTGGACCCTCAGCTCATGGCTAAGACTATAATCTATATTCCTCCTGTGGATCTCAGAATGCATTGAACTATGTTTATTTTAACTACAAAAGAAGGAGTGAGATTTTTAAGAAGAACATGCTCTACAATGTGCAAGATGACTGTGATGCCCTTTCAAACATAAGCTTTGTGCTTTACTTTAGATTGCTCAGACGTGCCTTCCCTCTAGTTAATGCAAAGCCCTCCATAAAAGATCACAGAAAAGCATGTTGAAACAAGTGGAAAATAATATAAAGAATATAGAGAAAATGTTACCTAGTTCATTCAGAACACTGCAGCTGAGTATGTAGAGACATGTGGATTGATGGAAAGTTTCTCCAAAATATCTCAAAATACTTGTTAGTGAAGAGAAGAGGAGAATCTTCAAGGTTCGCTGACTGTAATAGGTTGTATTTGATTTACATAAACATTAAACACACACTTGTTTGTACTGCAACTGGACAGTATTTCCATGATTTACCATAATAACAGGGATGTTGTGGCACGCAATCTAGTACATCTAATCACTGCACATAGGCATTAACACCAACATCGACATAACAGGACAGACGTGCCCCTTGAAGTCCTGATGTGCCTCAGCCAAAAAAATCCGGAGTAAACATAAATAGCACATCAACTTTACACTTAGAAAAATGCAAACATGAATTTCTGTTACCATAGTCTACATTCAATCCTCTGCACGCTTACCTATTTGACAGACGATCCAAAGATGTGCAATCAGAACATAAAATTGTCTTGTGGACACCTCCATTTTCATCTCCAGTGTAAACCACTAAAATGTGGTCAGCAGAATTTAACCGCTAATCTCTAAAAAAATATAAGGGAAGCCTCGATTCAAGCGAGGATGCTACACTTGCTTCATGCCGACTATCACCGGGTCTCGATGGGCTCCAAGCCGTCTCCCTACTCCAGTGCGCTCCCATACATACGGTCGCTGCTCTCCTGGCAAGAAAAAGCAGGGAGAAAGATTGCGTGCGCGCGCCGCCCACAGTTCACTTTTTTACGCTAACGCGCACTCGGTTGCCAACGGAGACACATCCACATGGACAATCCCACGATAGGAGAGTGGAGATAGGTCAACGGGTAGCCTAGTTTATGTTGTGCGTTCAGAAATACTGTCCGTTTGGCAGAAATTATACAATGACAACGATTGAGACAATGACACGTCGAGACTAGAATGAAGACTACACAGAGGAACATGTTTATAACATAATTTTCATACATAGTTTACAACTTCACCAAGTAGGCTAGCTTTGGCAACCCTAGAGAAATGTGAAACCCAATTGATGAATTCAGAATAATTTCCTGACCCCTAAAGAGTTGTAGGCTACAGTGTACACAGTTTACAGCCCTGACCAAAGTGGCCTCACTAAATGAAGAAAAACACAAGGTAACATATTGCTTTCAAGCTCTCTTCTTGTTATCCTTTTAGTGCATACATTAACATATCTTAACAGAGATTATCTTTAATTTATGCAGGATCCCCATTCCACTTCTTCGACCACATTTTCCCTCCCCAAAGGAACTGGAAACAGAGCACTTTTCCTCTCTCTGACAAATAAAGGCATAGAAAAGAGCCTTGTTGTTGGAGACGCGAGTAATTATGCCAAGAGCAGTAGACAAAACAACCTGTTGATCAACAGTATCACTAGAGATGCATTGACTGTGTGCTTAAATAAACCTAGCGCAAGTCTTTAAACTTTAGTTGATTAAAGGGATGTTTTTTTTTATCAACTCGGTGATATATTACAATTGTCGGTCAATATACACATTTTCAAAACAGGAATCAAGTGCAATGCTCAGCTGTGTGAGTTTGCAGACACAATGTATGACGTCCATCATTCCTGTGATAGGCCTAGAAAAACACCTGACACAGGGGTGAAAGCCCCGAGCTCCAGGCTGATTCCAAACAGGTAGGTTGTTATCAAAGCCAGCAGCATTTGAGTGGAACAATGGCATACAATTTGGCAGGCTGCAAAAACACTTGTGATTTATAACACACAGGACTGGCTGATGGGAAAACGCACTGAGTGTGGGGTCCGTGACTCACTGAAAGGGGACTTGCCATGAGAAGGCCTCCTTCCCATGAACCAACAGGGGATACAGGTGTGGAGACGGGAGACTGAAGATGCTTCTTGCAAGTTTTCCAAACCGGAATAGAAAAACCAGGAACCACAAGGGGCATATTTGGTTACTGGTTGAGGGAGTGCCTGGGTTTTTGGTGAGAGATTTCGACTCACTCTGACAGGATCACTTACGACATGGAGGAGAAAGAGGGCATTGGACAGTAAACAACGTGACAATAATGGATCCTAGCATCACTCCAAGGGTAGGGTACACTCACCACACCTTGGTGTAGAGTTGCGGCTGATAAATATCTAAACCATGGAAGAAGAATGAAAGGCAACAAGTAAACAACAGTCGGGAAACATGTCAGTAAACCAAGCTTTTCCCATAGCAGTCAATTAGTCCCACTGAAGCATTTAAAAGGTGCACTTTCTAAAGACAGTCTATTTCTAACACTGTGGAAGCTTTTATCCAAGGGTTGGCTTGGTGTTATTCACCCATTGTGTCCATTCAGGGGTGTTGCTCTTTCTAGACTGCAGTTTCTTCTCTTGAACCTTCCGCCCCAGAGAAAAGACCAAGGCCCTCCCCATCACTTTCCTTGCTGGCGGACTGACAATAGCGGTCCACTATTGTCCGTGGTATTGACAAACAGCTGTGCAGCTGAAGTTCAATATCCCGCACACTTAACCGCAGCTCCGAGAAATCAATGTCTGTCACAGTGAATCACAGCAGAGTGTGTTAGCAGGCTAGTACACAAAAAAACGCTAGCCCCAGGGTGCTCTGAGGCCATACATAATAAAATCCTCTCGAGGGTTGTGGTGGACAGAATTATGCAAGAACCTATGCGGACATGTGTTCGAATTCCCTTGTGTGTAACATTGACACTGACGTTACATCCAATTTAACAAGTGCTTCTCCAAGCACAGATTCTACTCAGCCTAAAGAGCCATCTATGGCCACCACAGACATAGTCTCTTGATTCGCCGAACAATAACATTTACTTTAGCATCGTATAACCTTCTTAGGAAGCAAACTGTGCATCCTTTTAAAGCGTATGAGAAATGATGCGGTCGTTGGAGAATGGAGATCTCTCCATACCGCTGAGTGGACTGCTGCCGTCCATTCACATGTCTCAGTGGTGGTGGAGGGCGAGTCCCTGCCACGCAACATCAGGGATCCCGCTGCCCAGAGAGTGGCGCCTGTGTAGAGGACTGCAAGAGGGCTTTCATCGGGACCTCTATGCTGGCGCCGGCTCAGACTGCTGTCTCGGCCTCCCCCAGAGCATCAGCGACAAGATGAGCGATCAAGCGAGGCTTATGACACACTCACAGCGTCCACACACACTCTCTCTGGCTCTCTCCCTCTCTCTCTCTCACACACCCACACACACACACAAAGACACATGTACATACAACACACACACAAACATCAAACCGCTCTCTGCCTTTTAAACACACACACACCACTATAAATAAATGTCTGTGCACACTCATTAACAAAATGAAAAACATACAACACACACTTTGCTCTCATACAGAAAGATTCACAAAAATGTCAATGCACAAGAAAAATCACTGACATGTATATAAAACTATTAAAAAAATGCATGAAAATCACGTTATTCAGGAGACAATCTCAAATACATAGAAACTGATGCCGAAATAAGTTTGTGATTGTACTTTCATTAAAAACGCCCTTATCCTATTCCAGGATATAATGCCACGTAAGCACAAACATCTCCTCTGCTCATCTGACCTTGAGTTAAAAATTGTAATTCACCCCTGAATATTTCCACTTTAGATTTGTTTACATCAGGATCTTCATGTCACCGCAACATTGGGTCTGTTATGTCTGCCTTTTCCTCCAGAGAATTACAAAGAGAAGAAAGATCAAGGCTCATCTCTCTCTCTTTCACACACACACACACACACACACACACACAGTGTGTGATCATCACACACACATGCAGACACACAGCCTCCCCCAGCTACACACACACACACACACACACACACATACATACAAACACTCATACAGACACAGACAGACAGACAGACAGACACACACACACACACACACACACACAAATAAAATAAGTCAGGCTTGTGATTCTTTTCATCCAAAGGCAGGGGGAACACACATGGGCCTCAGCCTTTCATGAGCTGTCACTCAATAACCCTCAATAGACAACCCACAGGGACATAAGCAGTGACAGTGTGAGCGCGCTCACATTCCTTCCATACCAGCCTTGCACTTTAAAAGCGAACATAAATTAGTCTAAATATTTATTTTTCATTCTACCCACGGCCAGTGTAGTAACACTACTTATCATAGAGATGGTCACACAAAACAACAACAAATTTAGCAAGATTACAGAACGTCCTCGGCAGCCTCTGTACCAATTAGTAGATGAGCACAACTTGTGTGCAGCGTGTAATTGAAGAGAAGCACAAAGCACAGCCATGCCACCAGGATGAGCTGACTACTCATCTCATCTGGGGCTTCGGAGGAGTTCCCTAGCAACAGGCAAATTGTAGGGGTAAAGGCCAAGTGAAGCCATGGAAAACTACATACAGCTAAACTATGTCTTTGCTCGGGCCCTTGACAACTGACGAGGAAACCCTGTCAGAAACATAAAGGCACAATCTGGGGTTTGATTTTTTACCCCAAAAAATATTCTGTGTCAATATTATATATATATATATCTTGCCAGTGAGAGAAAATCTTTTTAAAAACGTGTAGTTGTTGCAAGTGTTTTCATGGGCAAAACATATTTCTGTACAGATAATATTAGCACTGCAATAACAGTTCTGTTGAAATATTTCTGAAATGTTTCACAAAATCTATTGTACTAACACACAATAAATCTCTTTTGAAGGTAATGTTCCAAGTAGCAATATTCACAAGTATAAAATGATTTTCCCGAGGTAATGAATTGAATATATTGAAACAATGGCTTCCCTCTTGGCACTTGGAACAGTCGATCAAATTGGCTGCCAGTCCTGGTAACACTCAACCTCTGATAAGTCACCTCCTTGGGAGCAATTTGTGTCTGGCGCTGTGGTGCTAACGCACACAAGTCCACCTCTACAGTCCACAGAACAGCATTAGATTTGCTATCAAATACAAAAGATTCCGCTCATTTTGATAGAGTTTCAGAAATATGGGGGGTGTTTTTGATTATGTTTATGTCATGCTCTCGGAAGGCAATATTTCACTGCCAGTGCTTGCTGCTTTCTCAAATCATGGTTGTGGGGTTGTGGTGACGTCAACTGTCATACCACATAACAACAAGCCAGCCCTACCAGGGGCTCTACAGGTTTTGTTGTTGTTGTTGTTGTCATTGCTGTTGTTCATTAGTTAGGGTTTTATTTTTTGTTTGATTTTCTTTTTTAGGAGAGGAAGGGGGGGGGGGGCATGTCACTGGCTTAGATGTATAGGAACTGGCAGGGGGAACAGTTTTGCAGAGTGTAATTCTGCATGAAAGATTTCTCAATTAATCAGTAAAAATGAATACCAGGGCTACTCTTGGTAACTGCTGTCAAACCATCCCAGGTTAACTCCTATAGGATTCATTTCAGGGCAGCATCTAGTCATCACACAGGGTACAGTTAGTGGGTAAAAATCTGCTCAGTTCCTGTAACTCTTACTAGGTTTCTGACTTATTCAGTGACAGAGAAGTTTAAAATATTGTAACTTACTTGATAGTTTTTTCCTTGTGTCATTTCACTTTATTATACATAACTCTACTTATGGACTTTGTTTGGATTGTTTTGTATGTGTGGATTACCTGAATTAATAATGTCTGGTGAAAATTCCTTGCGAATAGCCTCACTGAAAGTATACTTACTGAAAAAAATGTTGATGCGTTGTTGAAATGTTGAATACTTATTTCCCCCACTGTATGATCTAATAATATGATATGATGAATATGCCTGTAATATCTGCACCTTAAAATTACTATACACTGTACTACTTTATACTGTACTATCCTACACAATAGAGTGCTTGTTATTATTGTTGCAATGTTGTGTCAAAAGTAGTTTAAGTCTTAAAAAATATCAAATCAGTGACAATACACATGAGACTGACCTAAAATTTTGAATTAATTGCTGTTTTAGTTTTAGTGACATTACTTAGAATAATAAGGTTCTATCTGCGTTTTGAGTAGTTCTGAGATATTGAGCTTCAACGTTTTAGAATTCCATAGAGTTACATGGTAAATGGAACAAGTTCTTTTTGATATAAAGTCCAAATATGTACACAACTTTAAGAAACACCTCATCTGAACTTAAGAAACTTTCAAAGAATAAAAATATGTAAATAACTTTATTATTCTAAGGTAGCGAAAATTTGCCACCTACTGTACATTGAGGTATAGATATTGAAATTCAGCTGCCTGAAGAGGTGTATCTATCATCATGGGGCGAACATGCTGACTGTTGTTCAGTTTGTATACATAACAACGCTCCTGGTCCTGACGCTCCTGGTCCGGATGCTGCCTTTGGTCCTGATGCTGCTGATCCTGATGCTCCTGGTCCCGATGTTCCTGATGCTGACACTCCTGGCCCTGAAGCTCCTGATCTTAGTTCTAATGCTTTGGTTCTAACACTCCTGGCCCCGACACCCCTAATCCCGATGCTCCTTGTCCCAACACTCCTGGTCCCAGTTCTCCTGGTCATCATGCTGCCTTTGGTTCTAACACTCCTGCGTCCCAACACTCCTGGTCCCAACGCTCCTGGTCCTGATGCTGCCTTCGGTCCTGCTGGTGATGCTGCTGCTGGTCCAGACGCCAATGTTATTTCCTCCTGTCATTCTAATGTGTTTATGGAGAAGACAGCAGCCTGAAGCCACACGGACCCCCTCGCTTCCAAAAAAGTGTAAAAACGTAAATGAACAATTATTACTAATGCTTTATTTAATTATCAGCATGTGACTTCCTAAGCATGTGCTCTTCCCAGATGCCTTTTGGGTATGGATACATAATCATTTATGTTGCAGTAGATGTTCTGCTCTTAGGACCAGAGAGGATGGTGCCCTAGCGCCCTCTAGTGACCAAGGATATAAGGTAACACTGAACACCAAAGGAGTTGAAAACCTAATTACCGGTAATACATACCATACATACATACATACATACATACATACATAGGCTACATAGGCTTATGTGCAATACATTACGTGGTAATTGAGTGATGATTGGGCCAGATCTAAATTAACATAATCATGTTAGGAACGGAGGTGTTACTGCAAGAGTTTTTTGTACATCAAGAGAATAGGCTGGGTAAACCCAGATGAACCTGTTAGCAAATCTGAATTTGCTCTGCAGATGTCTGGAAAGGAGCCCATTGACATGTTTCCAAATCACCAAAAATCCAGGATCCAATCACAATCGCTTATTCGGTGTGGAGAGACAGATAGCTTAATAGGAGATAGAGCATTCAACACATGGCTGTGCTTATGGCGACAGGGTTAAAACCTTTGTTTACAAGAAAGATGTCATTCAGCTGCCCTTCTGAAACAATATGATAAGAGTTTAATGCACCAATTTAAGTTCCATTTCTCTCAATCTCAACAGAGATTTGAAAAATGGTCTGGTGTTAACCAGGCTATAGAATATGTGCTCAATTTAAATTGTGTGTGTGTGTGTGTCATTTTACTAAATTGTGTGTTTGACTAAATCGTGCACTCACTGTGCAAAGATACCTCTAGAATGTGCGCATCTAATGTGTGGGCTTGTTTACAGCTATTACAGCATTCAACATTGATTTTGTCGCCAGATTTTTTTGCAGCATGTTCGTCCTGTAATATGATGCATTTGAAATTACAATATCTAGAGATATAATTTTGACAATAAAGTTTCTGCACCTGCTTGAATTTGATGTATGAAAGCTAAGACTGCATATTTGTCAAACTTTAGGAATGATCGTTTGTTTGCTTGTTTGTTTTATCACTTCACTTTCAACAAATAGTCAGGGGGCCTATGTGGTTTCTGTGGGTTTGAAATGTTAATTTTTGGCGAGTGGTTGGACTGTCTTTAGAGGTCATTGAACATGGAGAAAAATTATGTCTCCATTTTTTTTACCTGTTTCAACCCTATTTTTTTGAAATTGTATTCACTGTAATTAACACCATAAATGTTGCCTAAATCACTGGCTATGGTAAATAAAGTTTACAAAACAGTTATTTTCAACAGTATGATTGTATGTCAGTATTATGATTGTATGTCAAACAATTAGAGATAAGATCAATAACCAATCAGTTTCCCCAAATACACACTCCATTGCTGAAAGATAGCGAAAACATAACAGAATCACAGATGAGACCTCAAACAACATTTCATTCATTTACATATACATAACATATTAGATCTCACCTCCACAATTTCTTCATCAAAATCTACAATTAGTCTACTAGACCCTATCCTTACTCACCTTCTTAAGACTGCTCTCCCCTTCCTGGATAATGTTTTGCTCTATATTATAAATAATTCAATGCCATCAGGGCATGTACCGCAGACGTTTAAGACATCTGTTATTAAGCCCTCCCTCAAAAAACCAAGCCTTGTATCAATACTGGTCCTCCTGGACCTCAGCGCTGCCTTTGACACCATAGACCATGACATACTACTTAGGCTTGAAAATTTGCTATATCAAAGACTCAGCACTCGCTTGGTTTAGATTATACCTTCCTAATTGTCAATAATGTGTACAGGTCCATAATAAACCATCTACCCAGATTATGGTAAAATATGGAGTGTCTCAAGGCACAGTACTGGGGCCCCTGTTGTTTAGCAGATGATACACAACTATACCTCTCCATAAAACCTGATGAATTAACCCCGTTAGCCAAACTTGACACATGTATAAAAGATATAAAGACATGGATGACGAATAATTTTCTGCTTTTGAACTCAGATAAAACAGAAGTCATGGTTTTAGGTTCTAAAAAGATGGGGGATATCCTATCCACATCACAGGTTACATATAGTGATCTTCCACTGACCTCATCCACAAGTGTTAAAAACCTATAGGAGTTATAATTGACCAGGACCTAGCACTAAATAATCATATAAAACAGATCACCAAAACTTCATTTTACCATTTAAGGCACATTTCAAAGATAAGGAAGTCCTTATCCTTACCAGATGCCGAGAAATTAATCCATGCTTTTGTTACCTTAAGGATAGACTATTGCATTACGCTGGCTGTAATAATACCTGTCTAAAGAGCTTACAGCTTATACAAAATGCAGCTGCTCACACACAAAAAAAATATGAACATATTTCCCCCACCCTAGCATTGTTACACTGGCTACCTGTTAAAAGTCATTGACTTCAAAATATTACTTATATCTCTTGGTTGGTTGCCTGCATTAAAAGAGGACAGCTCATGAAGACACTCTTTTGTTTGCTTCTGACAGAAGAAGCACTTATCTATGCTGG
This sequence comes from Alosa sapidissima, assembly GCF_018492685.1. Lineage (NCBI taxonomy): Eukaryota > Metazoa > Chordata > Actinopteri > Clupeiformes > Clupeidae > Alosa > Alosa sapidissima. The sequence continues at coordinate 4,628,524 of NC_055978.1, read as the reverse complement.
AAGCAGCTGCTGCTGAACAAGTGTACTGTACAACCTCTAGATGGACTTGATGCAGTTAAAGGTGTGGCTGCAGGTTCAGAAGATTGTCTACCTGCAGAAGATGATCTGCCTGCTTCACATGATTTCTAGCGATTCTTAGCATGCTGCCGATGCTCACTGTTACAGGTGGATTTGTAGCAGTTTCTGTGCCAAACTGCTTTGTTCTGTTGTAAAATAACTGCACTGTAACGTTGTAATCGTTGGCTGATCTGTGATCACCATCTCCATACTCTCTCATGGACAAAAACAAGAAAATTGGCATATGTCTCTCTAATGATGGGTCATTCACCAGTCCACACATATCTGCCACTGGATACATAGCCCCAAATCTGTTTCTTTTATAGGCATCACCTGACTAACAGAAAGACACACCTCAGAATATAACCTAACTAGACTGTGCCACCATGAACTATGAAAATGTGCATGAAGAACAGAACACACACACACACACACACCTGTCTATTTGTCTATCTGACCCTTTTACCTTCTTTTCTTCACACTTACATAGGCTACGGAAGGCCTTACAGACTTCAGCTGGTACTAGCTATGTAAAAGTCTATTAAACTTGATTTAACATAGATCTTTGCACTTTGTGCTCTGAATGGGTGAAGATAAGAACTGGCAGAGCAGGCTAGGCCTACACTCAAGCACAATAGGCATGAACTGATAGTATTGATATTGAAGTATTATTTTTTTAAGCGGAAAATTTTGAGCATTTTAGGCACAATTTCTTATTAGAGAGATCAATCATGAGCCTAAAAATGTTTTATAATGTTGTATTGTTTAAGTGGTCCACTTCGGCACACTACCTTGTAGAATATCTTTGCTTTTTGGCACCAAACCCCATGCTATAATACCAGCAATGTGAGGTTTATGGACAAAACACTAAATTTGACCTTTTCTGAATTTGACCTTTGATTTGGGTCCTTCAAAACCTTCAAAAAAATGGAGACATGTTTTTTTTTTACTCTTAAGAACCCCTAGAACAAAGATTATAATACTCTCCAAAAATTAACATGCAAATCAAATCACAAGCCCCCAAATTAGACACATAGGCCCCCCTACTAAAAGCATGGTCACATTTTTTAGGAAGTTTGTACTGCAGCAGAGTCGAAATGAATACTGGAATTAGACGCTACCTTACAACATTGATTGGTAGTGGTTTTAAATACGCATGTGAGCTGTATTACTGTAAGCACATGTATTGCACTTATATTGTGCAACGGAATCTGCACGTGACTCTGGTGAGCATGCAGAGACTGCGCCCACACCAAATCACGCAATGGCTATAAATCCAGGTGCAACCTAGCAAGTTCTAACGGATATGTGGAATTCACAGTGATTTGTAGCTGGAAAACGCACCACCAATTTTCTTATCTTTAATTGCTGTTGGCAGCCCGTGTGTGAACTTGCGCCTACCAAACGGTGATCGTGTCTATTGTTTAAATGTTGCATCACAATCATTTACCACCAGATGGCGCACCAATACAAAGGGAACCCCCTCTTTGTCAGGAAAAAGGCTCAAGGTTTCACCATGTTCTTTGGGGGGAACTAGAAACGCTGTGCTACACTGAGAGATCTCAAAGAGGGATGATAGTCTACAATGTATCATCATGTAACCATTCAAAGACACCATACAAAGCCTACAAGTGAAGCTATGATAGGGCCTATTCCTCCAGACTCCGCATTCTCTTTGAATGATTTTCCATACAATTTCTAGTATAGGCTAAACAGAAACTACAAAATGGTATGAGGTGTTGGTGAGAAATTGTGTTTCTTAGAAGGACATTATAAATTATGTAAAAATGTATCTTTTGAACGTGAATATCATCCTTTAATTTTACAACCAGGAGTCTAGCACCTCTAGAAATATCTATGCATGTGACACATCAGCATTTTGAATGAGTAACTATGTTTGTTTAATAATTAATACGTGGACCCATTAATTTTTAACAAAAGTAAAATATAATGGCCTGTGGGGCTATCAAAATAGTAAGAGAGAGAGGAAATGAATAGTGAGTGCATGTCAGCACACACCTTTGGTATGCGAGAATTAAATTCTATTTTATCCTGTCAGTTTTCACATGACTTCCATTACCTATTGTTTTACCAAATTCACACAGATGTTGTTTTGATATAACATGGAGATTGGCTCCTGAGCTCAACTTGCATAATTGAAAATGTGTCGTGTTTTGCACCTCTTGATTTCAATGCACACCAGATCACAATGATTCTTCAAGTATGCTTTCAGTAGGCTTAGAATTCTCTTCATCATATTCTGTCTCTTTTTGAGGTCGTCGCATCATCTAAGGCCACTTAAATTGTCAGTCTGATATTTGCAGGTTGTCATGGCCAGAGGAGAATGGTGCATGCGGACCTCTGGCTGAGCGCTGCTTACATGTGAAGGTGATGACAGCTTCTCATTAAGACCCTACAGGCCACGACGGGGAGCTGTCATGAAACCAGAGGAATTGCCAGGCCAAAGACACCGGACCTAATTAACAAAAGCCTCCTGAAACCACACAGTTGGACTCAACTTTATAAAGACTTCTCAAGAATGTGGATATAATTATGCCAGGAATGGATTATTGTAGGGTAGTCTAAGAATGTATGTACCCTACCCTACCCTAAAGAACATTTCATTTTCGTATGAAAGTTAAGCTTTACCCATTGCATTTAATAATGCAACTCTGTCTAAATAAACGCTTGTGTGTCTGAAGTGCTTCTCTTCAGAAACTGATCGTAAATAAAAGATAAGAGTGCCATGCCGCGTGCAGGCTATTACGACTACTTATTCACGGTAGGACAGATGGGTGAATGGGGGATGGGCGACAATGCTCGTGGGTATAGAAGCTGGGGTGCACGGCGCGCGCCTCATTGCTATTCGCTGCATCCATGCACGCAGCACCCTGGAAGCACGTAGCACACGTTGCACTCAATGCAGTTGCCTCTACGATAAGCATTTTCAATTTAGCATTTGATGCTTTATGTCTTTGTCATTTATGTCACATTTAACGTGTGGATATTGTCTACTACATGAGGTAGGCTAGACATTCAACTGTTCACATGCACTTGAAAGCCGGTGTGCTAGCAAGCAATGTAAAATTGAGATTTCAGCAAAGCATGGAGTTTAAAGGGTAGCCTTACCCCAGGTGCAAAATAGATGCGCCTTGCCAAGCCAATTCTTTACTCACTGAAAACAAACTGCACAGCTCCTGAGGAGACTAGCTTGGGGCAATATGGCCAATTTGTGTCAGTAGGCATCATGTCATATTTGTAGGTCAGAGATGATCATCACTAAACTATGAGCCCATATGACCCCTGGCATTTTGAAAAACAACCTTGAAACTCAACATGAGAATGAACCAGATTCAAATTTGCTGCCTGTGCACATCCAACCCCATAGCCTAGGCTACCCCTATAACATTTTTAGCCAATGTGAACGTAGGCCTAAGCCTACTCAAAGGAAGTCCAGACAGAGTGATTCTTTCTGGCAACCAAAAAACCCCAAAAACAATAGGGCTACAAACGGTGGCCTTGATGATCTCCTCTGACGGAATAAATACTTTGATATTGACGTCAAATCCCCGGCATGCCCAAGCATGGTCAGCTTTTTTTCCGCGTGTAATCGGGTTTTCCTTCGGCTATTTCCGTGTAAGTTACACAATCCCCGCCCCACTTGATTCCTGTGTTGTTTGGGGACAGTAGGAAGATGGCGGCTGCTCCGCTATACTGTGTCTGCCGGCAGCCCTATGATGTGAGCCGGTTTATGATCGAATGTGATATCTGTAAGGACTGGTTTCACGGCAGGTATGTATATAATTGTTTCCTTTAGGTAGAGGAAGAGGTTGGTGTGTCTACGTTTCGTTGGAGTTGCGCAGTTTCGGAAAAATCTGGGTATGTCATGCGGTCGAACAGCAATCCTGGGGGTCTCTTCACGCGTCTTTATTGTCACAGTTACCCCTCTAGGAACTATTATGGTAACACAACCAGGAATGGATTTCTAACGTCATATGTTTTCATTTTGATGGGTTAAGTGGTGTACTGTTGTAATGTCCTCGTCCTGTGGTTTCACGAGTCTTTACTTTATGGAATTTAATCGTCGCACGTAACATCAACGCTTGGCAAGTTAACGTAGCTAACGTTACCGAGTGGCAAGTCGATAGTTGCTGGACTGTGTCAAGTTTTTGTTCATATCAGCTTGTTGGGGGAATGAGACGTCACCGAGGAGATTGACGTTTTTGTTCCTGTAGGTTGTCGATTCGTGTACTGTTTTGCAATGATCACTACCGTCGATGACATCAAGACGCAAACATTATCTGTCTGTATTTACATAGAAACTTAACGTTAGCCAGTAGGCTGTAAAGGTTGACAGCAAGCTAGCTAGCTCTCTCGTTCGTGAACCCACTGGAAACTCGTCCTCAAATGCGGGTTTCCTGTCTCAGGTAACTGAAAACGACTCTTCTATCGATATGATTGCTTATATAGTTATAATGTCGGTACGAACTACCACGAAATGTTCAAATATCATATTGTTTGGGTAGGGTACTGCGATTTTAAGGGGTTCAGGCAACCCCAGCACACCGAAATCAGTCCATACAATGTTAGCAAGTTAGCTATCTTGCTAATTTAAGTCGGATAAGTTTGTCAAAACCGATTAGGACAGCAAGGTTATGCACAGAATGTGTCGGTCGCTTTGAAGACTTGTTCTCAAATCAATTATGTGTACAAGTGATCACGGGAAGACACTGATGATGTAAAATATTCCATGTTTCTTGTTGGTTTAAGTCGGGGGATTTAAATGCCTGCCTTGAACAAAAGTAGACACATTGCAAACCCATCTAGTGGACAAGAGAGGAATTGCAATTTAAAGAGACATTTTCCTACAGCGCGTCGCCTGTGTAGGCTACTGCAGTGACTGTAGTACCACCGATCAATCATTCATGCCATGTTTATATAGCTAGCATTAGAATATGTTTTCACGTTAATGCAGGACATAGTAATCTGTTAGCAAGCTTTGAAGACTCCCTATTTTGTGTAGAGGTGTTGGTTGTGAGAATCTGGTCAAGTCACTTCTCTATTTGACAGTCCAAATCACAGTGAATACAATGTTACACCATGCCCGAATACAGATAGTCTCTCTTGCACTGTGCTGTAAGGCCTTGTGTAACCACACATTGCTGTCAAAACCTGGGCATGTCATGAAGAGGAACAAATACAAAGCTATTCCCATTTATAATACTAATAAGTAGATGGACATGACCAGCTAGGCTTTGAACCAAATGTGCTTTTCGCCCTACCATTTCCAAGCTCTGTAACCAGGTCGTAGGGTACACTTTGATAATTGATGGCCTACAAACACACAGCTCAGCGAAGAAGAGGAGATTTTATTCACCATTGTAGACCATGTGCTTTTCCTCTGGTGAAAATCAAAAGCATAACAGAGGCCGCCGACTCTAGATGGTCTTCAAACAACGCAGTCAGAGTGGTTGTATTTTTTTTCACCCCAATCTTGCCTAGTGACTGCGGGATTGGACGACAGCAACCCCAGGCATGATTGGATGTTGTTTCGCTGCCTAGCTAGAGCGCTCATCCCTCTCGTTTTTATCGAGGCCCCTTGTGTGTGCAAGACTAGTGCCACCAAATGGGATTATGCCGCCTACCCTACCATGGCGCTGTATGATAATCAGCAGGAAACCATGGGCCGGTACGGGGGAGGCTTCAATGGGATTATCAGCCTCTTCATAATGGTTATACACAGTCTGTTCCCTGCCACGATCTAACACTTGCACTAGGCCTATGCAAACATGCAAGGATGGGATCAGATCGGTGGCGGATAAGGGGAGGTTAGCAGTTGGCAATCGCATAATGGGGTCCTCAAATGGTAGAACGTCTTTGTTAGTTTTTTTGTTTAGTTTTTTTTTTTTGCTCTCTGTTGAAATTGATTTAGTTTTTCCAGATATGATGTTGCAATCTGTGAAAATTGCTGCTCTGGGCTAAAATTGCAGTCGAGCAGTTGTGATTGACTCACTGTATGACCCAAATAGCCCACTTAAGGTCATTTCTGAAGTCATGGTATGGCATTGGCTAATTTCTTCCCTCTTGACTCGAGAGAGTCGCCTACTGCTATGGCTGCTAGAACGTCCTATGTCTGGCACTGCCGGGCCTGAGTTTGAGGAGGGGTGGGGGAAGCTGAATGAGTCGAGATGCGTTGGACAGGGGGGAAGATTGATGGCATTGCTGCTGAGCCAAGTTCAATGCTCCATCCGTCACCGTCCCGCGGGCAGGAAAACACACAAGACAGATGAATGTGTCTTCCTCTTCAGCTTAATAGGGTTGGCCCAATTGGGTTACGCATTCCACTTACCCTTCCTATTTTCTGCCACTGTGCTCTTGTGCAATTTCGGAAGTTTTATTTTTTTCATGTGAAGAGTTTTTTTTGTTGTATTTGTGAGACCAAAAACATCAGGTTGTGCATGGCACTTTAATCAATGCTGGGCGGGGGTGTTAAATCATGTTATTTATTGTCTGATTAGGGTTGAAAAGTTAAGTCATAATATTGATTTGGTACTTGACCTGTCTTTCAGGACCAGTGCATTGGAATATATTAGGTATTCTTTTTAGCAGTGTGCTGAAAAAAGCAATATATTGATCCAGGTTAGTGTTATATTTAGTATCAGAATCAGATTTTTTTTTTTTAATGTTTTTCTTAAATTTCATAGATATCAAACTGCACTACTTATGTGCTCAGTGTCCCCCCAGTAAGAACTACTAGGCTATGTGATGGAATATAAAAATGATATTGAACTTTGAGGCCTTAGGGTCAAGCCTACATCTGTTATGGTGCCACTAGTGTTTGTCTATGGATAAATAGCCTCTGGTGCTTTAGGCTGAACTTCCTGTGTGTAATGTGGCCTATACAATCTCAGTGGAGCTTGAGGACAAGTCTGGTTTACTTCCTTCCCTTGGACTCAAATGTCTGTCTTGTTTAACCCCTTTCTGACGGCTAGCTAAGAGTTTTGAACTCTGTTTGCACTCCCAGTTTAGGCAGGACCCGGTAATTAATGTGGTGACAGGGTTTGGAGCCCCCCCCCCCCCCCCTTAAAACTAGAGTTGGCAAACCAGGTGCTCACAGCCTGAACCAACGACCAAACATCGCAGCTCTTTTCGCAGCCAGGGGCCACACACACACACACACACACCCCCCCCACACCCCAGTCACCACCCCTTAATTTATTTGAAAAGTGCCAGCTCCGTAATGAAGGCGTATCGGATCCCTGTGTGGGGGGTTATTTAACCCCTCGCCCAAATGGCTCTGCCCGCCCATTGCTATTGTGTTCCTCTGAGCATCTTTTGAAACAATGAGGCCGTCGCAGCGGGGCTGACTAATGTGTCACCCCGCGGCCAGAAGGAACCAGGGCCAAGGTGTTGCGCCGCTACGAAGACAGACAGACAGAGTTTTGTAAGTCTTGACGCAAAAGTCGGTGCTGTGCTGTGCACTCTGGCGTGGGTTGTAATCGTTGAGAAAAAAAGAAAAAAAAAGTGAATGCTTCGCCGCTCTGTCAGTTCAGTGTGACGCACAGGGAGGACAGCATGACTCCGACGAGAGGCAATGCTGCTCTCAGCCGGAACACTAGCTCTCTGTCTTCCCCCCCCATCTTTCTCTCCTTCCTTCTCCTCGGATTTGTGGGCCTGTTAGGTAGTTAATCAGTTACACAGGTGACACATTCGCTGACTCCGAGAGCTGCTCCTGTGGCACAGTGCCCTGTTTTCCCGAGCTGTTACACAAGGGCTGAAAGGGCGCGGTGGTGTGGGGGTGGAGACGGGGGGGGTGGAGAGACCGGCCAACTGCCTCCCTTACCTCAGCGCACTCGGCACGTCGCCCCCGGCATGACATAATTGCCCTTGTGACTGAAGTTTCTCTTTCTCTCTCACTCCCTCCCTCTCTCTCGAATGTGCTTTCTTTTTTTTTTTCTTTCTCTCGCTCTCTCTCTCTCTCTCTCTGTTTTCTCTCTGTGGCTGTGAGTGTCTTCCTGAGTAGCTAGGCCCTTGTGGCAACAGCGAGAGATGAGAGCGGAGAGTGTTTGTGCTATTGTTTCCACCGCCTGGGCAGGAAGTGAGTGAGCGATGCAGGGGCACTGACACTGTGAGGTGGCCATTGTGTGGGACGGCTGGGCCTTGTATCTTCCTCCCGCAGGCCGTGGCATTATGCAGCCTCCACTGCCCAGTCATTCAGCCTCCCACAGACGTTCTCTGTCCTCAAGATTAACCAGCTCAAGGATCCAGACTTCAGAAGTGGACGTTTTGCTAGGAAATAAGAGGATTAATAGAACATGTATAACTATATGTAATAATATGGCTTGTAGAAATGGTAGCCAGGGCAGTCCCCAGTGTTTCACTGATATATAGGCTAGCTCCACAAGAAGAACAGTCATATTGAAATGTTGTTCTTTGTATAGTGAGGAAGTTATGTTGTATGTGTCCGATATAGTCTACCATGTTTTCTGTATAGATGGATTTTGATTTTTTTTGCTGACCATTTCATACTGAGTGCTTTGTAAACATTGGCACACCACATGCTTTAACCTACAGCATGCAGGTGTGTTCGTTACTGTTGAGGAAGATAAAAGCTAATTGGGAGAGTCCATAGGTGGAGATCCTGTGTCCCACGCCACCCACCAGGGGCAAAAAGAGGCTAACGGCTCCTGGGTGTGCTAATGGGGCTGCTTTGTTTTGGTTCAGTTTCCTGCAATAAGAGGCAGATCAAAGCAGATAACAGTTAGAGGAATCCTCTGGCCCTCCCTCCCCCCCAGCAACTGAGGGAGGGGGGACAGGACTGGGACCCCCCCCCCCCCCCCCTATGTCCTTAAAAAACACTGTGTCAACAGTTTACACAGCCTCTTCTGTCTCTGCAGAGGAAGGGGTGAAAAGCTTTGATGTCCAGGCTTTTTTAAGCAGTAGCTCTGCCTCTGACACTGACGTTTAAGGATGGAAGCTACTCCAAATGATGTATGGTTTAAAGCACAGGTGGATTTTTTTTTATTGCTCCTGTTTTAAGTGTAGTGACAGCAAAAAAGTCAGTGGTCTTCTGACAAATGTTGAGTTGAGGCCTATCAGATTTATTTCTCAAGTACCTTGCTTTGATAGAACATCAATGAGTAACCCTGTTCATTTCCCAAATTTTTGTTTATGGCAGGTTAATCCAGTGTTACTCCGGTTCTACCGGTATGACCCCTGCTTGCTATGTGGTAGTTCTGCTCAACTTTACTGCAAACATGTCTGCTTGACTCACCTGCTGGTGGTCAGCCTCTGTGTGGTTCAACATTCTAGTCAAAGAGTGCTTTTCACCACAAATGCACACAGAGTGAACAGTGAGCTTGGTTTCACTATTTGCCATACATTATGTGAGGGTATGTTATATTTGACAGGAAACTTTTTCGAGTCAACATCACCAGACAGCTCTGCCAGGACCTGAGGTCATCCAACCAAGTGAACACCTGTGATTGACTGGTATTAGGTCAGATGCACAGCACTGAAGTTGTGTTGACTTGTTTTTGCATGTGTGGGAGGGTTATGTGTATGTTTATCTGTTCACTGCAGTGGTAAACAAATACAGATAAAAAGATCTGTGAATGGACTCTCCCCACCCACAATAGGTTACCGGTCTCTAGACTGTCTCATGAGGGCGAAAAATTGCCTTAAAAGGTGTATTGTCACACCGGTGTGACTGGAATGTTGGAAAATGAACATTCTAAAGAATATCTGGGGTCATTGAATTCAACATAGAATTTGAGAACTTTGAATTGTTGCGGAACGGAATCTTACGTTAGAATGTTCAAAAACCCACACCTTTAAGGGTTAACAGGCCAAATAAAAGTAGATCAAGATAACCCAGGCTAGATAATGAGTTGGCTAATAATATACCACTGTTGTACAGGTTTTACAACAGGTTTGTTTTGTAATAGGTATGCCACCGAGATATTGTTTTGAAGCACCCAATCTTGTGAAACTGCACATAGCTTCACATAGCAGGCCAAACCATGTGCCAAAACATTATGCCTATAGCCTAGCATGTTCCACAGGATGGATTGTTTGACTCTGTTCATGGGAACATTTTCTACATACCAGACGGTCAATAAAAGTCAACAGAGGTGATTTTCAGTGTACACTGGGTATAGAAATGCAAAAGAAACATACTAATTCCTCTCATTATGTTAGTAACAGGGCTCTGGTCGTCAGCTGAAGAATGCCTCTGTTGATAGAGCCCTTGTGGTTTTGGGCTGCTTTTTTTGAGTGGTTGAGGTTTCAGTGATGCTTTGTGTAGAAGAAAAAGAAGAAAAAAAACCCACTGCTGTAAAGTGGCTGTATGTCTGCAAGAGGCTTCTTGATGGATGTCTTGAGTTTTGCTCAACAATATGGGCTTAAGTGTTCAGCTTCAGTTTCAACATCAACAGTTTTCAGAGTAGGCCTAGGCTATTTCTCCTAAAGGGTGATAAAAGTGTCATCTGTTCTTGATGGTTTTGCTCAGTTATGATTTCACTCAAAGATCTCACTTCACTTGCACCTTCAATGCCTTCACCTCACAATGTTCTTCAGGGAGAGGTACATCAGATAGATGACCTGGGCAGGTTGTCAGAAGACTACCAGTAGGCTATAACAGTCTGCTTTGATGCATCAGGGAGAAATCTAGCCAATACTGGATCTCTTCTATTGCAGTTTTTTGCCAGACATTCCTTCATATATTTCGGGTAGCCTAACAGCTAGAGCTCAAGGCCCTTTAAAATCCTGGCAGTATGACAAGCAGTGAGTCCAATAACAAGACGCACACGTGGAAACACTAATCACATGATCAGGCTCAACAAAATACAAGATGAAAGAGTACCTATGTTGAAGGGGGTCCAACACAAGACACTTCTGCCTGTGACTGTTAGTATTTTGGCATCTACAGTAAGTAGACTGATCTCTGATGAGCTGCATCTTTCACTCTTTCAGCTGTGTCCAAGTGGAGGAGCACCATGCAGCCGATATTGACGTCTATCACTGTCCCAACTGCGATGTCCAGCACGGACCCTCTTTGAGTAAGTGGCTCTTGGTCTGACCACAGACAGACAGTGGGGGGGATAAATTGCCCTCTGGGGAACTGATCATTTTCTGTCCTGACGCAGTACAGCTCTGACCTCCCCCAAATTGCTGGGGTCAGAAAGCAACAGGCTAATTGAATGGTAGAGTAATCCTATCATTGAGTCTGTGCACAGAGTCTGTGGTTATAGCAAGCAAGGAAGAGTAGTGCCTACTGTGTGTGTGTGTATGCGTGTGTGCATGCATGCGTGTTTGTTTGTGTGTGTGTGCGCTTTTGGGTGTTTTGCATGCGTGCTTGCGTGTGTGTGTGTGTGTGCGTGTATGTGTTTGTGTGTGTGTGTGCGTGCGTGTTTTTGTTTGTGTATGTGTGTGTATGTGTGCATGCGCGTGGGGAGAGGGGGGGGGGGGGGGTGGTCGGGTGGTTGGCAGTAAGTCAGTTTTGCTTCTCAATGTCGTATGCGTGCTTGAAGGAGGTGCTAGTGGTTGTAAAATGTATGCTTCAAGAGAAACAACTAAAACAAAATGTAATTTTAAGTAGTGACACATTATGCCCTAACTTTGTTTATAACCTAACCTGTTGCAGTGAAAAAGCGCAATAACTGGCATCGCCATGACTACACCGAGCCAGGTGACGGCACCAAGCCGGTGCAGGCGGGGACGTCAGTGTTTGTGCGGGAGCTGCAGGAGAGGAGCTTTCCCAGGTAGGGGCCTGAAACCTGTGTTTGTTTACTTGTTTGTTTACTCAAGTGATTTCGCAGCAGTTCCCCACATCTGCTGGAGGAACCAAATGTTACCGCAGTGAAATTGATTTGTTTCTCAATAACGGGAGAAGCCGTGTTGAAACGGTGCTTGCATTCTGTTTGCAAGATTTAACTTTAACTTTTTTAAGAATTCATCAGAGTCCTTGTAAATGTGGAGTAAAATGAACTATCAACTAAAGCCTGTGGCCTTACTGAGGACTTATCACTGACTGCTCTTTTTGTGTTTGTGTGTTTCAGTGCGGATGAGATTGTCTTGAAAATGCAAGGGCACCACGTGACCCCAAAGTATTTGGAGAAGCACGGGTTCAACCACCCCATCATGTTGCCCGAGTTTGAGGGACTGGGTCTCAAGCTGCCCCCTCCTTCCTTCTCCGTGAAAGACGTGGAGGAGTGTGTGGGTGAGGAACCGCCATCCATATGTTGAAGCTGTGTGTGTGTGTGGGCGTATTTGTCTTTGTTTGCTTGATCTGTATTTTAATTTCCCCCAATACTTCATGGATGAATTAATTAATGTTTTCTATAGATCCTTCGATGCTGAATGTTAAGCACATAATGTGTCGCGCGCAAGAGTTACAGCAAATACAAGATATCTCATTAGCAATATAGCTTGAATTTCTGGATCACAAAGTGCAAAATGAAACCAGAAAGACAAAGACCAATACCAGCAGGCTACAATTGATGCTTAAGTGGAAGGTTTACGTATTGGTCACCCAAGATTAAGCAAAAGTTGATTGATTGTAATCTAAGATTATAGTTGTCTGGCTTTCAAGGTCTGAAGGTTCAAGGTATTTCCTCGTCCTGTCGAGGGCCTGGTACATTCTGGCTCTTGTTTCAGGCCTTTTGCAAGCGGCGAGCATCTCGAGTTCAACGCCACCGCAGCGGCTGTGTTTTATCTCTTAAGCTCCAATTACACGCCACCCCTTCTGCTCCATTGAGCAATAAGCGCCTCTTGTTTTAAAAAGGAGCAGGTGTTGTGACTGGGGTGTAGGCCCCCGTGGCCAGATCGCATTACATTCTTACAGTTTTGGATACAATGGGTGGAGGGCTCGACCCTTTCTTCCTCCCTCTCTCTCCCCCCCCCTCTCTCTGTGTCTGTCTGTCCCCCCCCACTCCGTGTCAGCAGAGGCGTCCGGTCCGTGTGAACTCCAGAGGCCCTTCCATCCCCCATTGTTGGTTTAGTATCCTGTCACCTGTGCTTGCCAAGACGGCAAAAAGGGAAAAAAAAGTGTAATTCGACCCCTCTGGTCGTGTTCTTAGATAGATAAGACTGGGATTGAGGTGGTGGCCTCCCAAGCCCATCTGTAGGGGAGGGAGAGGATCGTCCGTCTCACTGGTGTAGAGGTATTCCACGATGGCTTTCTCTCCCTCCTCCCATTCCCTCGTCGGAGATGCTTGATTAGTTAGACATCCAGGGACTGCAGCGCTCTGAAACGCTTTCCACTGGCTCTGCTCCAGCTGTTCCCTGTCATCAGACGCTGGCCAGCTGGGCTCGTGTGTGTGTGTGTGTGTGTGTGTGTGTGTAGGCGTGTGTGTGGTTGGCGGCAGAAGAAGCAGTGGGGGGCAGGGTGATCACACAAATGCCAGCTGTCCTCTCCCTGCTTATTGGTAGCCCTGTTTCCAGTGCTCGCTCGCCTGCTTACTTGCTTACTCGGCCCTTTGGGGGGCGGCAGGTTTGATTTGCTGCCCTACAGCTGTGCGTGTCGGTCAGTCAGGCCTTATCTCTCCAGCCTCCAGGGCCCACACTCTCCCACCTCTCCACCTCTGCCTCTCCACCACCCCGGCGGCTCAGTCAAGCAACCCCCACAGAGTGAGAAATTCCCTGAGGGAAGTAGCACAGCGGTGTGGAAATAACGGCTAGCTCCAAGCCTGGCAATTAAGCAATCCCATTTACAGTCTAGTTAGGGAAATAGTCCCAATTGCACTGTAAAGATTTCAAGACTTTTAATATAAGCTACAAAGATTTGGTGTAGCTTATATTGTGAGTTCATAATGTTTAGTTAAAACGGACTAGTGACACCTGGGTTAAAATGACCTACAGCTTCTGTGGTTGAAGATGCTGTAAAGCCATATTGTATTAGAATACTTGATGCTTTCAGACGAGAATCGCAAAAATAGATGCTCTGAGAGAATCAAAATTACTCCCAGGGGGTCAGGGATCTCTTGACGCAGTAATCATAAACTTGTATGGAACACAAAATGAACAGCTGTTTCAACTGATCCAGAAACTTTCAAATAATTGGCATATTGGCCTGCCAAGTCTTTTACATGTACAGTGGAAATGTCTCATGGGATTTATTAAGAAATGTTAACCTCGCTTACAACAGCTGAAGCATAGTAAGTAAAATCAGCTTTTGATTTTGCAGGGGGTGACAAAGTCATTGATGTCATTGACGTTGCCAGACAAGCAGACAGCAAAATGAAACTCAAAGAGTTCGTCAAGTATTACTACCAGCCTCAGCGACCAAAAGTGTTGAACGTCATCAGCTTGGAATTCTCAGACACCAAGTAAGTCGTCTTACTGCCTAACAACAATGAACTACCAAATTAACTAATGTACTATCCAGAGCTGGAAGAGAGTACAATGTGGATGTGGGATACTGATTGCTTCTCCATCCTCTCAGGATGTCTGACTTGGTGGTGGTACCGGATGTCGCTCAGAAGATGTCCTGGGTGGAGAACTACTGGCCGGATGATTCCTTCTTCCCCAAGCCCTTTGTGCAGAAGTATTGCCTAATGGGGGTGAAAGACAGCTACACTGACTTTCACATAGACTTTGGGGGCACGTCAGTGTGGTACCACGTCCTTTGGGTAGGAGCTTGAGAGGCCCTTTTTAGATATATGACTGCTAGCTCCTTCTTTAACTGCAATCTTATACAAGCCCTCAGACATATTTATGTTGAGATGGTAATATAAAACAGTCTGTTGATGCACGCATGCCACTGTGTGTTTAGATTCGGCATCCATGTAAAGATATGAATCTGTTCCCCAGGCTGCAAGGCAGTAACAACTCTGTACAATGTAGGTAATATTACTCGTCAGCCTCAAGTCCTCTGACTAACTGGTGTATTTTGTCCCTGTTGTTTCCACAGGGAGAGAAGATATTCTACTTGATCGAGCCGACCAAGGCAAACCTTGCACTTTACGAGGCATGGAGCTCCTCTGTCAATCAGAGCGAAGTATTTTTCGGGGAGAAGGTGGAGAAGTGCTACAAGTGCGTGGTGCGGCAAGGAACCACTATTCTCATTCCCACAGGTGAGAGATTTACCTCCTCCGGTCTGGTCGCTTGGATTCGTAAGGCCCAGGCACCACCTCTAGTCCCGGCACCAGTTCCTCGATAATGGGGGCCTCTCAGTATTTGTGGTTGGTGTCCTTGCTTGACCCATGCAATGGAAAATAGTTTCTTGGAGAGAGTGAAAGAAAGATTCAAAATCATCAAAGCAGACCACGAGTCAAAAATAATATCAACATTTTCCCAGGGAGCTTGCCAGGAAAATTTGGCTCACTGCTTGGAGGGGGTGATGACCCTGCTCGTTGCCAGGGGAATGAGAAGCACGGAGTCTCTGCCAGGCACCAGTGTAAACACAACAGGCCCAATTGACTGTGTCATAGACGTGGCTCTATCCAGTGAAAATCACTCCAGCTCGGCCCAGGAGCTTTTTAGTCAAAGAAAAACCAGGAGTGCTGTAAACAGTAGATAAGGTACTGTGGTGAGGGATATCGTGTTGCAGGAGCCGACCTTATCACAGAGAGGGAGAGGGAGGCACAGGTTTGTGTTTGGAGTGAAAGTGAAGAGCGACAAACCACTCGGGCATAGATCCCTCTCCTGGCCTCTGGCAACTGGTGTCATTAGAGCATCTGGCTTCTCTCACTCTTGCTCGTAACGCTTCATCTAAGCTCCCTTATCCACAGCCCCTCCGTTAACGCCAAACGCCTCTAATCTGTTGTGCGTCGAACAGGACGGGGAGCGAGCTATTGATCAGATGGGTTGCGTCATTGTGGGGAGAACGTGTGCTCTGTCTGCAATGCCGCCGGTGAGGGTTGTTGTTGTTGTGCTAACTGTTGCTCATTGCTGCCCCCTGCAGGATGGATCCATGCCGTTCTCACCTCTCAGGATTCTATGGCTTTCGGAGGAAACTTTCTTCACAACTTAAACATAGGCATGCAGCTCAGGTAGGCTTTCTGCAGACCTTAACCTGAGAATGAACGAATGCCTGGAAGGTCACATAACTATAAAACAAACTAAAATTCAGTTGCCTACTGAACGATGCTATGACCTAGCACCAGGTTAGTTAATAACCTCAACGTGATTTTTACGCATCTTGCAGGTGCTATGAAATGGAGCGACGTCTGAAGACCCCTGACCTCTTTAAGTTTCCCTACTTTGAGGCAATCTGTTGGTATGTGGCCAAGAATCTCCTGGAGACATTGAGAGGTAAGAAAGACCTAAACACACCCTTCTTTATACATATTTTTAAATGACTGTCTTAGCGGTCATCATAAGACTACATGATCATCATGATCAGATTCATTGATATACAATCCATCAAGATTGGATTTGCTGCATAGTTCAAACATATCTGCCAGGCCAACAACTTTAAACACTAACAATCACACTCAAAATAAATTTCTGCTTAAGCATTGTGTGATTTTTTTTTTTAACGTTCAAATATTCCTCCTCAGAATTGCGAGAGGATAACTGTCCACCCCAAGCCTACCTTGTGGAAGGGGTGAAAGCTTTAATCAGTGCACTGAAAACATGGCTTAAAAGAGAGGTATGACCAACACAGCTCTTCTAAATACAATACGTCAGCAACTGTAACGTCCGGTCAATATCACATCACATCACAGTCCAGGTGTGGTATGTGGATAGTAGTGTATTGTATTCCAGTGCAGGAGATGGAGCGCAAATGCAAACCCAATACAGGCTTCTCACTGTTCAATGCGTATGCTCTCTCCCCAGGTGACCGAGCCCACCAGTGAGGTTCCCGACCATATCAGACCACACCATCTGGTCAAGGAGCTCACCAAGGAAATCCGCTACCTGGAGGTAAGTCAACCTTTGGAGATAAGGCCGGTGGAGGAATTTGAGCGTAGGCACACCTGGAGTCATTGAATGCGAGTGTGTGTGTTGTGAGGACTAAGTAATGTGCCTGTAATTTGAAATGGACTAAAACCAACCAAGCCACCACAATGGACTTTTTTTTTGGAACTAGTAGGTTTTCCCACCATTTGCCAGCACTGGCATTTAATCAAAATGTAAGAATGAAAAAAAGTCCGCTACACCAGCTCCCAATGAATGCTTAATTTATTGCGACGTTTCGGGCACTAGCCCTTCATCAGACATCATCAGCTAGTGCCCGAAACGTCGCAATAAATTAAGCATTCATTGGGGGCTGGTGTAGCGGACTTTTTTCATTCTTACATTTTTTACCTTTTTGTCCAGCACCCAACTTAAGACTTTGGATGTGCATTTAATCAAAATGTCTCATGAACCTTGTTACCTTTTTAGGAGGACCAAGGCAGTGGTGGTGGACACAAGCCAATGAAAACTCAGGGAAATGGGGGTTGTCCCCTGACTCGCTCCACGCTCGAGCGTGGGTGCCACGCCAGGCGGGCGGCTCGGAGGTTGCGGGAGCAGCAGCAGCAGCAGCAGCATCAGCAGCAGCACACCCCGAAGCTGTCCTCCAACCTGGATGTCCTGGAGCGGCACACGCGCGAGGTCCTGAAGAGGCTGGAGGTCGGCCCACTGGAGGAGGTGAGCGCAGCAAGGCATTGTGGGAGGGCAGACTAGAGCTGTGGGGGGGGGGGGGGGGGGGGATGGGGTGGAGGTATGGGAAGGATAAGGGATGGAAGTAATATTTGAAACATCCTTTCACATAGATCTCGGTTTCTCCAGTTCACAGAGTACTGTAGGTACGGAGGGGAAGAAAACAAAAACAATCGGTTCTACCTAGCTCGAGTGGCTGCAGCCAACAGCTAGAACTGTCACACTCTGGGGGGCATGAACATGGCATGACCCCAATATGTTATACTCCCAAATGGATGTCAGATTGTGGAACGTGTTACTTTTGTCCCCCATCACTGTACGTGTGTGTGGGAGTTTGGGCATCTTTGGGGTAGCTAATTTCTCAAAATGTGCATCACAAAATTAAAAGGGTACTGTTTGTGATCCACATGCCTTGGATTCAGTTTGGAAGTTAGTTGGATGAAGCGCATGCCTTGAGTAAAGATCAGAGTGCAGGGACCGTAAGATGATGGTTGCCAGCTGGCTGCATGGTTTTACTGGCAATCAATGAGAAATGTTTGTTTCATTTGATCCCACTGAAATCTCTTCACTCCATTGTAGGATCCAGACTTTAGCACAAGAGTGCATGGAAAGTTCAACAAGGTCTCCATGGCTTCTGCGGTTACGATCGAGAAGGGCCTGGACAATAATCTGCACCTGGTGATGTGCAATGGCAGAATTGTCAGGTGAGAAACCTCTGGCATGTACTACTGAAAGGTAGCAATAATTCAACATCGATGAGGCATCAGCAACATAACATGGAGACAACATGCCTCATGGACACGGCTAAAAGTCATGTCATCTATAGGTCCAAAGGGATTTATAGATAATATTTGGCATCAATCTCCCTAGAGACCTATTTTTGTCAGATGACCTGCCCTGAAATCTAAAAGCTGAATCAAAATGCAGCAATTACCCTGAATTTAAAAGCTTAAATTTGACAGTGTCAAAGTGCAATCTTATGAGGTCAATACATTTTAGAAACTATGCTAGATAGTCATGCTCATGGTCACACACATCTTGCTACTGCCTCTACTACTGCTTTTCTAGAGCAGTCGTTGCCAAACAGGGCAGTTGGTACTTGGTACTTTGATTGACAGAAAAATACACTGTGTCTGTTATTCAACAGAGACCAGCGGCCTCGTGGTTTAATGAAGACTTCGGTAAAGACTGAGAACGGAAATATGTTGGCATACCAACTTAAGCAGGTCAAGACAGAAAGGATCGATTCGGATGAAGAGCAACATTGCTCCAGAGGTAAAGGTCAGTAATCACAAAGGCTGTTAGAAGTCTCTAAACTTAAGTAAGTCTCTGATATTGTGACTAGTAGTTCATGTTTGGAACGTTTTCTTGTTTGGAACATCAAATTCTTGTGGTTTACTTAGCCAAGTCATGAATCCTTGAACAGCATGAGCACTATCCTAATCAGCGCTGTCTTTGCCTACAGATTCTCACACAAATACTCAGCCAGAACTCAGGGGAGAAACGTCTGGTGTTTCGGATACCGAATCGGAGGACAGTGGAAGCACAGAGGTACTGACTGACTTCTCATTTCATTCCTCCCTTGTGATGAGTAAGATTTAGTTGATTTAAAATAATAACGATGTTGACATTGTTTCCTACTTTGTCACTTAAAGCGGAGGGATTCCTCTTCGGAGGATGATTCAGGGAGTTCTGAGGATGAAAAGGACGACGTGAAAGGCTCGATGGAGGACTCAGGGAGTGTGATGGGGCACCAGGCTAACACAAAACACAATCATAAACACAGGCCACTCAAAAGGTAAAGCAGCAAGTTCCTGATATAGTGATATGACCTGAGGTTACAAATACAGGGCCATTCACACCTGGAACAATAACTATAACATAACGATAACTATGACAATAAAACTGTCCGCCAGGACCAACGATAATAGCAAGTCTCTCCTTATGGTGATGAATGTGATGTCTAAAATTTGATGGATTCTGATTGGCTGTCAGCTTTTCATCATTCTCAAAATTGCACTAAAAGTGATCCGCAACAATATCATTCTTCATGTGTATATCGTTATAGTTAATGTGTGAATGTTGTCATTCATGTTAGATAGATCAATACTTTTTTGCAGTTATCATTCTTGGTGTGACCGGACCTTAATAGTGTAGTAGTGCTTTTTCGATGTCAGAACTAGGACCATTGCTAGGCAATGTTTCTGGTCTGTCCAAGCCAAGTACACCTTTTTGTAGTTTGCCCTCTACATTTGTGATGTCCAAAGGCTATGTTCAATATATGGTTCAAATAATTACAGAATTGGGTAGGCTTGGAGATAATTAAAGGCATCTATGTGTTTCTGCATTTGCAGAGAACGTCCTACCTCACCAAGCACAGAAGAAGCCATTCAGGGCATGCTGTCCATGGCTGGGTTGCTCTGCCCACAGCGGCCGGACGAGGATGGCAACTCGCAGGAGCCATGGTGGTCCCGGACGGTTCACCTCTCCCCAGAACACCGAGACAGGCAGCCGCCGTCCGGCCCGGAGAGCAAGGTCTTCATGGACAGCCAGGGCAACAGTAGCAGCGAGGCCTGGGACCATCACGAGATCCCGCCCAGCCCTTTACGCCAAGAAGACAGCCCGAGGGGGGACTTCCAGTACCGGGAGAGCTCCATGTCCCCTCCCCTGCACCCTTCCAAGAGACATGCTTCCAACCCCCCTCCCATCAGCAATCAGGCTACTAAAGGTACTAGACTGGTTTGCGTCAGCTCCTCTTTTTTGCTGTTGTTTTATACCAGTGTGTCACCTTTTTGGCAAGACTTGCATGTTGGTCTACCAGTCCCCTCCTAGCTCAGCAAGTAAAGCATGCTGCTGCCAAACATAAAAGGCAAAGTTATGGAGACCAATGATGAAATTGTGAAGCTTACACTTTGGAAATTCTAATTTAGGCAATCGCCGTCATTGCTTGCTGGTTCAAATGTTAATTTTGGCTGTTTGGCCAATTTTCAGGCAAACGTCCGAAGAAAGGAATGGCTACAGCCAAGCAGAGACTGGGGAAGATCTTAAAGCTCAACAGACACAATCGTCTTTTTGTGTAGTAGGAAGATTCAGAAATGTCGACGGAGAAGAGCGCTGCTGTCTTTTTTGGGCTTGTAGCGATCTGCTCCTCTTTGGATTAGACACGTAGAACTTAACACATACAAAGGCCACGAAAGCTACATCTGGAGCATGTGCACCCTCAACACGCCACATACACACACACACACACACACACACACACACACACACACACACACACACACACACACACACACACTCACTGTGCATGCTAATGAGACAGGGTATGTTTGATGGAAGCAAGCACACTGCTGCACCTGTTTGACATCCAGAAGGTGGAGCAAATTTAAAAAAAAGAAAAGATAAAAAAGGAGAAAAGAAAAGATAAAGAAGAGGATATGTTCTCGACACTGCAGGGACTGTGGGAAATTTACAATTGTTGTGATTTTTTTTTTTTTTTTTTTTTTTAAATTCATGAGCTCTCCAACAATTTTTGCCGAGATGTTGTCAAGAATAAAGGAGCCTCCTTCCACATTGGCATCACATAAGTCGAATCGTCACACCAGTTACAACCAGCCTGTATTGCATTTTTTGCATCGTTTTTTTTCTCTCGTCTCCATGGTATTGGAGCTTCCACTGTTTCCCTACCTCCATGACACCCTGTAGCGCCGAGGTGAACGTGCCTCGTGCTTTTTGAGGCCAAGGACAATCAAGGACAAACTCCGCACGGAGGACAGGCTGTGTGGCCTGTTGAGGTTTAACACTGGGGTGGGGGATCACCTAGTTGTAGGGTTGGTCTCTCGCTTTCTCTTTCTATCTGTTCATCTATCTATCTATCTATCCACTTCTATCTTCTACCTTTACATCTGTCTTTAACCTAGATAGCTGTCTGTTTGTCTTTCTTTACATGGGGTCCTTCTAGACCTTGAGAAGGGAAAGGTGCTATGGTGATAAACTGGAAATTCCTTAATGGTGCTGAAGTTTGTGTGTCCTGCGTGTGTCCTTTTCCCCTGCCCCTATCTCAGTCACACCAGCAATAATGATGACCTGATGTTGAGTGGAGTGAACTTAGGTCCTAGAGGGCATTCTCATGCATTAGTCTTCCTCTGATCGCCACTAATCACCTCTCGCAATGGCTGTACAAGTCATTTGTACACATGTATTTTTTTTATCATCACAGCCACAGTCTGTCGGAATGCTCTAATGTTTTGCATCCGTGAAATTGTTATTTTTTTGTTTTGTTTTTGTTTTTTAAACAAAAAGTATCAAAGCCATATGTTAAACGTTTTGTGCAGCAAAAATGCAGCTCAAGTCACGCCAACACAGAACCATAGATAAGTGCTTTGCTGCCTCCTGTTGGTCAGAGGAAGACCTGATGAGATTGCCATCTTTAGTATTCGTAGGGTAGGAGTTTGCTTGGTTTTAAAGGCATTAGATGATGTACAGGGATGGATGAATGACAGAGTATCCTACTTAATTTATTTGCTTCTTTTTGGTATCTGACTTGATCAGTTTCTTTTGATGGCTTTTCAACTGTGTATTTATTATTAAGTCCTGAATGCATCCTATATCCTCACCTCCACACTGTACAAAGTATTTTTTTGTAAATGTTGATATTATTAAACAGTTTACTTTAGCTCAACCTCGCACCACACTAAGTAAGTTTCCTTGACATTTTAAATGCCTGGCTTGATGAGGCATTGGGTATTGATTGATTGGGCAAAACTGCAACCAAACTTAATTAGGACACAGTTGCCTGATTTGCGTGCTAAAAATTCCATTTGTATTTTCTAATTTTTATACCATGGATGTGTTACGGAGTGGTAAATAACTACTTTAATTGATTTTCATTTGTTTTTTTAAAAAAAGAGTCTGTCACTATTTCTAAATTCATGCACTGTCCGTGATGTTTGCTCCACCCTATCTTTCTATTTTGCTAATTTCTGAATTTAAGAAAATTCCAAATTTATGAGATGGTATGGTGCCTAACTGCTAAGTGGGGTCTGCAGTTTGTCTCAGGGAACGAATCACAGAGCTGACATCTGATTTCATCACCAGCAATGTCCGTCTGTGTTACTATGGTTTCAGCTATCATGACGACGCTATTTACGTACCATATCTTTATGATTATGATCCTGAGCCTTGGCCAAGCTCTTGTAGTACTACCTAATGACCATTTTATTACTTTAAGTGATTTAAAAATACTTTGATGGCTCACATGAACTCAATATTGTAATTTTAAATATAGCAGGTTAACCTAGGAGACCCATGGTTGTACTTTGACCAAATGTTTGAGCAAAAATAAGAAGTACCTCAATGTAAGTATCATTTGTGATTGCATTACACCAGATGTGTTCTGAGTTAGGAGTGTTTTACGCATGAGAAGCCTTTTTTATTTTGTTGGTGGGTGGAAACAATATTCAAGGAGAATTAACAAAAAATGAAAGCGCCTCTACCTGACGGACATGATGTCCCTTTCTGATACAAAATGAAATTTTTAGGATGTGAACGTACTTTTTGCTACTGACTGTTGGTCTGTGTCCCTGTTTGTAGAAAGAAAAGAGTCAAGATCCATTTGATGTAAGAGAGCTAATCTACTACTTCCAACTACAATACATAACAGCAATGGTGATTCAACATCTATCCAATACTATTATATATTATTTTGACATCCTAGAGTTTTTGATTTTAAGCAAACTATTTTTTAAGCTTTAAAAAAAACCCTGACCAGACAAGTTAACTAACTGGATTAGCTGGAGCACAGCTTAACTTGTGAATGCAATGGTGATAATACCTCCCATAAACACACTATTGAACGTGTTGTAAGTCCTCATCATTGACCTTGACATACCCTTTCTTTGTTCTCTTACACAGAAATAACATTACAAACCACTTAGCTAGATGTCCTTGTCAGAGCCCATGTCACATTTCCACAATCTAGAGGTGCTAGCCTGCTGGCAGGGTTTTGCTCATGCCTTCAGTGATATGTACAGTATTTATTTGGCTTCATCTCTACATCACATCACAACTGTGGTATGAAATGGGTCACTGTGTTTGAATTTATAGAATGGAACTGATTTCAATATTTTGTATGTGCTTCGTTATTTAAAAAACAAACAAATGCAATGTCAGTTCACTTTGAAAAATGGCCTGTAAATATTGAAAAAAAAAATACAATTTCCTTTGTGTATGAACTGTTTGTTCTTTATACTAGCTTTGAACAAGATTTCAAGTGGCAAATAAATCTGTTTATTAAGTCAACAATGTTATGCACATCAGCTGTTTCTTTCATCACATCCATGTGTACAGGTTTTGCAAGAAGGAACCGTGTTACGATAAGAAACCAGTCTTTCATTACAGTCTATTTACAACACTGACTTCAGGATCAACGATCAGGTCATTCTTGAGCAGCAGATCACAGAGTGGAATGGAGGGATCTGCAAATAAACAAGACAAAAACAAGACACATGAATCCACTACTCAATTCATACATTTAAATATTTCAACCACTGTGATGTACAGTATGCAACAAGTTCTGAACTGAGTTGTTGGCAAGTCGTGTGGCATGATAGAAGGAGAGTTTCTCAATTCAATACTGGTTAGTTTTTTTTTTTTTACCTTATTGCTGGTAGTTACTCCATCACATGGTAGCCAGAGGATTGTAGAATGTAGTGTTTCCCATACATTGACTTATTTGTGGCGGCCCACCACAATATCAAGATTGACCACCACACAATGATTTTCCAGGTTGTACTAAATTGTGCTTAAATCTGGTTAGCATCATAACCACGCTGTGCTAATTTGTAAAAAACTGTTGTATTCAAGTTAATTCTGCAAACCAACCACCACGATTGGAATTCAATTCACTGGTAGAGTGAAAAGTCTATTACATGGAAAGTCAGGGGATTTGATCATATTTTGGTCCAAGTTAAGGAATATCAGGGAATTTGTTTGTAGCATATTCAAAATGTAGTTAGCATTTATCAAAAATAATATTTTCCAGTTAATTTACATGTCTCAGTTAATTTACATGACAAAGACAAACTGTTTCAAACTATAGGGGCAGCCTTGGCCTACTGGTTAGCACTTCAGACTTGTGACCGGAGGGTTGCCGGTTCGAACCCCGACCAGTAGGAACGGCTGAAGTGCCTTTGAGCAAGGCACCTAACCCCTCACTGCTCCCCGAGCGCCACTGTAGCAGGCAGCTCACTGTGTCGGGATTAGTGTGTGCTTCACCGCTGTGTGTTTCTCACTAATTCATGTATTGGGATAAATGCAGGGATCAAAAGAGTATATATACTTATATATATACTTACTTAACTAACAAACTGTTTTTTTGTCGTCTGTGATCAGGGAATTTCACATTTGACTTAAGAGTGGGAACCCAGTGTGTCCCAAACACAATGTGTATCATATTGATTTTTTTCAATTCATTGATAGGGTGATGCATACCCCATCTTGTGTCCCAAACACATTACGAGGTGACAGTAGCCATAATACTAGCCAGACACTATACAGACAGGGAAACGGTCACCATAAATGAGGTAGCATTTAATCTTGATGTAATTCAGCGTCCAACCGTTTCATTCCATATTCCTTCCATTCCCTGCACTACTTAAAAACCGCCTTAAAAATAACTTCATGACAGGAACAAGACTCACCTGAAAGTCAGCTTCATAAATATGAGGACCGTTACTCATCATCGTCAGCGGGGATTCCCAACTCCTCATCCGTCCATTCAGAAGAATCTGGCCATGGGAAGTGACCCTTCACAGAGAGAAAAAAAGAACAATCAAGTCTATAAACTAGCCTTACATTATTTGTTCTAGATGTAATGCTCCTGTCTCTTAGTTTATCAGAAACAAAAATATGCATTTTTGGTTAATGAAATGTGAAGACATAATCGCAATACTGCCTAAGCAATACCTCCTGACAGTTGTACATGTATGTATGAGCTTGCAGATATCGGATTTACAAATGCTACAGGGAAAGTAAGTATGCTTTATCTTTACATTATGGTAACATGGCAGGAAGGACCTCCTGCAAGAACTTTTCCTTGTGTGAAACTTTGTTGTACTTCTCAGGACAGACAAACACTCACCAACACAGCGTCTGGGTCGTGCCAGCAGTGCCACAGAATCCAGAACCACATAGCGCTGGATAGGAGTTCCGACTGGAAAACTTGGTTCTTTGTCAGTTGAGGGGGTGTCCTGTACTGGGGCTCAATGTGTGGGCCACCTCCTGCCCTACAATCACATATTTCACAGGTGAAAGAGCGTCACACGCTAATAATGTACTTAGTATAACTATATGTTAGGCTAGCTACAATTTGCATATCAGAAACATCTGCTCTCAGATTACTATGGTTTATAATATCAAATGAGAGAGAAAAATAAGGTTGCTATCGAGCAAATTCTAAAACCGACAGCGGAGGGCTGGCTAGCTGTGTTGTAGCATATACTCATCTGGCTATAGCTGGCTAGCTAGCAAGGTTAGTGATGACCAGAAACTAATACGAGTAGAAATCCAAACACGTAATTCTACAAGTTAGCACTGTTAGGAGCACTGACGCTTAAGTGACATAGTTAACATAGTCACTTTATATTTAACATTATATACATGCAAGATACATGCTAGTTTCAGCTTATGATAAGCAAACTAATGTTATCCTCACTAGGCATGGCTAACAGTTACCTCCTGACGACTAGTCTCTGTGGCCCTCGTCGAGCGAGCTGCATGCCACCTCGGAGGACACCAAAAGCCCTCCCGAGAGAAGCCATGGTGACTTTATTCTTCTTTCTGTCACAGTAGTTTAGCCAGAGTGTAGCAGCGCAAAGGCGACCGACTACAAAATGTCACCTTCTCAACACAACATCGACAAGCTAGCAGACCAAGCAACAATCTGCAAGCTCATTGGTGGATTTCTTCTTCGTCATAATTTCTACGGGGCAGGAGGACTACATGACCGCTGTATCTACACCTGCTGTTTCGAAGTACAATAGTGCAAGTAGGCACACACGCGCAAAGACAGGCTACTAAAAGTAAAAAATGAAAAAAAAAAGTTAGTTTAAAGCCGCAGTACTATGAACTTTAGGTCTGAAACCAGCAAGTTAACTACGGCATACACAACCTTACAAAACACCACTCCCTATACTGACAATGCTAGAAACTTTCTGACAAACATTCTGACTTTCTGACTGTATTTTCAGTACAGCCTACTCAGCAACGTAATGCTGTGAAAGGTTTGATTTCATTTTTGCCATGTATTCACACCCAGAACATAGAACTACAAGGTAGCCTAAATCCTGGATGGCACTTGTTTGGCTGTCCTATTATTATTACAATTGTATTACCACCAAGATGAATTTGAAGATGATACCACAACGAGTTGCCAGATAATGGCATACATCCAAAATAGCCAAATTATTGCATAGTTTTGTTTTTATAAACTCCTAAGCCATAGAAATGTAATATGGTATTGGTTCCTCAGTCAGACACTAGGAGGCAGTGCTGCACAGTTTTCAAAGTGGACCTCAGAAAACGTATGCAACTAATGCAATAACAGTATGATCTTGTGGCATAAAGAAAGAAAGTAGGAACAAATATTTTTCTCACCCTGTCATCGCCATCTCAGCATGGGTCCTCCTTGTTTTTGAGTCCAGCATAGTCCTCAAGCTGGCAAGTTGTTCCATTGCCATGTTTCTAATTCCTCTCTCCTTTCCAATAGAAGTGAGGCATTATTGATATCATCTGAGCTTTTCACTGTTGTGAGATCCTATTAAATGCCTGGCAAGAGTCCAAACACTGTACCATCCACCTTTGTCACTTGGGTGAAAGCAACAACTAGCCCCATATGTGACACAGCCCATCATTTCTGTCACTTCAACAAATGGACTGTATCCCCTATTCATATGGCTGGTGTCGAGACACGAAGGGCACTTTACTTTAAAAAAATAATAAATAAATAAATAACACAAGGTAAAGAGACTTTTGTCAAAGCCGCACCATCATGATATTGTGTTTCCTGACACAACTTTGGCATGTTCTCTCCCTGTCTACATCACCAGGAGGCAATCCAGGTCCGGTATCTGAAGCAAGACACACACACACACACACACACACACACACACTCATGCACAGTGTCGAATACACACACACACAAACACGTATACACACACGGCAGTCCTGCCATTAAAAACATTCCCCTGGCAGCAATGATGGAGGGCCATATGGGCCAAATTTTTCCCCTTTGAAAATACATTGAAAGAATATGTGCGTACCGGGGGAAACACGCAGGGAAAAGAGGGCGACTCCAAGTCCCTGACATATTAAAGCGGTTTTAAAGGCAAATATTTTTATTAATCACTGTCGCAGGCATGGAGGTATGGGACCAAATGAGTTGGGTGGGAGACGGCGGTGGTTCCAGATGTGATGGCTCTCCGTGATTAATGGACGAAAGTCACACCATGCCGTGAGGTCATACCCCTGCCCTTGCCGCCGCTGGTACCTTTCTTGAGATCAATCTCAGTTGCCCCAGTACGGCAATTGTGCCAAACTGCCGTTCCCCAGTCCAGCACTGGCTCCGAGCCACGGTGCTGCACAGTAGGACCGCCGAGCCGACCACCGCATGCCACTGACCTGGGATCAGCCTGTGACACATATCGGAAGGAAAACAAAGCACCAGCACAACGCTATGTAAAAGTGTGACTGGGAGTTATTTAAGAGACCAAAACCACCCAGTTGTTTTGGACTCTCCCCATGCGTGTCCGTTTGACAGATGTGGCGTGCATAATGCCTGTGGAGCCTGGCCTCGCCCGCGCCTCGGACTGCCAGTGCCAGGGAATGTGGGGGAAGAGCAGGACGGAGCACGGTATCAAGCAGCCAATTACACACTGAGCGAAGGACAAGCAACCTTCCCAAAACAACCACTCCTATCTGCAAGTAGGAGTTCTGCTCCGATAACCAAAAGAAACAAAATCAACAAACATCCAATATAATGATGCTTCTTAACCCTCCTGGATCAGAAAACAAAAAGTTTTTGGGTACATTGCTGTGTCATGAACTTAGTGTTTTGACAGCAAAAACCCTTTCCCAGTCTTTGAGCCATTTGGACGCTGCTCAGAAGACACCGGTCCGGTAATATCCTGTCAGTAAGATCAAACCCGTGTTATGAGCATGTTATTCCAACATCGCCGGAGTACATAAAAACCACACACTTATGCACTGTAAGTTTCCCTGTGACACTGGGTTGACCTTCTCGTATAGCCGTAGTGGCCACTTGCTGCCGTTGAATGCTCGGGAGACCTGTGGAGGCCACCCCACTGGGTTCCCACAGTGTGGATTTGCCCTGACTAACACATCTGACGCGAGGGATAAACAGGGTGTGGTGCACAGTTATCCTCTCTCTCTCTCTCTCTCCCCCTCTGTCTTTTTCTCTCTCTGCGTGCCTTTCTCACTCATTCTCTCTCTATTTCACTCTCTCTGTCCCTTTCTTACTCATTCTTTCTCTCTGACCCTTTCCCACTTGTTCTCTTTCTCTCTCTCTCTCTCCCAGTCCCTTTCTCACTCATTCTCTGTCTCTCTTTGTCCCTTTCTCACTCGTTCTCTTTCTCTGTCTGTCTCTCTGTCCTGTTCTCACTCATTCTCTCTGTCCCTTTCTCACTCACTATCTCTCTCTCTGGCCCGTTCTCACTCATTCTCTCTCTTCTGTCTCTCTCTCTGTTCCCAGCTCTCTATCTCATGCCCTCCTTATCTAGTGTTGTAATGTGGACATGGTGCTGACCAGGATTGCTGTAATGCTTATCTTTAGTCTTGCTCCGCTTCAGCCCAACCTGTTGTGCGTATAATTTGATTTTGCTGTGCAGTAATCCTCTCGCTCTGAGAGTGGCTCCCCCGCGGGACCCCCTTCGAGCCAGCCAGTGATTTAATGCAAGTGCTGCTTTTGATTAATTACTGCGTCCACATGTAGGCTTAGTGACTATGCCTCAATACATTGAAATGGAACACAAAGCCTTATGCTATGCGCTGTATAGAAGCAGCAGCATGTGCATGTGTGTACGCATGTTTAAGTCTTTGGGCATTATGGAATGCTATGCTTATATATGATGGGAAACCAAGACAATGATGTACTCACACATGCTAATGTCAGTCAGTCAGTCAGTCAGTCAGTCATTTTGTGTGACGGGGTATGCTTAGATTTATGTTTCCATTACATTTACTTAGAAGCCATGAAGTCTACCACACACACAGTGTCCACAGGAATATGTTTTTAAACTCAAGGCTTGGTACCCACTCTTGAAATGACATCACACACATAGCAGGAGTTATCACTCACAGACATCAGCAACAGGAATGCGGCAACCCTTCCAAAGAATGTGCACGTTGGGAAACAAGACAGAGCTCCATTTGTTATGCCTGCAAGAAAACTGTCTTGTTTTTGAAGGGCATTATCTTATTGCAGATGATGATGCCAAAATGATCCTAAGGTTCTTTAATGCAATAATTGAGCCCGGATTTAAAGGACCTGGTCATACGTGCATAGCACCTATCAGGTTACATCTGCCCAAAAATATACAGCGATTCATCAATGCTGCTGACAGCTTGCAGAAATCACTCATCACACATGCTCCTAGAAAGGCTTAACACACTGGTCTTGTCTGGGCCAAACACTCATCGCCTATCAGACCTGGGTTTATCAGATAGTGCAAGATCAGTGCTCTGTAGGAAACTGCGCATAGTGAACTGTGTTTATGCCCTCGGTATTAACACAGAACTCTAAATGCTGCAGCAACAGTAAAATCTTGAGCCCCAGGCCTTTGGAGGCCGTTTGCACCTATACATTAAACATGTGTCTCGTGTGTGTAAAGCAAATCCCTCTTCAGGGTCCAGTGAGTTCTCAGTGACCTGGATGTGATCCAGCGGTCTCCGATGTCTGGACAGGGAGTGCTGCAAAGGAGCGTTATCTGAAGTCGTCACTGCCACTGTATATGCTTGGCTGTGACAAATGGCATTTTCCATTTTGTGCTCTGCGTTTTGTTTTCATTTACTGTACGATGCCTGAGGCATTTGGGACACAGTTAGGAAAAGGAGAGAGAGAGAAAAACAAACAGGTATTTAAACCAGAGGGTCTTCTAATTGCAATTAGTTCCTGGTGAGCCAGAGTTTACCATCAATAAACTGTGAGAGTTTGTAATTTAGGTAACGAGTGTGGGGTGTGTGTGTGTTGCATCCGTCCCTCAGAGAGGACTTCTGGTGAGGCTCTGCTGGCCCTTGTGAGATGGCTGATGTCATGAACTCGTGATTTAACAGTAGAATGTGAAGACAGGGCATAGAGAGAAAGAAAGAGCATATGTGAGTTAAAAACATTTAAAATAGGACTAAAGTAAAACAGATTAGGGGAGAAACCAGACATCTATTTTCAGACACTGAACCAGCCCATGGTTAGGCTATTTTCTAAAAACCCCTTGTTGTTATTTAGGCTTTGATGTTGCACAGACATGACAAGTCTTTGATCAAACAAAGATGTTTATTTTATTTAATGCAGTCATACAATACACAGTTTCCAATAGCACATGTGTTCCTTAGATGTTGGACTGCAGTTTGGGCGCTCAAGTCTTCATCACGGTCCCCTCCATGAACTCAGTACTGTCCAGGCACTTCCCACTGCACCTCCAACTACTGCCACTGCAGCCTTCGCTCCCAAAGACAAGCCTGCTGCCCCTAGACCACACAACACAAACCACATACACACCAAGCCAAGCACAGGTTTTGGTTTAACATGTCATTAAACCATAACATAAAGTATTCAATTAAACATTTATTTAACATAAAGTAGATGATGCAAAATGGTGAGGCAAGTCCCCCACACTCGACAGCCAGATGGACTAGCTGCACGAAAAGCTCTCTGTGAGCTTGTTTGTTTTCTGTGGAGCCAGGTGTTTTTGAACCTGTCGCTATTCTGAATGTAATTAGTGGCAATTAGTGTCTACACGTCCTTCTTTATTGTAACATGCCGAGTCACTTGGTGCAATACTTAACCGGGTCCGTGTAGACTGACTAATGGACTATTCTGACTAATTAGTCAGAATAACACCAGGTGACCTTCACTTTGTGAATGAGTTTGGTTTACCATTACATTTTACATTACATATTAATTTAGCAGACACTGTTGTCCAAAGTGACTTGCAAATGTCAACTATATTACAAGGGAGCAGCTTGGGGTTAAGTGCCTTGCTCAAGTGCACAGCGGTGGAAGCCGGGAATTGAACCCACAAATTTTCATGCTACTGCACGCTAGCCCAGCTCCTTAACCACTACACTACCAGTTCCACCACCACCGTCCACCTTACCAGCTGACTGGAGAACAGCCACCAAACTCCCAGCTGCCACCCCACCTCCGTTGGCCACTGCAGCACCAGACATCATGCCAGCGGCAGTAGAGCCAGCCGCGATGCCCGCTGAGCCGAAGCCAATGGCAGACAGAGCCGCCGGTGCCATGACCAGGGCTCCAACTATAAGACAGCAGAAATTTAAAAACACACTAAACACTAACGACACAGACTTTGTTCACTCTTCATCTCTGATACAAAAATAGAAGACAATTCAGAGGGCAAATATGTGGAATCAGTCAGAAATAAGGGATTTTACTTACCTGCTCCGATAGAGGCCTTGATCACAACACCCACTGAAACAAAGCAAACATTTTAGAGAGCTTTACAAGTCTCATCTCTGAATTGCCTATAAGCCACACCCTTTCTGGAAGGCTTTTCCTGTTGTGTGTTACACAGACAGTGCATCCCATCTACTCTATTTACAGGCAGCCCCTCTACTGCACCTCTAGTGAATGAGCATGTTAAAATGCTGACGGATGCTGAAGAGGTTTAGTATCGGAGTGAAAACAAAGGAGAAGAATACAATAGAATACAGTATGCTGTTGTTGATGCTGATGCTAAGTGTGACAGGAAAACAAGTTACTCACCAGTGTCACCACCGATCATTTTAGATTCGACCAGCTGGCTAGCAATACACTGCTTCTTCGCCAGGAACAGACTCCCTTTTGATTTCCTTTCCAACTCTGAGGCAAAGTGCAGTTATCTGAGCTTGTCAGGGGGAAATAGAGTCTTGATTTAATAGGTGGTTTTCTTCTTCTTCTTCTTTTATGGCTGTCAACCAGCTTTTTGGTGCATAAACGCCACCATCTGGACTGGAGTGTGGATCAAGATATTAAGCCTTATGTAACAGGATGGACTGTAGGCATGGGGTGTAGTATTAGGCTTGTTCGACTTCGGCCGTTTTTTTTTTTTTAAACATAGTCCAGTATTTCTTTCGAAATTGAAATGAAGTTGTATGGACTGGACTATGTTTTTTTTTTTTTTAAACAGCATAGCATTACACAGTAGGCTGCAGCCACAGGCTCATTTTACACCATGTGACGCAAAAGTACACAATATAAAGATATAAACAAGATAACTCCATAATAAATCAAACAAAGTGTACAGAAAGTAAATATAGGTAAAGTGATAGTTATAAAAGTAGTGGAAGACACAAAATATAGGGTTCTATCATGACAGTTTAATGCGCATCGTCACTCCTCAAAAGCTTATTCAAATTTAGTAGGATGTCCAGTCCACATTGGGAGGGTTTTCGTTATCAAACATCGAGTGCATGGCGCAACAAGGTGTTCCTAGATTTCTTAATCAGTAATGGGTGTGTTTGGGGCGTAACATCATTTAAACCAATGAGAATGACATCTGTCATTCCCTTTAACGGTGCAAAGCGCGATGTCAAAGAATGCATCAGTATTTTGACATTCAACGGCGCATTTGAAGGAGGCTGCTTGCGAGACCGTGGGCCCTATCATGACAGTCTAATGCGCATCATCACTCCTCAAAAGCTTATATAAATTTAGTAGGATGTCCAGTCCACATTGGGAGAGCTTTCGTTATCGAACATCGAGCGCATGGCAACAAGGTGTCCCTAGGTTTATTAATCAGTCATGGGTGTGTTTGGGGCGTAACATCATTTAAACCAATGAGAATGACATCTGTCATTCCCTTTAACGGCACAAAGCGCGACGTCAAAGAATGCATTTTGACATTCAACGGCGCATTTGAAGGAGGCTGCTTGCGAGACCATATAGAATAGTCATTCCACTAAACCCTGCTTTACTAAAACCTAGCATAGCCTTCACACATTTGCACTCCTCTATTATTTGAACTCATTGGCAAAGTGAAACTAAGTGTCAGTCAACGACAAGACAGTTAAATGCAGTACTTTCACTATTGACTGACAATGGGTTACCATCGAAAACATACACAGCAAATTGAAAAGAGTTATTATTTTGGTGTCAGTGATTTTTTAAGGAGGATAGAGTGAATTATACTCTGAATAGAGTCGAATCCCACATATTCAACTCTCTGTTGACATATAGTTAGTGTAAAAACAAAGTGTCATGACGAAGTGCTTTTAAATTGACACTTAAAGTGTCATACCTGATTTGACAACTCTGTAACTCTGAACCTGGCCGTGACACTCAACGTGCACATCACCCCCGCCTTCATTTCCTCACATGCACCCACCCATGGACCACCGGCACCGATAGAAGAGTTCTCCTGCTGTCCACACTCGGTCTTCAACAGATGTGTGTTGTTCGGTAAGTAATTAATATATCGTATGTTAAAGTAATAGTTTGATATCAATATTTTCTCTTGCTCTTTTTTTCATTCGATGGTAAACTAAACTAACTATACCACCACACTGTTACACGCCACCGCAACTTGTGGTAATTGCAGTAGCGCCATCTTGTAAACATTTTAGTTAACTAAAACTTTGCCTTTCATGGTAATGAAAAGTTTGCAACTTTGCGGGAATTTTCACCTTGAAGAGCTTAAGCTAAGTAAGTTAATTCTAACACGTCAGTATTTTGATGGCTTAGCTTGGCATTAGCCAGCGTTAACGTTAACTAGCATTAACGAACACTAATTAGCTATAGTTCCATGTGCGTGAACATTCTGTCTGGCATGCCTCGCTTGCTAGCAAGCGCTGATAGTGTACGATTGTGTAGTGATTGTGTAATATGTAGCTCATGTAACGCGGTGCGGCTCTTGTTTTGTTGGTGTAATTCAAAAGACCTTTGTATTTTATCAGAGAAACATTTGTGTTTGATCGGGTTCATTGTGGAAATAAATGTAGGCCTACAATCCCAGATCATCTCGTGTGCCCTGACTGCCTGGTAGCCGTTATACTGCATTTGGCTCAGTATATGCTCAGTATAGCTTCAGTAATTGGATAAGGGCTGATTTATACCATAGATTTATACTCGACGTTCCCGACCTGTCGCGCGACAATGTGACGTCACGGGAGCGCCGTAACTATTTATACTCGCGCTGGTGGTCGCGACACTAGTCTATGGAGACACTAGTTACACTGTCTGTGGTTACACAGGGCACACCAGATGAATGGGATTTTTGTCATCCCTGTCGTTTCTTGTGATAAAATGTTGTAAAAGTTGCATGACATTGGCTTTCATTGACCACTAATTTAAACTGCATTACATTTGCCAGAGAAAATATGTTGAAAGCTTGAATTTGAACATGAATTTTCTAAAATTTCTACAGAAAATGCTGGCCAGGGTAGAATATAGAGGAATATAGAGGTGTGTTTGGGGCGTAACATCATTTAAACCAATGAGAATGACATCTGTCATTCCCTTTAACGGTGCAAAGCGCGATGTCAAAGAATGCATCAGTATTTTGACATTCAACGGCGCATTTGAAGGAGGCTGCTTGCGAGACCGTGGGCCCTATCATGACAGTCTAATGCGCATCATCACTCCTCAAAAGCTTATATAAATTTAGTAGGATGTCCAGTCCACATTGGGAGAGCTTTCGTTATCGAACATCGAGCGCATGGCAACAAGGTGTCCCTAGGTTTATTAATCAGTCATGGGTGTGTTTGGGGCGTAACATCATTTAAACCAATGAGAATGACATCTGTCATTCCCTTTAACGGCACAAAGCGCGACGTCAAAGAATGCATTTTGACATTCAACGGCGCATTTGAAGGAGGCTGCTTGCGAGACCATATAGAATAGTCATTCCACTAAACCCTGCTTTACTAAAACCTAGCATAGCCTTCACACATTTGCACTCCTCTATTATTTGAACTCATTGGCAAAGTGAAACTAAGTGTCAGTCAACGACAAGACAGTTAAATGCAGTACTTTCACTATTGACTGACAATGGGTTACCATCGAAAACATACACAGCAAATTGAAAAGAGTTATTATTTTGGTGTCAGTGATTTTTTAAGGAGGATAGAGTGAATTATACTCTGAATAGAGTCGAATCCCACATATTCAACTCTCTGTTGACATATAGTTAGTGTAAAAACAAAGTGTCATGACGAAGTGCTTTTAAATTGACACTTAAAGTGTCATACCTGATTTGACAACTCTGTAACTCTGAACCTGGCCGTGACACTCAACGTGCACATCACCCCCGCCTTCATTTCCTCACATGCACCCACCCATGGACCACCGGCACCGATAGAAGAGTTCTCCTGCTGTCCACACTCGGTCTTCAACAGATGTGTGTTGTTCGGTAAGTAATTAATATATCGTATGTTAAAGTAATAGTTTGATATCAATATTTTCTCTTGCTCTTTTTTTCATTCGATGGTAAACTAAACTAACTATACCACCACACTGTTACACGCCACCGCAACTTGTGGTAATTGCAGTAGCGCCATCTTGTAAACATTTTAGTTAACTAAAACTTTGCCTTTCATGGTAATGAAAAGTTTGCAACTTTGCGGGAATTTTCACCTTGAAGAGCTTAAGCTAAGTAAGTTAATTCTAACACGTCAGTATTTTGATGGCTTAGCTTGGCATTAGCCAGCGTTAACGTTAACTAGCATTAACGAACACTAATTAGCTATAGTTCCATGTGCGTGAACATTCTGTCTGGCATGCCTCGCTTGCTAGCAAGCGCTGATAGTGTACGATTGTGTAGTGATTGTGTAATATGTAGCTCATGTAACGCGGTGCGGCTCTTGTTTTGTTGGTGTAATTCAAAAGACCTTTGTATTTTATCAGAGAAACATTTGTGTTTGATCGGGTTCATTGTGGAAATAAATGTAGGCCTACAATCCCAGATCATCTCGTGTGCCCTGACTGCCTGGTAGCCGTTATACTGCATTTGGCTCAGTATATGCTCAGTATAGCTTCAGTAATTGGATAAGGGCTGATTTATACCATAGATTTATACTCGACGTTCCCGACCTGTCGCGCGACAATGTGACGTCACGGGAGCGCCGTAACTATTTATACTCGCGCTGGTGGTCGCGACACTAGTCTATGGAGACACTAGTTACACTGTCTGTGGTTACACAGGGCACACCAGATGAATGGGATTTTTGTCATCCCTGTCGTTTCTTGTGATAAAATGTTGTAAAAGTTGCATGACATTGGCTTTCATTGACCACTAATTTAAACTGCATTACATTTGCCAGAGAAAATATGTTGAAAGCTTGAATTTGAACATGAATTTTCTAAAATTTCTACAGAAAATGCTGGCCAGGGTAGAATATAGAGGAGTCCAAAAATACATAAAAGTTCCACAAAATGATGAAAACTTTGATTTTCTTCAAGCAGGTTTGTATCCACCTTTTTTAAACTCAAAACAATAATGACTTACAAAGGTCAAATCCAAATGATATATTTGACATGGTAGCTCAATGTAATTTCTCTTTGTATTATCCTAGTAACAGACAAATTTAGCCTGCAGGCTGAATCTCTGAATGAAGGTCTCCTCAGCTTGACTGATACATCAGGTACTGAGGTCGACGCAGACATATTTGATGAGCTGATAAAGTCAGGGATCCAGAACTTCAAGATTGGATATTGTCAGTATCCAGTATCAGGTACGTTTAATAAATCAATATTTGGAAGACGTGATCTTGGTGTAAGTTATGTGTTGATATATCCTAGCAGTTTATGATTACTTATGAGAGTTAAGTTTAGAAATAGATTTATATAAAGGTCTTACACCTGTTTATACATTTTCCAAAATGTGTGTAATTGAAGCTGTTTATTTCTTGCCAACTCTAAAATTCTTTTAAGTATTTTAAAATATGATTTCACTGTTATATTGTCAAGGATATTTTTTAACACTTCTCCCTAATCCTTGTATGGAAATATTTATTTTATTTCCTGTGGAACATTTTTAGATCTCGAAGTATGTCTTGTGGCAGACGAGACACAGTCCTCAGTATTACCAGGCCCATCAGTGTCACCAGTGTCATTGCCAGCATCCCCTGTGTCAACGTCAGACCGATCAGCATCACCAGCTTCTTCTGCTTCAACAGCTTCTACTGTCATTCTCTCATCCACTAAGAACAGGAAGAGGGGCCTTGGTGACCTGAACCGTGATGAAGCAAGACAGGTGAAAACAATGAAAGTCACATTTTTAAATGTAAATTAGAATGGATAATTATTACTAGCACTTGAACTGCCACCATGCATCTCATAGCAGGTGATTGTTAGAAGTATATCTAAAGTTAAGTTAACAGGAGGAAGTAATTAATTTGCTTAAGCTGATATGTAAAAAAAAAAATTGCAGAAGATTGAAGCTACCCTGAGGTCCAATCCAAAGGGTGAAGAAATCTTCAAAGAATATTACAAAAAGAAAACGCTGTCGGATGCAACGCGTAGACAGATGATCAATATTTTGATTGCAGAAATGACTGAATCCTATGGGTAAGAAATGATTTGAAACGACCAAGGATAACATGCATGCATAGACTGGATACAAATGTAACACATATTTTCTTTTAAAAGGAGAATTCCACCCACAAGTGTGCGGACCACCTATGCACTAGGAATTGTGACCCTTTTTCCATATCTGCAAGATCCATATTCAAAAAATGGATATGTAAGTATTAATGTGTCTTCGAAGACCAAATCTGTTTTTTTTTGTAATTAGTACTTCAACATTTGAATAGTTTTTGGTTGCTCTTTTGATGTGTTTGTGTGTACATATCTATGCTTATGTGAACAGGAACATTACTATGATCCAGACGCCAATACTGGCTACCTTGCTTGGAGACTCAAGACAGTCCAACGCAACAGCTTTGATGGCTCCCACAGACGTTCCAGGCCTGATTTGCAGGACAGCCCAACAACCTATCGAGAATCCCTGTTAACCAGTCAGCAGCTCTTCGGTGAGGAGTGTCGGGAGGCGCTTTCTGTCATCAGATACTCTACAGATCATTCCGTGGTAAAAGAGAGAATGAGAGCCACCTTTGAGTATAGACAGAAGCTAGTTCATGACCAGGATGCAACATCTACAGTCTTGGATGTCTTCCCTCGTTTCCTTGATGTTCCTGGATTGGTAAGTATATGTATAGATTGTTGATTAGTATTTTAAAACTGAATCCCTCCAAATGAAACGCACACTTTTGACATGTATACGGACATTGTGTGTCTGTTTACAGATTGACCAAGATTTTTCCATGATGTTTGGGGATGAAGTATCTGGGAAATTTCTGGCAAAGTGGCCCTCATTTTTCATGCAGAAAGTCATCACAGAATGCCAGAGTCTTCCCTCAAATATGCATGTTGAGGATCTTCTTGCAGCTTTTGACTCTGATGCCGAGAATGACTTTGGTAAATATTTTTTTTTTAGATAGATTACATGTACAGCAAGCAAGAGGTAATTTCTTCCCAAATATTCAACTAATTATTTATTTTCTCCAAGGCTGGGATAGCCATATGTCAGCTCTCCTCCTGCTGTTGCATCTCCTGCCCCCTACATCAAGAGGCCATAAGAAAACAGCTAAGATCAGCTCAGCACAGGCAGCCAACCATCTTGTAAGATTTCTTAAAGTATGTACCCTCATCTTTTGTTGTACGACCAAAACCACTTTTTGCTTAGCAGTTATGTGTAAGTTTGTTGCAAGTTAATATAGGACTATAAGAATAAATCTTGATGCTGTGTCATTCAAACTACAGGAGGGTGCAAGCCTCACCACATTCCTGGAGAAAGTTGATGGAAGACAGCCCTTCCTCCTCTGCATCGGTGAGAAAAAGAAGAGAATCCAGAGGTTCTTCATTGTCGTGGACCAGAAACCCATCCCAAGCAATGCTCAGACAACGGTAGCTGCTTTCGATGAGCTGTTTAAAGCTCACTACGTCTTCAGCCTCTCTTACGATGAAGTGCTTACCAGCTTCTACACCTTCATCCAGACAGCGGTGTACAATATTGATATCGGAAAAGCAAAGGAAAGCCCGCGAGTCAAGGAACTGAGAGCTCGACTACTGCAAGAGCGTTAAAAGGCCACCAGCTCTCAAAGGTCAGAGTACAATTCTCTGAAAATGTTCACATGTTTTGTTTGCAAAATGCACCACAAAGACTGTTCAGTTCTATGTAAGCATTTAAAGTTTCAACATGGTTTGTATCCAGCTAAGAACTTACGTTTGAAATGCGGAGAGCGAGGGTGTGCTTCATCTTTTTGTACGTACAATGGCTTAAGAAAGCACCTAAACACTGTGCATAAGCTTTGCTATGATGAACAGGTCTGTACTAACCAGGAAGTGGCATCACAAATACATTCTGAGGTGGAATTTTCAAGTGATCAGCCAACTACCTCTGCATCCATGTTGCCAGTCCTTCCTGTTATCACACAGAAACCACTTACTAAAATGTGCGGTTCACTTGTTGCACACTTACAAGCCAGTGGTCTCTCCGAAAGCACCATCCAAACAATAGTTTGTTCAATGGAGGAAGTTGTCAGTGATGTTCAAAGTGAAACACGAGAAGCAGTTCTCCAAACATTTTCTCCCGAAACCAAGAAGTCAGAAATGTATAATAAAATAGAGCATACTTTAAATCAGTTAGACAATCCTTTTTGAACATTTAACACAGAGACAAAGAGACAAAAATATTATGATGAAAAATGGGAAATAGTTGAGCCAAAAGAATTTGTTCTTGGTGTGAGATTGGATACACGTAGAGATAGGACTACAGGTGTCTACAGTCAGGTTCCTGTGACAGACAAGTTCATGTATGTACCCATTTTAGGCACACTTAAGTCCATTTTCCAAAATGATGAGATAAGAGAATGTTTTTTGCAAGAGAAACACAGTCAAAAGGGAACATATAAAGACATCAATGATGGGTTATATTTCCAAAACCATCCTCTTTTTTCTCAAAAGCGGCATGCTCTACAGATTTTGCTTTACTATGATGACTTTGAAACAGCAAACCCATTAGGTTCTAAGAAGGGTGTCCATAAACTTGGATGTGTTTATTTTACTTTAAAAAACCTCCCACCAAAAGTAAACTCTGTGTTAATGAATGTGCATCTTGCAGCTCTTTTTTATACATCAGATTTAAAGAAATATGGTTTTGATGAAATATTTAAGCCTCTAATTGAAGATTTAAAAATTTTAGAGACAAGAGGAATCAGAATTCCATGTATTGAAGAACCACTGTTTGGATCTGTAATTCAAGTGACGGGAGATAATCTTGCTTTAAATGGCATTTTAGGGTTTGTTGAGTCTTTCAGTGCAACACACTGTTGTAGGTTTTGTCTGATAAGTAAGGGAGAAATTCAGTCGATATTTAATGAGGATGATCCTGGACTTGTTCTGCGCTCCAGAGCGCTTCACATTGAACATTGTAATGCACTAAGTGAAGAACCTGCTCTACCCTCTGTTTATGGTGTTAAAAAGTCATGTGTGCTCAATACATTAGAGTATTTTCACAACACTGATAATTATGCTGTTGATATAATGCATGATTTGTTAGAGGGTGTTGTACAATATGAGCTTAAGTTGTTTTTTCAGTACCTGATAAAAAATGGCTACATTTCTTTGAACAGTATTTCAGACAGGATGCATAGTTTTAATTTTGGTTTTACAGAACGTAAGAACAAACCAAGTGGGTTGAAAATTGATGACAACAGCAAGCACTTAGGTTTAAATGCCATTCAGTCATGGTGTGTTCTCCGCAATACCCCACTTATCTTTGGTGATGTGGTTGAAATGGGCAACAGTCATTGGAACCTTGTGCTCCTGTTATTACAAATTGTTAACATCGTGTTCTCCCCATTCCTTACTGATGGCATGATATGTTACCTAAAACATTTGATTTGTGATCACCATAACTTGTTTAAAACTTTGTACCCTGATAAGAAATTGATCCCAAAACACCACTTAATGATCCATTATCCGAGATGTATTAAAAAAATTGGCCCTTTAATCCATATGTGGTGCATGCGATTTGAGGCAAAACATTATTTTTTTAAAAAGTCTGTAAAGAATTTCAAAAATCTTACAAAATCTCTAGTAAAACAACACCAGCGTCAATTGGCTTTTTACTATGAAAATTATTGTTTTAGGAGGTTTGAGATTGGTCCTGTGAAAATGAAAACAATTGATGGCATGGAATGTGGAGAAACACTGTGTCGAATACTAAAATTAGATTCATATTCAGATATTTCAACTACAAATTGGGTTAGAAATTATGGCACAGAATACCAGATTGGTTTATTTATAGCCACTGAAACATCCCATGATCTACCTGTGTTCAAGAAAATATGCCGCATTATAATACATGAACAGCATGCATTCATAATAGGTTGTACAGTTGATACTTTGTACTTTGATGAACACTTGCATGCATTCTGTATAGAGGAACAAAATGATGACTATGTAGTGATATGCATTGACCAGCTTACTTATTTCAGACCCTTTGATAAACAATACTCTAATGACAGTGACCGAGCATACATTGTTCCATATTGTTATATGTTTTAAAATATATTTTTATATTTTAATATGTAAATATGTTAATGTGGTGCATGAATTAAAAATAAAAGGTGTTTTAACTGAACTTGGCCTCATTATTTTAGCAAACTTTATTTTGAAAATAATCCACCAGAGAGTAAGAGTTAACATTTAACACTACTTTAAGAGTTGAGAAAATGTTACACTGGTTGGTGTTAAGCAGTGTTAAATGTTTTACTCTACAGAGAGTCAATAGGTAACACTGAATCAGTGTAAAGGTGCCAACTCTCAAAAAAGTGTTAAATTAACACTTTGTGGTGTGGACCCATATAGACACTTCAAAAGTGTTGAAATCAACTCTGATAGTGTTAATTTGGGTATACTGATTTTGCTGTGTAGGACAAAAAACAACACTTACCCTAATATAGCTCAAATGACTGAATAAAAAAACATTTATCCTGCAGAGGAGTTGCTTATATCTCGTGACAGTGCGTCTTCAGCTGTGCTCCATACATGTCTTTCGCCTCTCCCCTAATCACTTTTAACCGTTATTACCAATTTGTAAATGATGGTGAATAACTATAACCTGACTCTCGCCAGATGAATTTCATTCAGCCTAGCTTCACTCATCCATCTGGGATCGATCCATTGGAGTGGTGCTTCAGAAGGCTGGGCCTTATTAAAAAATCCTTGCATAAGATTGGATAAGCCACTTGTCCGTCATCTATTGACGTGCTACTTCAACCACTCACATCGAAGCCAACCCGTGACGCTGAGAACAGTCTCACAGTCGCTTCTACGCTACATCACATCTATGAAACTCCCGCCCTGCGTCCTGATTGGCTCTACCATACAATCTTGTGCTGAAATCACTCTCAACGGAACCAATCCAAGATGGATGTGAGTGGAGCTAGGCGGAACGAAATTCATCTGGCGAGAGTCAGGTTAGAATAAGTACTCATCATGAGATGTACAGTATTTTGTAATATCTTTTTTCTAATTATGTTTCCCATTGTAATCGTGCAATTTGTAATGTTTTGCATGGACATGCGCTGGTGTGCGTTCATGGATGATAAAAGGATGGTGCGTTGTGCACCCGCCAATATGACTGTTGACAATGCACTCTTAAAATAACATATAAACAACTCGCCATAGACTTCT
Organism: Alosa sapidissima; assembly: GCF_018492685.1. Taxonomy (NCBI): domain Eukaryota; kingdom Metazoa; phylum Chordata; class Actinopteri; order Clupeiformes; family Clupeidae; genus Alosa; species Alosa sapidissima. The sequence goes on along the minus strand of NC_055978.1, from coordinate 4,584,891 downwards.
GACCAGGTGTACAATAGCGATTTTTAGACAATGCGCTAAGCCACTACCTAAGTTGTTAATTGCCACACCCCTGGGCGCATTGTTTAAAAAATAAGCGTGCAAAATAAGAAAATACACTTTGTGCCGGGTGGAAAACGAGTTTTAAGCCATGCGCCAGGGTGCAAAATATGGCCCATAGCCTGAAAGGACAGATAACAAGTCAAGTACAGTCAAGTCAAGTCGGCTTTTATTGTCAATTTCTTTACATGCACTGGTCATACAAAGAATTGAAATTTCGTTTCTTACTTTCCCATACATAACATACCTCTTCCCCAGAGTGACAGAGACAGGAAAGAGGTAAAGATCACAGCAAAATATGAATAAGAAAATTTGAGGGAACAGGAAACTAGCGGCCCACAAGGACTCCCACTGTACTGAACACATATGTGGTGTGTCAAGGCAAAAAACATATTTTTGTAATTATAAAATAATACAAATGTGACCTGTTACACCTGCTTAAAGAAACTGGAATCTGAAAACAGGTCAAAGCGATCGAGAAAAACTGTAATGTTTCCAATTTGAAAAGGTAAGTGCGCTAAGAAATAAACTATTGCCATTTTATTCATACAATGTAATTGTGCTCACTGCAACTTTAGTAATTCTAAACCCACCAAACCCACACCAAACAGACTAGTAGAGGACTGTGAGAAGCAATATGACAAAGATGGGATTAGATCACAGAATGTGCATTTAAATGTGCCTTGTGCATGAGAGCCATCTCTCATGAGGAGCTGTGAGCTGTGACTTGGAGTGCACAAGTACTATTACGGCAAGTGAACATAAACATTTTATAGCTGGGTGTTACAGGGCTATGGGGGGGTGCAAACACTGCTATGTTTTGACTCGTGACAAGGGAACCAACTGTACACTGCCCATATTCTGATTTGGGAACAGTAGTTGGGGAGCTGATGTGTGGCGCGATGCAGGTGGTCTGGCTGCATGCTGAACACTTGACCAGCAGTGAATTCGTTCCCTGTTCGTAACCCTGGCAGTTTTCCACCAAGGTCTTGGCTGTGTTTATGTTCTAATTAATCATTAGATGACTATACTGTATCGTTCAGTCAGTGGACTTTATTTTTCCTGTGTGTGCGTGCCTTTAACTAGCCGCCTTTAGCTTAAACGCGCATTGCACTCTTGTGTAAACACCCAGCGGATGTCAAACATTAGGGTTCAACTCTTGGGGGATGTGTTAGGAAATGGTGTTTGTTTTACCAAATCATTAGATTTTTTAACAGATTTTGCACATGCTCTCCCATAACCTGACCCTCTTGCTCTTTCTCTGCCTCTCTCCCCCTCATTTCTCTCTCTCTCTTTCTCTCTCTCTCTCTCACATAGACACACACACACACATACACACACACACTTTTGTCCTCCTTTTTTTCTTCTGGGTTTGAACACAACTAAGTTAGTGAGTGCTTATTGGATGAAGAGAGAATATGATCCCGTTTTCAAAAAAGTAGGGGGACGGTGTGTAAATGTAACTTTAATCACGTAAACCTAAATTTAGTTGCAAAAAGAACATAGACAACATCACATTTTGACACATGACACATTTTTGTATATTTATTTATGACAAAAATGTAATGCCAGCAATATGTCTTAAAAAAGTTGGGACGCGGGCAACAAAACGCTGGAAAAGCTAAAGAAAAAATAAGGAGGAACATTTCAAAACTAATTAGATTAACTGACAACATGATTGTGTATAAAGAACATCCTCAGTCACATCTCTTTGATGTAATGATGTAAGGGTAGTCATCACTGTGAAAAACTGGGCAAATAATGCACCAATGTTAAATGATGCTCCTCAATGTAAAATTGAGATTGTGGAGTTTGGAGATAATCATCATCTAATACATAACATCATTACTATATTCAGGGAATCAAGAGAAATCTCTGTACAGGGGACAGGGCTGAAAAATAACATGGGATGGCCATGATCTCTGGGGCCTCAGATGGCACTGCATTAAAAACAGACCTGTTTCTTTAATGAAAACCATTGCATAGGCTCAGGAAAACTTCTGATGACCATTGTCTATAAACACAGTGACACTCCATCCACAATGCTGGTTAAAACGCAACCATGCAAAGATGAAAGCATTTCATCATGACATGCCACCATCCTCTCTGGGTCCCAAGTCTTTTAAGATGGACAAAGACAAAGTGGAAACTGTCCTGTGGTCAGACCAATTTAAAATGTGACATTCTTTGAAATAATGATCTCTGGGCATATTCTGGGCTAAAGTGGACAGGGGAAAATAGGCTGCACTTTGGTTCAGAACTCTAAGAAACCAAAAAAGAGACAGTGAAGCCTGCTTCTACTCCTGTGTTTTTAAAGAGGAGAGGGACCATCCAACTAGGTGGATTTAGCCCACAGTTCAAAAGCCAGCATCCATGATGGGGTGCATCAGTGCCTATGGCATTGGCAGTTTGCACATCTGGAAATACACAATTAATGACGAATGGTATATACAGGCTTTGGAGCAACAAGCTACCATCCAGATGTCTTTTTCAGAGAAGGCCTTGGATATTTCAGGAAGACAATGCCAAACTGCATTCTGCACAGCATGGCTCCATAGTAGAAGCGTCCAGGTGCTGAAATAGCCTGCCTGTAGTCCAAACTTGTCACATTTGGTGCACCATGAAACGGAAAACATAGCAAAGTACACCACAGACTGTTGAGCAGCTGAAATATAAAACAAGAATGTCTCAAAATGTCATCCTCTTAACACCAGCAACAGCTCTCCACAGTTACCAATGTTGTTAAAAAGAGGAGATGATGCAACACAATGGTAAACATGCAACATTAAAAATATATTATATATTTTCCAAAAGAAAAATAAATTCTGTCCTTCAACAGCTGGTATGTTGTCTTTGCACTATACTCAAAATATGGTTTAAATGATTTGAAACGATCACATTATGTCTTTATTTACATTTTACACAGTGTCCCATTCCCATTTTGGAAACAGGGTTGTATATGATGAAGACTTGTATAGCCAACAAGAAAGAGAGAGAGAAAGAAAGAAAGAGAGAGAGATCAGTATTTGTATGCATCTGCAGACAAATTTAGACATGCATATACACACACATGGAAATCACTACAGACCATCCCATAATGTGTTTAGAGTGAAACTGACTGTGAAGTGCTATGTGTTTCCCCCGGGGAGCCATATTAACTGCATGTGCCTTTGAAACAGGCCCCTGCATCTCCAGGCATTTCAACACACTTCTGGGCCAGCGTGTCAACTGTGAGTGTTGGCGGCGAGTTACAGTATGAGCGCCAATTGCCATCCCCCTTGTGACCTCATCTCTATGAGACGCCTTTCATCACCTGTACCCATCTGTGTCATCTGGTCATTGTAGTTTTTAATGGAAGCCTGTTTTAAGTATTTTTCTGATACAGTTTAATATTCATCCATACAATGTGAGGATGGCCTTCCCTGACATCATAGTTCATGAAAGAAATCTGGAATGAATATGACGGGTGATTGACCTTTGATGTTACGTTTCGTGGTTGAAAGGCTGGGAAGAGTTTGACGTTTGTCTTGTTCTCTTCAAGACCAGGCCTCTGCTGAGTGATAGAAAAGGTTCACAGATGCAGAGGACGTGAAGTATACACATACTGTACATGCACACCACACACACACACACACACACACACACACACACACACACACACACACACACACACACACTACACACACACACACTACACACATCCAAATAGACCCTCATCTAGTGTACATCACTTACACACACTCACCCTCCATCCATCTACTTGCGTTTACCTAAACACACTCTCTTTGACCTACCACAAAACACACACACACACACTGTTTAGTGTATATGCCTTGGTGTAAACCCAGTCCAGATGACGGCTGATTCTGGACATGACAGAGACGCCCTCACTTCCCTTGGCTCCGCGGCCCCTGGCAGGCAGGACTGCACCGGTGCTTTTATGTCCATGCTGTCGTCATCCCCAGACATTTGTTGGGTGCACAATCAACCCAGGTATGCAGGCTACGGGCATAGATTAGAACTCGGTGGATGTCTGGGTGAGTGAGACTGGTGTGTTGTTGGTGGAAAAGAAAGCATATTGTGCTTTTCATTTTTGTTTAATACCTTTGCCATCTCTCTCTCTCTCTCTCTCTCTCTCTCTTAGTTGTCCTTTTTATATCCTTCCACCTGGATTGAGCTGACTTGTATTCTGTCCAGGAAATTTGCGTCTGGAATAAATGCCAGGAACGCCCGGAGTGGAGTCAGACTCTTGTGATGGTCTGTTCTTTATCCATCCCATTAGAAGAGGCTTTTCTCTTAACGAAGCTCCAGCGCAATGATATTTGAGAGGGGCCAGAATGATAACAACAACTTTACTTTGTAATGGTAAACATCTCATCTCAAGATCCCATCTACAGTCAGTCCCAGCTGTCTCTTATGGATTTTGTGGTTTACATCCTGAGGAAAATCTTTTGCTCCTCATCAGATAATATATCTGATTGAATTTGTGGTGCACAATTATGATCAAGATCTCACATTTTCTTTTTCTGTCCCAATATTTCATGTTTTCATTTTTTATATATATAAATCAGCCAAGATTATGTGAAACTGGACTGTCAATACACGCCTGCATGTAGCAATTTCTCTGTAAGCGAGACGCATAAGTCAGCGTGCTCCCTATTAGGGCTTGACGTGGTAATGCACTAATGATACGTTAGCCTGCTGCATGACTCAAGGCGTGAGGCTTTCCATATCTGCAGACGCAGCACAGCGGTGGCTGCTGGCTCAGGCCACACTTGTTAAAAAAACTGGCAGCAGAGTGTGCAGAAAGAGGACATGGCCTAGCGTGTGTGTGTGTGTGTGTGTGTGTGTGTGTGTGTGTGTGTGTGTGTGTGTGTGTGTGCGTGTGTGTGTGTATGAGTGTGTGTGTGTGTGTGTGTGTGTGTGTGTGTGTGTGTGTGTGTGTGTGTGTGTGTGTGTGTGTGTGTGTGTGCGCGCGCGAGGTATGTGTGTGAAAGAGAAAGAAGTGAGTGTGAAAGAGTGTGTATGTTTGTAGGTGTAAAAGAGAGAGAGAAAGAGAAAATGGGTGTACGTGTGTGTGCATGTGTGATTGGGTGGGGTTGGGAGATTGTGCACGGGTTACTGCTGACAAATCAATCAGGCACTAATTGGAATTACCTAAGTGTGGCCCCTGGTCAGCCTTTAGCTTAATTAGGCAGAGCTCATCCACATACACAGGCTTGGCCACGGCTCCCACATCACGCTCAGCCCAAGGGTTAATCACCACCCTGGACCCAGCAGTGGCAGGGAGCGCACAGTGCCTGGAGCCAGACCACCCCCGGGGGCTCCTCTGGTCAGGGAGGCCTAGAAGGGAAGGCTGCCCCTGGGGGTGTCCACTCTAGGCTGCTCCCCTCCCCTTGGCTCTGCTATTGATTTGAGTTGATGTCATAGGCGGGTATATGGGAGGATTCTCAACAGGGGGTCATCCCGCTAAGAGTAATTGAGCTGATTGGCCTGTGTTAGGTCATAGCCTCGTGTGTAATTGGATTACTAGGGCCGAGAGGAGAACAGGATCAAGCCAAGAGGTGGCCATGAAAGTAGATGGACACGTACTGTACAATCACACATAGCACCTACAGTATGTTATAAGCATGGTTGCTAACACCATAGAGTTGGATGAACTTCTGAAATAGATAGTTTTGAAATAGAGAATTGTGTGTGTGTGTATGTGTGTGTGTATGTGTCTGCTGTGTGAGTGTGTGTGTGTGTGTGTTTCATGTGTTGTCATTTCTGTATTGGTACGCTTTCCTCCAGGGTCATTCACTCCCCACTCCCGCCTGCTCTCCCTCGATCACCTCCTCGATGCGATAGCCCCGCGTTGCTCACATGTGTTTGTAATCCAGCCCTGTTGATTGCTTGGCTGTTTGCTTTAAATGATCCCATTTCACAGGATGCACAAACTAGCCTTGAACAGCATGGCGCATGCATAGCCTTCCATCTAAGAATGAGGTAATGGACCTCAGGTTTCTCCAACGCGCAGACCCAAAGGCCTGAGCACGCTAATCAATGCATACAAAAATCCCCTATCAACATCAATTTCACATCAAGTGATAGGACCACATATTTTGTTCCTTTTTACTTTGAAAGGACGGCCCCTACACCCAGATAGCCGGGGCGATGCCGGCTGATAAAGAACGTTTTATCTGATGAGCGGATGCTTTATGCAGTGAGCTCGGCTCCGTTACGAGACTTCGGACACTTGTAAATTCGACTTGCAAAAATTCTTTACAGGCCTCACAGCTTCGCCGGCTCACACATTTCCCTTTTCGATGCCAACGCTGCCAATCTCTTTCTTTCTCGTGCAGAGGGGAGCCCTCCACACTGACCAGAATGAGCGGAACGTCTGGAATTATGAAGCTGGCGCAAATAGCGTCCGCCATTTTGGCTTTTCAGTGGGGTGCAGTTTCCGCCCCATCAATGCATGTTTACACTAAGACCCACTGAAGCTATTTCCATGGCTATTTATATAGCGTCTCATACATAACTGTGGTTGGGCCAGAAAACACACTAGTCCTTCCTCCCCCTGAAATGAAAGAGACCTCATACATGTCTGTGGTCGCAAAACTGATAGGAGCAAAGAGGGGCACGCACAAAAAGGCCTGCTTCAAATTTAAGGCTCTGGGAGCTATGTGGGTTTAACATACAAAGGTGCCGATTATCGTCCAGGAGGCCATTGAGGCAGCGATACTGCAGCTATTGATTAAAATGTCTTCAAGCCTGTGTGTCAGCATCCTGCAGATTGCTGAAGTCCTTAGGGAGCCTAGATTGACTTGCAGATAGAAATAAATAATGGTCTGATGGAATAGTTCAAAAGGGTGCCAGCCCTTCCAACCCACAGGGGGAAATCGAGTGTCACGTTTTCCCCTTAGTTTTTGTTAATGCACTCTTGTGTGCACTCTTGTCTTTATGTGTACATTGACTGTTTAAAACCCCTGCTATTCATCAAGTGGAGTAAAAATGACCTGCATTCCGGCTTCTTTAAAGGGAATTAAAAGTAATTGAATTCTACTGTGTTAATGACAGAACGCTTTCAGATCCTGATTTATACAATGATTGGTCATGCCTTGTCTGTGTTGACCTTTGACCCCAGGACGCATATAAAACAGCAGGATGTTTGCACAAGGCAGATTCATAAGCCTAGTGAAACACTGCGGCCAAAAGAAAGGGCTCCGCCTCTCTGTCCGGGCAGTCCCGTCAGTCTGGTCCAATCAGAGAAATGAAGTGGCCGTTTCTCGGCGGAGTAATTCCTTCAGCATGTTGAGAAAACGCTGAACAATACCCACCCTCGTCTTCCTCAGCGTGGCCAGTCTCCAGCGGGATGGAGTCAGAGGTGAAGCGGGAACGCTCTGCATTATTGATTTAGGTCATTTCCAGATAAAGGAAGCCCGTTCTCTGTGGGGCCACAATACACTCCCATTTGTGGGGCCACAATACACTCCCATTTGTTCTAATTAAGCAGACTCTCTCATATTAAATCACTAGTGCCAGAGCACAACGCTGCTGGTTGTGACTCTGGCTTCATGTGGTGGAATTTGCTTGTAAAGTATCATTGAAAAATAACGCTGTGGAAAAAACTTAAGCCCATAATGCTTCAGTAAAGTGGAAAATAGGACTTAAAAAAGGAGTTGCTTTTTTGTTTTATTTCTTCATGGAAACAGAAAGTATCTGGCGTGGCAAAAGAAAAAGTCCCGGGTCCTGGGCCGAAACTGGTGCAGCACAACAGAGGATTATCCAATTACATTTGCGGGTTACAGACCATGACAGTCGACGGTAATACCAAGCAGATGAGTGTGTGGCAGAACAGCGCCTCTAAGCCCAGGCTCTCCAGATGAATGGCAGGCCTGTGTGTGCTGCAAGCGTGGAAACCCAAGGACAGGACACTGTAGCGCTGGGCACATCTGCGTGCGTGTGTGTGTGTGTGTGTGTGTGTGTGTGTGTGTGTGTGTGTGTTTGTGTGCGTGCGTGCGTACGTGTGTGTGTGCATATGTGTGTGTGTGCACGTGCGTTTGTGTGTGTGTCTGTCTGTGTGTGTCCGTACGTGTGTGTGTGTGTGTGTGTGTGAGTGGGGTTGGGGGTGAAGTACAGAGCAGGGGAGCGGTACTGCCTCCAGCTATGACCTACTCCCCTCCACCCACCACCACCCTCAGGGAGAGCTGGAGGTCCTCCCTGGAGCCCAACACCCCCACCCTCCTCCCCGACACACACACACACACACACACACACACACCCACACATGCCCCACCACCGAGTCTGGTTCGCGGTCACAGGTGAGTGTGTTTGGCGAGCGTCTGGGGGGAAGTTGAACCAAATTGGCTCTCCTTTGCTGCTCAGGGGTTCCGCTGGGGCAGTGGGAGAGTTGGGCCGTGCTCCGTTCACAGGCTACGCTTCGGCCTTGCAGCGCCCGGTGGCCAGGGGAGCCTGACATCATGCGTCTGCATTCAATGCCACGCCAGGTAAGCGATACCGGCTGACCCCTGACCCGTGGAGAAATGGAGGCATTCGTCATGCACTGTGTGAGTCTGCTGCAAATAGATGTGTGTGTGTGTGTGTGTGTGTGTGTGTGTGTGTGTGTGTGTGTGTGTGTGTGTGTGTGTGTGTGGTGCGTGTGTGTGTATGTGTGTGGGTGCGTGTGAATGGGGGGGGGCAGACGATTTTAGCACATCTGTTCAGAGCCAGGTAGCATATGCAGAACTAAGGCCGCAACTCCTGCATCCAGAACGTTCTGTTGATGTATGGTAATTGATGGCAGTTGCCTCAGCAGCCTTGACGAGCCTGGAACCCCATTTTCAAGGCTGCATATCCTATGAGGTTAACTAGCTCATTATCTAATGAATCTGCAGAAAAATCAACATTGAAATGTAGAGCTATAGGGCTATAAAGCTGTGGACTGCTTGAGTCTCTTGGTAAGATAATACTTCCAATTTCACTGAACTTGTTGCCAAGCTAAATCTTCCCCACTAATTCGGCGGTTTTCAAACATTTCATACGAAGGGTCCGCTCCGTTTGTAGCGCGTCCAAGCTTCTGTCGGGATAAAGAAACCTTGGTGGCTGAGAAGGGTCCTCAGGGTGTGTTTAATTTGTGAGTGGAAAGTGGATTCTGGATTCTCAGAGTTAGTGTAGAGGGCTTTTGCTGGTTTTTATTCAGACAATGGCCCTGTTGTTGCGTCTAAACCTTTTTACCAGAGAAGTCAATCTTCCATCAGCGCAGGGCTCTCGTTAGTCAGCTCATGAATATTGGTGGGAATCACACAGAGAAACTGCGGAAATGGAGAATCTCACATTCTGTCTATTTTCCTGTCTGGTCACTGGGGTCACTTTAGTGATTGACAGTCAGATTGACATAGACAGTTTGACCTTCGACCCCAAGGCATGGTTCACCAGGAACGGCATTCAGACCAGTCGACATTGACTCGGTCCTGTCCTAAGAAGAATGACCTCTGACTATCTATTGGAGCTAGCTGCCCTTGAGTTGAACAGCTATCAAGCAACCCCTACCCACTGCCACCTGACTAAAGAAGAAAGGCCACAGAGACTCTCTCATTTGACACAAACTGATTAAAGTTCTCCACCAGGGTCTGGATGAACAGCTGAAGACACCAGTGATGATCCTCGCTGACAGGCTAATTAAAGGAGTCCAGACAAAGCAGATCAAGTCAGACCAGATTTCCTCCCTGAAGGACAACGTTGCCATAATGTTCACCTGATGTTTAACAGTTTGGAATAATGGAGAACCATTTTTGACTGATTGATTAACTTGGAATGTTGGGCTAAGCCCTCTGTGTTGTTACAAGGAGCGTTTGTGTCTTCATCTCTCAAACAGCAGCAGTCAGTTGACAGAAAAGAGGAGGGAAAAAAGGATCCCTCAAGGTGGTGGTATTCATTTTGAAGGTGTTCACTCAGCACTAAGATGTCAACGGCAGATTTCCATCAAATATTTGACCCGCTAGCAAGATCACTGGCACATTGCTGATGCTGAGTTTTCATCGGGGTTAAAGCAACAACCGCTGACGTGAGCTCCAGAGGAGCCTCCCTTCTTCTGTCCTTTCGACCCAGATCCGCAGCTCTGCGCCTGGGTGGGTTGCCACACGGACGCACATTCCTCGCCGGGAGCGGTCTGCGTTTGAGACGTCCATCCATCCATCCACGGCTGAGGGAGCGCACCACCTGTCTGCCTTTGAGCTACACAATAGACTGTTAAGTCTCTTTTTTCCGAGAGATCCTTCACTTGTAGGTCTGTAAACGAGGGCCGTCTGCTTTGCGTGATTCAGAGACGGGAGCCATGTTTTGAGCCAAGAGATCCTGGGAAACGATATGCCTGAAGCCGAAAAATTGCTTTCAGGTGTGTTTCTGTGCAAGCTGTGTGGACAGCAGAGATGGGAGCTCTCCACTTCTCTCTCTCTGTCTCTGTCTCTCTCTCTCTCTCTCTCTCTCTCTCTCTGTTACAAGTGTGTTTTTGTTCTTATAACAAAAGAGCAAAAACAATCTTTCAGCAAAAAATGTCTCAAGTATCAGTCTGAAGTACTACCAGTACTTGCAGTCAGATAAATTATTGATATTAGGCATTTTGTCTATCCCTTGAAAACAGAATGTATAGTCACATTAGCATAGTATTTAGCTGCCTCGTAGCAAGTGGCGTCTGCACTTTGGCACGGGCCCAACAAATTCCACCTCTCACAGATTCAGCCTCTCCCTCTATTCCCTGCTCAGCACTGACAGATGTCAGGGCTCAATCATCCCCTCATAATGCCTAATGGGCGGTAGGTCTACGCATGCTTGCTTAATGAGGGATGAAATGAAGTGAAATTGCACAGCAGACATGGCAGTAGTGGAACATGAAAATGTGAAATGAATCTGCAGTGTTTATTTTAGAGAGGAAATTAATGGGCCGAGGCGACGGAGCAGAAAAACAGAGATGCAAACAACTGTTCGTCCGACGTGGAACCTCTCCCAAAACTATGACAGAAGTGTGGTAATGACATAACTGAAGAGCATTACCACATGTAGCATCTGTCAGACAGTGCCTTCCCTCCTCCTCCACGTGTATCTTTCATTCTCTCTCTCTCTCTCACTCTTTCTCTCTCACAACCACACACTCTCTTTCTATCTCCCTCTATCTCTTAGACATGCACACACACACACACACACACACACACACACACACACACATATCTCTCTCTCTCTCTCTCACACACACACACACACACACTCTCTCTCTTTCAATCTCCCTCTTTCTCAAGACACGCACATGCACACACACATACATACACACACACACACACACACACCCCTCTTTCACTCACTCTCTCCTCTCTCTCGGTCTTAACTCATTTTCATGTCTCCAGCTCCACTCCTCATTTGAATAACTCATTTAAGTGTTGGTTCCATCCGCTGAGGAATGACGCACAGATGTTTGTTGCTTCTGAAAAGAGCTACTTGAGTCCAGGAGCGAGGGAATAGATAGAACATTGTCAGTATCATTTGAAAGTCCCACTGTATTCCCCATGTGGTAGAATCATCCAGAACATGAGGTTTCTGTGGTGTGCTGGCTGGAGGAATTTTTCATTTATTGACATATTTTTCGTAACTCCCATGAACTTGCTAAGATTATGCAATGACTTTTAGCAACAGTGTCCAAGCAACTGTTCCCAATGAAGTGAACACTTATTTTGGAGAAAGACTGGGTATTCAGATTTAATCATAAATCTGTGTGATTACTGTATCCTGTATCACAGACCCTGACCAGACATACATAGGAACATCCCCTTCAGAGACAGGAAATGGCCTGATATCTTGTAACCCCCACTTAATGTATTTGTGTGACTGAAGTTCGTGCCAGATGTCAGGGAGGAGTAATTGAAAGGATATTGCCTTAGTAGGGATGTACTGATGTTTAATCTCACGTACTGTGGTTGTGGTAGCACACAGTTGGCAGTGACACAGAGTAATGACTACAGAGCTATTAATTGTGCTAGACACAAAGGCGCGCATGTTGAAGCTTTATGGGAAAAGTGGGGTAATGTGAGTATATGTGTGTGTTTGTGTCTACAGGTATATCTGTGTGTGTGTGTGTGTGTGTGTGTGTGTGTGTGTGTGTATCTCTGTATGGATGTGTGTGTGTGTGTGTGTGTGTGTGTGTGTGTGTGTGTGTGTGTGTGTGTGTGTGTGTGTATGTGTGTGGGTGGGTGTGTGTGGGTGTGTGTGGGGTGGGGGGGTATGCATTTTGACCCAATTTTAGATGCAGCTTCCCATGAGACAATAATGGCTGTGGAAGCGTCGCAGAGCGTAGGCATAGCTATGAAGAAACTATGCTATTCTTAGCCAACTGATGATGTCTGTGTCGTTTAGGCTTTATTAGCGACCTGAGGGGTATGTGATGTACAAGTGGTGGCGGAGGGCAAAAGCACAGCAAGCCCCGATAAGGTCACAGTGTCAGAGGCTATTTTTGTTTACCTTTGATAAATGGCTTGAAGTCATCCGTGACCCCACCCCACCCCCACCCTCCCCATCCGGGAGCTGACTTCAACCAATTGGAAGGCAAACTGAGCGGCGGAACACAAAGGCAGGCGTTCATTGGAGACCGGCCGCTGTGTGACTCACGGGCTAATTGAGTCGGACAAAAGAGGGCACTGTCCTGCTATGTCCCAGCGAGGAGCTAAAGAGCGCTAGCCGCTCATTTAGTACTCTTCTCATTTTGCCTTCGCCACACTGTCTCTCATTTATGCTGACACCTCTGTTGTCTCTCTCTCTCTCTCTCTTTCTCTCTCTCTCTATCTCTCTCTTTCTTTCTTTCTTTCTGCCTCGATCTCTCGTTCCCTAGGGGCCGAAGGAGAATTTTTAGCCCACGGACGCATACGGTGGGGTGGTACCACCACGCGCCTCATGATGACCTTTAGATATGGAAATGCCCTTGGCCTGCTCTAAGTCAGCCTGTGTTCCCCCTCGCCAATGCCGAGTCATCGCACCCTATACTGCCCTGGGAGGCCTGGCCGAGGTGAGGCCCTGTAGACACGGCCGAGGAGACTCATGTGAGGGAAGACAAGGAAGAGAGGGAGAGAGAGAGGGGGGGAGGGAGGGAAGGAGAGAGAGGGAGAGAGAGAGAAGGAGGAAGGGAGGAAGAGAGAGAAAGGAAAATAATCCAAGGTGATTGTGCACGTCTGACAGGAGTGATTGTGCACGTCTGAGAGGAGTGATTGTGCACGTCTGACAGGAGTGATTGTTGGAGACGAGTGTTTGAGGTAAATCTCTCTCGAGCTGTTTCAGCGGCGCTAGTGATTGCGGTGGAATTCCACGTCCAACTCGGCCTCTTCTCCCTTCAAACTGGAGAGGCTGCCGGTCACAGGAGCCAAGGGAGAAGAAGGCTTTTTTTTCCCCCCCTCGTTATGTTTATCAGATCCATCCACACCCCCCACCAACCCCCTCTCCAATCTTGGCGTTCATCTTGTTAACCAGAGCCCTTCTCACCCACCCCTCTCTCCTCCCTCCTCCCTCCCCCTTTCTTTTGTTTTCGTTGCCTTTCATGCCCAAGTGGCAGAGTCGGCCGCAAGCATGTGCTGCCGCGCTCGCAGATGGAGCCGATAGCGCCCAAACGGCACCAGCTGCCCCGACTGGCGCACGCCCCCTCATTCTTGTTCTCCGCAACGAGGGGCGGACACGCGAGTCAATCACCCAGTTATGTGCCAATTTCAAACAAGCTCCGACACCCCTTCACACTCCTTCACTCCTCCCACACTCTTTCTCGTACACTCATTTTTTTTTCCATCCTCTCATCTCACACGTTTGCTAATCACTGTAGGTTTGAGTCTAATAAGCATCCATGCATGTCTACCATTAGCTTGACAAAGCTGGCAAAGAGTGTTGATGAATAAGCCTTGACAGCTGAGGGCCCTGGAGTCAAGTCTTTTTTACTTTTTCTTTTTTACTGAGGGGGTGTTTCAGAGTGGCGGAGGGGCAGAAGTGAAAGGATTTTACTAGACGGGTCGGCCTCTACCTGGACTTTCCCCAGGGATAGGATCACACACAGCAGTGACAGTTATTGGCGCGCTGCGCCGGAGACGGCCATGGCACAGTGCACTCGAGGGGGGGAGGTGGGTGGTGGGTGTGGAGGGGGCATCTGCGATGGCAGCAGTGGCGACCTTCGACCTCCAGATTTCCCACAAGCCACTTAATGTCAGCGTGACAAACATGAAACATCTGCAAGGGGCCATGGAGGGTGAGCGAGATGCCCGGCTGGTCTTTACACACACACACACACACATGCGCACACACACGCTCTCTCATACACACACACCCACACTCACACCAAGACCCAGAAGAACACACTGTAAAACACACATACTGTAGAAACACACATACACATACACACATGCTCTCTCTCTCTCTCTCTCTCTCACACACACACACACACACACACACCATCAGCATTCACATTTGTTGGGAATACAAACACATCAAAGACACATTATTTCCAGAGATGACGAGCGCTGTGAAATTCAATAAAGTGTGATACTCTCGGCCCCTTAGGAGAATCAGTTCTCTGTGGAAGAGGAGGGGGAAGAGACCACACACAAAGGCTGGGATTCTTTAAGTCTATTTTGATTTCTCACTCTCACAGTCGAATGAGTGCCAGCTCCGCCAAAACCCACGCGGTGATGGCCCAAGTCAGCACGGGCCGACACGCTCCCCAGAGCCGCTACCTTCCTCACACTCCCCTCGAGCTGTTAACAGCCCCAGTCTTCAGACAGCGCCACACACTTTCACAGGCACATCGCAAAGTGGTTGTCTTTCTGTTAGCACTTTTAAACTACTTTATGGCCACTTCTCTCTCTCTCTCTTATTCTCCCTCTCTCTCTTTCTCTCTCCCTCCCTCTCTCTCTCTGTTTCTGTTACACCCTCTTTCTCCTCACTCTTTCTCTCACTCACTCATTCTCCCTCTCTCTCTCTCTCTCTCTCTCTCACTCACTCATTCTCCCTCTCTCTTTCTCTCTCCCTCACTCCCTCTCTCTCTCTGTCTCTCTTGTATCTTTTTTCCTCACTTTTTATCTCCCTCTCTCTCTTTCTCTCTCTGTCTCTCTTACATCCTCTTTCTCCTGACTCTTTCTATCACTCACTCACCCCCCCCCCCCTCCCCTTTTTCTGCCCTGCCGTTGTAGAAATGCCCCCATCATGTCACCCCCTGTGTTTCACTCTCTCAGGTGCTCTTCACTCCATCAGAGAGATGGGGGGTAATTTACTACTGTTGCTCTGCTTGCGACAGAGAGCGCGAGAGAGAGAGAAAATGAGTGAGCCGTTCCGCCCATGTTTTTTTGTCTCGCTTGCGCCGTGACGAAGAGCGGTCGGGTGGCTTTACGGCCCAATGAAACGCCGCTCCCGCGCAAGCGCCAGCTCCTGACACTTTAATTGGGGAGGCGTAAATCACTCGACGTGTCAAAGAGGAGGTAATTATTTCCCCCTGTCTCCACTGGCACACACAGAGCACGACACACACAAACACACACACACACACACACACACACACAAACATACATACACACACACATAGTTTTCACCAAAGGCCTCCACACTGCCACTCACACACACAATATAAAAAAATGGCCATATAATATATTATAGTCAGATGCATTTACTATGACACATCTACTGTTTTCAGTTTACATACACACTGCTCCCAAACTACATACATTGTATTCCTCTGCACGCACACACACAAGCATGAATGCACACACACACACAGTCAAACACTGTGCTTAGGCAAGCATGTGAGTGTGTGCTCACACACACACACTCACACACACACACACACACACACACACACACACACACACACACACACACTCACACTCACACACCTACACACACACACTCACACACATACACACACCTTGTCTCGACCCGTTTCCCAGCAAACCACTTTGCCGCTCAAGTGCGAATCGCCGCACGCCTAAACACTGCCCATAAAGTGACAGGAATAAAAAAAAGGACCGCATTCCAAGAGCAACACAAGCCGCTGCCGGGCCCGGCCGCCGTCGCTGGCCCAGTCAGGGAAACGTAACCTGGCCCCGGCCCGTAATTACCCCTCTGCTGCGGGGCTCTCTCAGCATGGCACTGGGGCCGGCGTCGGTAATAACACATACCTCATCCGCTCCCTCTCGCCCTCTTTCCACACCACCCATATATCAAGCCCCCGATCACTGCAGGTTTTTGGGAGCCTTTTGGGTCTATGTGTGTGTGTGTGTGTGTGGGGGAGGGGGGGGGGGGGGGGGGGGTGGTGGTGGTGTTGGAGGTGAATGGCCGTGAGGAGGCAGGTTTATTTGGGTGATGTGGGGGGGGGGGGGTTTCCGCTCGGTCACTGGTGTTTGGGGAGCTGGAGGGGAGGGGGTGGGGTGGCGGTAGGGGACAGTGGAGGGGTGGGTCAGGTTGGGTACATCCTCCTCCTGTTGAGCAGAGCTCGGTGCTCACCTCGCGCAGGTGTTTATTTTTAACTCAGCCACATGAGGAGTCAGCACTGTGAGATGGAGGGTGTGTGTGTGTGTGTGTGTGTGTGTGTGTGTGTGTGTGTGTGTGTGTGTGTGTGTGTGTGTGTGTGAGAGAGAGCTGTGGTTCAGCTCAGATGAGGGGCTGAAAGTGATACTTTGCTACCCAATGTTGCATGCACGCACGCACACACACACAAACTCGGCATATAACCATATGGACACATGCTCATAAATGTGCACTCACACACACAGACAGAAAGACACACACACACACACACACACACACACACACACACACACACACAGACAGAAAGACACACACACAGCATGTCGTCATGCTCCAGTGGGACTCATCCTTCTCTGTCAGACCCCAACGTCACCTGTGTGTTAAATGGATGAAACCGTGTAAAGTTGCCATGACGACAACAGCTAGCATCTATCGCGTGGCATCTCCCGTATCCCTTGAAAACTCTCCCGTTGTCAAGCACCAACTATGAATCCTTTAATGCCACTTCCAACATGCTAAAATAAACCACTGTCCTCCGCCACAATAATGTTCAGTCCTGGGGCCGATTGGGACCAATTACTGAGGAGAATCCAGCCCCTCTCTATAACATGGGCACTGAGAAGAATCCAGCCCCTCTCTATAACATGGGCACTTGATGGATGGGCAGTCATGAATGGTCTGAATGAAAGAATGAATGTGAAATGAATACATAAGTAAACAAAGGGTTTGCCATCAGCGCGGAGGAATGTTTATCTGTCTTGGGCACTCATGGGAACTACAATCTATTCATAATTAATTATTTTTCATAACAAAAATTGTTCCATGGCATGACTCAACTCCCTTTTGTCAAAGTGAGAAATGGAGTTTGCTGTTGAATTTTTCTGGCTCAGGAACAAGTTCAAGAATAGATTTATCTTGGAGTTATTATGAGCTATAAAAATATTTAACATTTGCCATAGAGAAATTCCATATTTGTTTAAATGTCTGTTTAGCTTGAAAGGCTAGTGATTTAATCTGTTTGGAGTGGGAAATGGTGTGTTAGTAACTATACAATGTGGGCTGATTGCCTCTTCACTTTCCCTTTCTCTCTCATTCTGTCTCTCTCTCATTCTTTGTCCATGAGCAGTGTTAGGGATGGTGTTTCCCTTTTCTCTCTCTGTGTGTGGCAAGGATTCACAGCAGAACCAATGTTTGCTCAGGGACGTCTCTGTGATCAGTCTGTTGCCTCGTTAAAGGGGGGGGGGGCATAAAGAGATGAGAAAGAGGGTGAGAGTGTGTGTGTGTATGTGTGTGTGTGTGTGAGTGAGTGGAGACGTGTGTAATAGGAAACCCGTCCTCCTTCTGTCTCCCTCCTCTCTCTCTCTCTCTGCCCCCTCCGTCCCTCTTCCCCTCTCAATCCTCTCCTCCCTCTTCTCTCTCTCTCTATCCTCTCCTCCCTCTTCTCTCTCTCTCTCTCTCACTCTCTTGCTCATTCAGATTTGTTTGTCCTACAGGCAACTGGATGGAATAGCAGTCCTGTCCTCTCTTCCTCTTCTCCGTTCTCCCCTCTCTTCTGGGTAGTCACTTGAAGGAGGCAGACACGGAGCACCAGTGAACCTACTCACGGGACACACACGCACCCACATACACACTCACACCCACGGACAGATAGAGTGAGAGTGTGTGTGTGTGAGAGAGAGAGAGAGAAGGAGGTTGAAGCTGTCTTCGGTGGGACCAGGATAACCTTTGGACCTACTGGCACCTGGCACCAACAGTCTCAAGACGGACTAAGAGGGTAAGTCCGAACCCCGACTGGTGTCCAGATCAGGATCTGGGTCCAGCTGGCGAGCTGAGCCCTGCTGGGAGTGTGTGGGTTTCCTTCTCCAGCCTGGGGTCCAGATGGAGCAGAGGCAGTAGGTGTGTGTGTGTGTGTGTGTGTGTGTGTGTGTGTGTGTGTGTGTGTGTGTGTGTGTGTGTGTGCGTGCGTTTGTGTCGAGAGGGGGGTTTGGATCAGAGGGCTCTGGCTAACAGGTGCGAGGGTCCCACTGGTGAGACCAAGGGAAATGACAATGCTTAAAGTTCTCATGCAGGATTCATCTCAAACAGCGTGCCCACCCAGCCACCCTGACAGTCTTGCCAAGTCTGTTGAATTAATCTTGTGGCTGGAGATGATGTTTATATTGCTTGTGGGTGTCTTTTTATGTTTTTCCTAGTTTCTCTGCTGACTTCACTGTCTTATGGAGAAGAGCCAGTTGATTTCTGTGGAAATTCAGAAGGAGGTCTCAGATCTGATAACGGCAAAGGTTTTACTGAATAACATTTGTTAGACTAATAGGTTAGTGCACGTCGTGGGTTTGGCATGTAACATATTATTTGCATTTATATATGGGCTATTACCTTTCAGTTGTATTTTTATGATCTAAAACATGTGGTCCTATTACTATTGCATATTCGTGCTCATATTTCGAGTACCCTACTCCTTTAAACACTACCGCCAAACAACTCGTCAACTCGTCCAAAACGTTCAGTATGAAACATAAGGCATAGTGTTTATTTCAAACATACATAGTTTCTTATTTATGCGGATGAAAAACAAACAAGTGGAAGCAAATAGCAAGCAGAAAGTCTATTAATGGGTCCAGTGAGTCTTAAACTAATAGCCTATTTCATAACCGCCACGACGCACTTCTGATTCCTTTTCTTGATCCGCATTGTAGTTTTTATTTTTTTATTTTATTCAGCCGAAGGTATAAGTTAAGTTTTTTTTTTCTTCTTTTCTCAGAGTCAAGCGTGCGTTTGGCACCGCGTCAGGGAAGCGAGCTGTTGGCAGATAGGCTATGGGGAAAGGCGGTAACGGGTAGCACTGGTCGCCGCTGTGCGCTGATTCCCGCATGGACAGAAGGCTGCCGCCCGCGTGCGCCTCGCCACTGCTCTTTCGCACCATACGATGCTCTTTACCTCCACTGACTCCAACGGACTAATGCGATTTCCTGCCTTAAATGCATCTGATTCAATTACGACCTGGCGATCTCTGTCTGTAACCAATCTCTGTTTATATTTAACAAGGAAGAGCACAGGCAGACTGTTCAAAACAATCTCTCGTCCAGCTGCAAGTGCATTTCAGTCAATTACTACAGTTTAAACAAACCAAATTGTGTGCATATGTATTACACATCACAGACGACAGATGCTTAATGACTTAAGGTTCATGAGATGACATAAAAATGAGCCTCCCTTTCAAGGACGTTGTTAAGCATCTAAAATAAACAAACCTTGATTTTGTAAATCACCCGTTTAATGTTTTGTGTGCATCGTTTTGTTTTTGAAGAGGGAGGTTTCTGTATAGGCGAAATGGAAAATTCATTAGGCCAGTATATTCAGAAACAACACACTATAAAGCCGATTATCGTCACACTATTCAAATGTAGCGTGTGTCTTTGTTTGTTTAAAACTGGCTTTGAACCAAAGGCATTTAAACTTTCATTTCTAAACATTCCTGGCCAGACGTTTTTGACAGTATCCCTGGACTGCGTTCAAAAGTCCCAGACTATAAACGATGCGAGTGGTTTGGCGGGCCTGAGTTTAGTTATGAAGTGGGGCAATCCTCGTTATAGGTCTATTGTGAGGCACGGCTGGGTGATTAAATCGGGAAAGAGAGAGAGAAGCAGTCAGGCATACCGGGACCAGCGCTCAGGTGCTTTTTAATGAATTCCTCTGCTGTCTGTTAATGCGCACCAGAACTCAAGTCTCAGTGATGCTGTACAAAGAGTTGTGAAAAAAAGGGTGAGAGTGTGTGGACTGTATTTTGTATTTATTAGTGTGTGCTATGCAGTTATATAGGCAAAGAGAAGGTGTGTGTGTGTGTGTGCGTGCGTGCGTGTGCGTGTGCGCGTGTTTTGGCAGCATGTACAGCTATAGTGTGAGTGTATGAGTATGCGACTATGCGTAAGGTGGCGGGGGCGCATGGTGTCTTATCTCGGAGTAATGGTTTATGACGTCCAGTGGCAGCCTGCTGGGTTCCCCAGTGATGACTTTAGCAGCTGTGTGGCTGACATCTTATGGACGGAGAGAGAGAGAGAGAGAAAGAGAGTTGCTTTGCATGGTTGCTTCTCTCCGCCCTGCAACTTCCATTTCTCTGCTATACTCCTAGACGCACTGCCAAAGCAATCTCCACCTTACTCTGTTTTCCATATGCTAACCGATTAGCCTTATTACACACACACAAGCGCGCGCGCGCGTCCTGTACACACATATGCACTTTCACACACATACCAACATAAACATAGGTAGCGGAGTCCTAGCATAGCTTTTTTAGTGCAGCTGCGACCAGCCTTCTGCGAAAGGGCGGGCTGACCTCTGCCACCCAACCATTACCTGCCACCGCATTGCAAATTGAAACTTTCGTAGATATCCTGCGCGCCTGCTTTCCTCTTCACGACCAGCCATCAATCTTTCAAGACCGCTCATGTATAAGCCATGAGCGTGGAGACCGTCTTTTATTTCCCCTGCGCAAATATAAATATATATTTGTGCTCCACGCATTGGCGTGATGTTTCTGTAAAGTCCCGACTCTGTCCAGTGATGCCTTTGAGCTCTCCTGCAGCGATGAAAGAATCCCTAAACAGCATGTGTTCTTCTTGTCCTTATTCATTATTGATCACTTATTGTCTCAGAGAAGGGGGAAAAACAGAGAAAAGGCCCTCAAGTTATTTTTTTATAAAGAGTTAACTCATGCATTTTGTACCAGTCTTTTGAAAGGCAATAGTGCATTTCCCAATTCTCACAGGAGACCTTTGATCCACATACAGAACTTCTTACCAAAGACGTGGTGTGTGAGACATGGAGGTTTTGAATATTTTGATTAATCACTTTGTTCTTTTTCTTTCTTTCTTTCTTTCTTTCTTTCTTTCTTTCTTTCTTTCTTTCTTTCTTTCTTTCTCTCTCTCTCTCTCTCTCTCTCTCTCTTCCCCTTACAGGTTTTTTTGGTCTGGGTGTTTTTTCTCTCCTCCCAGACATCATGGGGTGGCCACAGGGTCATGTGACCTGGCCAGTGGAGTCATCATCAGGCAAGGTGACGGCCACGACAACACTGGCTCTTCTGCTCGTCTTCCTCAGCGCCGTATCCCCCTTCTCTACCCCACAACCCAGAGTCTTCCTCACTTTTACTGGTAAGCAGTGAGTTGGCATCTTGTGTGTCTTCGTGAGAATACTGTTTGAGAATAAAGTGCGGAGGATCTTCATGTATCTGTCTGTCTTCTATCTATCATCTACCCTGGAGAAGGGTTAGATGACGCCTTATTCTAGAGAAGACCGCTAATGCTGAACGCATATCCAAAATGTGTGTGTGTGTGTGTTTGCTCTCATGATGTGAACTAATTTATGGAGTTTGACCTGGTTTCGATCCAGTCACTGGCGGAAGATACTATTTAATAAATGTTTTGAGCGTGGAAACTTGGTTCTTATCAGTGCAGTGCACACATCCCGTTTAGGTGAGACAGATTTACACAGCAGACTGACGCTACTGACGTGGTTTAGGTGCTATTAGAGAGGAGCCTCGCCTCCCTTTGGAACTATGCGCTTCATCCGTCTGCCTGTCATGTACATATTACTGTAGTGGATGTGGCTTTTACAAGGGATCTGATTTATGGCTGTTTTAGAGCAAGTGCTCTCAGTTATCAGGCTTGGACTAACTTAATTGTGCCATGAATCAGTGAAGTCAAGAGTCGAGTTGCATCATGAATCACAAGAGTGAACAGTGAGGTTGTTAGAATTTCACCTGTGTGGAGACGTGCTGTGAAGCTACAATGTGACTGAGTTGAACTTCTCTTTGCTATGAATCGATACTGGGTCTAATTAGACAATGAATCATGCATGAATCAACTGATGCGGTGAATCAATTCTGAATCAACACATGCCCATGTGAGTCTGCGGTGAATTGGCCCCGATGTCTCTGCACGGTTAAACTTTAATTGACGGGGAGTGCAGTGAAGGTCCTGTTCCTCATTATTCTATCCAGTTTGTTCTTATTTCTTCATATTTAATTACGTTGACATGGATCATTGACTGAATTATTAATGGGCTTGAGAGTTCGAGGATGGTAGGGTGGGGGGGTGGAGGGGGCCTATTTTCTCCAGGTCTCAGAGGCTCCAGACTTCCATGTTTGCGGTAGGGGGAGAGCGCTGATGCTGTACAGGTGCTTTCAACAGGAGATGGTTGATTGCCCTTAACTAGCACTGCTGGATGAGGAGAGACTGGGGCAGAGGAGTGTGTGTGTGTGTGTGTGTGTGTGTGTGTGTGTGTGTGTGTGGATGTGTGTGGGTGTGTGTGTCGGGGTGGGGTGGTGGATGGGGGGAGGAGGAAGGGGAGATCTGGTGGGGCGTCTGTTCTGTGTCTGTCTCTGTGGTGACAAGAATGTCAGGCCCTTAATGTGGCCTTGGCTGTTTGGCATTTTGCACTCTCTCTCTCTATCTCTCTCTGTCTCACTCTCGCTCTCTCACACTCAAACAAAGACACACACACACACACACACACACACACACACACACACACACACACACACACACACACACACACACACACACATACAGTGTGAGTACAGTGGCGGGTGAGTTACGGCCCTGGCTGATCGGTGGGATGGTCGTGCGGCAGGTTGCCAGTGGGTTTGTGTTTGGGGAGAATGGTGGGCTTTGTGTTGGATGGCCTCAGCTTGTCTGATGTAAAAATGGACTGGCTGTATCTTCTCAGGCTAGCTTACCTTATTTCACACTCTTTATTTGCCTGTCAGCATATGTTTTTTACTTTCCCACTCATTTGCCTCATTTCTTCATGCCTAAGTGAGATTTAATTCATTACAGATCACAGTTTCGACTTTTCACCGCTGTAATTGTCTTTCTCTGATTATCATTCTTGGCCTGTAAGTAATTTTTTCCTTTTTTCTTTCTTTCTTTCTTTCTTTCTTTCTTTCTTTCTTTCTCTATTCCTCTCTCTGACTTTCATTCTCTCTCACTCTTTCCTGTCACCCTCATCTGTCCGTTCATTCCTCCGTCTGTGTGTGTGTGTGTGTGTGTGTGTGTGTGTGTGCTGCACAGCTGTGAGATGGTTTTATCCAGCGTCTTTCCACTGCCGAAGTCTGACTACCAACTCACTGACTGACTCAACAGCTCATGGCTCACTGGTGCACCGTGCTGACCTGAGAACAGTGGCTGCCAAAAACGGGGACAAAAAAAAAAAACCTGGAGGGGAAGTGGAGCGGGGGACCACCAGAATTAGACCTCTGTGACTTCTGCTACGCGCTGCAGACCCATGAAAATGGCTGACCCCTGTGGTCAAAGGGTCACCATGCTGAAAAGAAGTCTGGCCTCCACCCCACAGCAGGAGCCCAGGTGTGGATTTGATTGGTCCCCCCCTGCTCGGGATTAGACGTGCTCTGCTGAAGTCGTCAGCGTGGCGTGGCGTGGCGACATGGAGGAACACTCACACCCAGTTTTAGGGAGCGAGGAGTAGCGAAAGCACAGCCGCCGGCTTGTAGCGGTTTACTGTTTGATGATGAGAGCTCGATCGGGGAAGGTGGGGGGGGGGGGTGGAGGTGAGATGGGGGGAAAACAGCACAGGTGTACTCGAGATTGAGAGTGTGATGTATTGGGATGGCTGCATCGCGTCCCTCTCATGAGGCACATTTTGGCCGCTTGAGTCGTTGGTTAGGTAGACAGTGAGAGGGAAAGAGGGGCCTCAAAACTCAGTATGGGAGCATAACTCAGGTCTGTGTGTTTGTTTCCATGATTTAAGTCCACGCTATACTGTACTACGTGACGCACGGCTAGACGAGGTTGAATTGATCTCGCTTCGTGAGCCGTAAATCACAACGGTGCGAAGGAGGCATGGGAGTGTATATCTCCCGAGGAAGGAGTTGGATCTCAGTCAGAAATCGCCAGATGTTCACTGACAGTAGGGGAGCTGATGCTCAAGTGTGAAGGCCCCCTCATCTCTCTCTCTCTCTCTCTGTCTCTCATTCTCTCTCATTCTCTCTCTCCACCTCTTTCCTTATACGAGATTGGAATGCCTCAGTGTGGAAGTTGCTCTCTAAGTCTAAGGGGTCCCTCAGGGAGATGACGAGCTACCGGTCAGACAGAGGGACAGAGGCAGCAGGTGGGTCAGCACCTGTGTCAGTGCAACACGCTCCACACAATTGGGCCAATTTGGTGGCTCCACGAGGGGAAATAGGGGACGGGAAAGAGGTTGGGGGGGGGGAGGGGGGATGTCTTTATTATTCTGACCCTGAACTTCAACTTGGTGGGAAAACAATCCCCTGAAGGGGAGGATTTAGTGGAAAGCAGGTAGAAGCTGGGGTCAGCTTGTTTGGAGTGTGCAGCAAAGGCCAGCGTCGGTGGAGGTCCTCCTGGCCTCTTCCCTGGTTCTCATCCCCCAACACCCACCCACCTCCCCCCCGGGGGCCCCTGAAACTCAACCCCATGGGTGACCCGGGTTCACCGGGCCCGAACAGGAGCGATCGCGTCTTGTCTTGGAGAGAAGTTGCTGCTTCTGACATTCCATCTCTTCTCGCTGTCTCGTTGAAGCCAGTGCAGTGGGCCAAGCAACATAGCACCATAATAAACACAATCGATCGCAGCCCCTGCGCTAAAAATGTGATGAACGTTAGCCTTATTCTCAGCAGAGCATGATAATAAACATGACGAACTCCGTTTGTGTTGAGACACGCACATTGTGCCATACTGGAGTGCAAGTCAAATTTACACAAGAGTTACACATTTATACAGTGTGTTTTTATACATTTGTTTGATGTTTTGACGTCCAATATTTAGTCTAGCCCTCCGATTGGTTCCATATACTGTATGCCGTTGAAGTATTTTCCCCCGAGGTGTCTTGTGATCACGTAATGAGCTCTAAGATTCATGTGAGTTTTGGCGGTACCAGCAGGGAGATGATGCCAATGTTTTCTCCATCTTTTTAATATTGCTGTGATCACGCTAATTACTTTGAATCATGCTGTAAGGCACAATAACAAATAGAGCTGTGTTAGGCCTCGGCCAGACCTCAGAGATGTAGCCCGATAGCCTTGTGTGCTTATCAAGAGAAACCCAAGACCTCCAGAAAGTTTTATTTGAACCTGTGGTGAGAGTGGGAAACAAGGGTCAGGTAGAACCCGAGCAGGGATTCCATGGGTATACAGAGACCCAATTCATTACGCATGCTAGAAATATTTAAGTTGAGACAGGCACGTTTGTTTGGCTGTTTCCTTTGTGACTCTGGGAGAATGTGGAACACGTCGGGAATCTAACTCGACCCGTTTCATTAAACCTTGGGCTCGGGTAAAAAATATGCGTGGAGCCGTACGGCTGCGTTACTTCATCCCAGGCCACCCAACCAGCTTCTGCTTTGTGTTTTTTTTTTTAACGATCCTGAGAAAGTGTTTGTCCAGTCCTCACCTGCATTGCTGTTTGCATGGACAGACACGCATCACGGAGTCTCTTTCGTAAACCGATGGTGTGGCATCTACACAGCGAGAGTCAGATCTGCGTCCGCCGTGCTGCTTGAGTTACGACTCTTTGCACACAGGCCGCTGCAGGTCTTTGTTTTGTCTCTGGCTCTTTGTAGCGATGATTGCGTGTCAAAGACTAACACGTCTGGGTGTTGAGTGTCATGGTCATTGTTGAGCGGTGAACAGGACAGGCTGTGTGACATGTCCCGGGTGGTATCTTTTTTAAAGGCTCGGTAAGAAGCAGTGTGAACTCAATCATTGTTCTCTTAACCCAAACTAGTCATGGTGGTAAGAAGGTAAATGCGATTTAGTAGGTGACTGTTTTGTGTGTGCATACATGCCTGTGTGTGTTTGGAGGATAGTGTGTGTGTGTGTGTGTGTGTGTGTGTGTGTGTGTGTGTGTGTGTGTGTCCGCGTGTGTGCGTGCGTGCGTGCGTGCGTGCGTGCGTGTGTGTGTGTGTGTGTGTGTGTGTGCTCGTCTCAGTGTTTGTCCCAGCATTCTAATCCGCCTCATACGTCTTCAGATTGATGTTTCGCGTGTATTGTTCCATGTTTCTCTGTGCATGCGGGAATGTGTGTGTGTATGTGTGTGTGCAAATATCTGTGTTAGAACTTGTGTGTGTGTGTGTCTGTGTGTGTGTGTGTGTGTGTGTGTTTTTGCGTCTGCGTTTATAGAAACCCCTGAGTCTATTTTAATCCACCTCATCCGTCTCTGAGCCGAACTCCCATTCGGGCTCGTGTCGGAGACGGCTCGGAGCGGGGACTGTTTCCGATGAGCGATTGCTCCCTCTGCCTCTGCCTCGCCATCCCTCCCCTGCCTCCGCTGCCTCCGCTGCCTCGGGCCCTCTGTGTGAGCAGAAACAGCCGTCCACACGGCCTACACCGCGGTTAGCCAAGAGGAAGCGGACATGCCGTTTTCTTCACCCAGGCCTCTTCACCTTCACCTACGTTCCTTAGACTTCTTCCTACACTTCGTCATTGTTCTAGCATATTCTAGCATGGAGAGAGAGAAAGAGGGGGGACAGAGGTTAGACTGTTTGAGGTGTTTGTGTTAGGTGGACGTGTCGGTGGTTGGAGGCCATATGGGAGCTCAGACCGGTGGGTGTTGGCTTTTTTGACCGATGCCTGTTCCGCCAAAGACTTTGGAACACTAGCCTCCGCCTCAGTCCTGTCTGATTCTGCTGAATCACTCTGGTAAAAATACTCCTCTGTGGTTTGGTCACCCAAGTGCTGTGTTTAACAACGATGTGGCTTCAACTGTTTATTGGAATGTCGGAAATGATGTCTGAGCCCCCGCAATCAGGTTCAGTTTGCATTCCGAGTCCAATCCTGCTTTTTTTAATACCAGGGTAAAGTCGAGGCGAGAGTTGACCTAGTGTGAGACGTGGCTAGAAGTAATGCATTTTCCACATTCTTTTATGTCAAGATCAGGGTTTTAGATTAGACACGGTTGCGCCGTGCCAGAGCTGCAGCAGTCTGGCATAAATCAAACACTGACATCTATAACAATGGCTTAATGCTCAGGAAATGTTTACCCCGCCCCTGATTTTAAATACATCTTTCTAAATCTCTCTTAAATGCATTTCATGGTGATGTTTTTTGGCTGGGGTTGCCCTCTTGACTGTTTGTTAAGTCTATGACCCTCTGAGTAATAACTACATTAAACAAGACACAAACCGAGGACAGCGAGGAGCTGCCTTGTAAGGTCACCGAAAGGTCAGAGGTCACCCATGGGGGAGGGGCATTTTAGAAGAAGGTGGTAGCTGTTCAGGAGAGCAGCTTAGCAAGTCTGAAAAATGACACTAATTCGATTAGTGTCTGTCCAGGGGTATAGTATTGATCTTCCATGTAGGGCCTGCTTTAAGAGGCATGACGTCCACAGAAATAGAAAACATAAACAAGTTTGATCAAAAACAACTGTAATGCCTCAGAATCTGGGGAATTCCACAGCAACACAAACCAGGGCCCTGTCGGGGCTGTCATCCTCAGGGGTGTGGCAAGAGGCACCAACAACCTAGACGTCTTGTTCTTTCATTTCTCTCTCTCTGGGGACTTCGCTCACTGCCTTGCACAACAGACAGACTGAGAAAGTCATTTGTCCCCAGGGCCATTGAACTGTTCAATGCTTCTCTTAAGGGAAGAGGAGAGATAGACTTCTCTGCATAGTCTGTCTGCCTCTTCACCCCCTCCATGTTTGGATACTGTCTGTCCACTAGCCACTTTTACCACTGTCTTTCTGCCTCACTGGTTGCGTGCTATATTAGCACATTAGCACATATGCATAACCCCTCCCTCCATGCCACAGCCGAATTGTGGCCACACTTATACCTTTTCTTAAAATAGTTAAATATATAGATATATAGACTTTACTTTACTTTATTTCTGCATTGTTGCACTGTTGGACTTACTCATTTGCACTATCACCATGACCACTATCACCATTGCACTATCACCATCACAGGCTCAGTCCCTGCCTCAGTCATTGCAAGCGCCTCTGATTGATTAATCACCACTATGTGGATACTGTTTTTAGAATTGATTTAGATTAAGTGTTAGTTAGTATAATTTGTATTTTAGTATATTTAGCATATTCTTTATCTTCTACTGTCCTTATTGCTTAGTTGTGTTTTTATATTATATACTTTAATTACTCTTTCTGCTGTTAAAGAATGTGTTTGTGTTGTCTGTATGCTGCTGAGACCTTGAATTTCCTCTGGGGATCAATAAAGTATCTATCTATCTATCTATCTATCTATCACTCTCTCTCTCTCTCCCTCTCTCTCTCTCTCTCTCTCTCTGTCCCTGTCCCTGTCCCTGTCCCCAGGCATGTGTCTGCTTGTTAACAGTGCTAATTGATTGAGTTAGGACATTCTCCAGTGAAGGTTAGGCAGTGTACTCCTGCCTGAGGCCGTGGTACTCAGACAACTCGTCTGTCCGTCTCTCTCCCCCCCCTCTCTCTTTCTCTTTCTGTCAATTCCTCATTCATTTTCTCCTTATTTTCCATGACCCCAGGGACTTCTCTGAATGTCAGATTGTTCAATTCTTTTGGCCCTGAATAACCTTAATCTGTTACAATCAATATTGACAACCTGGTCTGTTTACTGACATGTGGAGGTCAAACTGGTAATGATTGGAGCGGATTCCTCCATGTCAGCAATGCATCGATTTAGTTTGATTCATTCACAGCGTTGCTCTCTAAGGTCTTTTGAGGTGTTTGATGTCAATCCGTCTCTGTTTTACTATGCATGCACACTGCAGCATTAAAGTTTTTGCTGAGGAATACATCAGGATCAATTTGGTTAACGCAATTGGATGCTCGGCAGGGTTAGACTCAGACTTAAGTGCTTTTCCATTTGAACGGCTCATGCTCCCACAATCGTAAAGAGAAGGGGGGGGGGGGGGGGGCTTCAACATACGGTCATGAAACAAATAAAGGAAACACTGGGGCAATGGAACAATACTTAAGCCGATCTCATATTGGCGCTCACAAACTATTTTATTACCCCGACGAAAATGTCTGCCCTCTCCCACAATTTTTGATCAAAAGGCCAACAAAAAAAGAGGTTTCCTTCAGTCAGAATCTTCAGGCTGAATCTTTTAATGTCCCCCTCCACTGTATCAACCACATTTGTCTCACTTAGTCTCCAGACACATCAAAGCCTGAGTCCAGAGGTTCCTCCGACAGGATGTATGGCCGCTTTAATGAAACCTAACACAACTTTTTTTTTTAGAAAAAAAAATGCTCTCAAAATGGCAGCTGTGACAAATGGGGTGAGTTGTTGAAGACTGGACTAGCCTCTGCTGCGCCGTACGCTCGACCCAGAAAAGCCCCCGTAACCTACTTAGGTTCCGCTTGGGTCTCGGTGGAGTTGTTCGGGCTCCGACAGTAAAAAAAAAAAGTACATGTACTTTACAACGCAAGAGGGTGAGGGGTGAGTGGAAGCCGTTCGATGGGGTCAAAGGTCACAGGGTAGTGGGGGGTAGTGACCCGGGGGAGTTGTATGACAGGTGAAGAAGAGAGCAGATGCTAATTGGGGCCAAAGCACGCGGCTCGCGGCCGACGCAGGCCGGTCAGCAGGCTCCTGTTTCAGCTCCTGAAGGGAGGGTGACAGGCCACAGAAATCCACACGCCACTGACGCAGATAGCAACTAACCGCATCCAGCGAGGACTTCTGGCACTGTACACCACAGCGCCTGTGAGTAAGGGGACGCTCTGTGGAGAAGGCAGTTGGTCACAGTACACACAGAAGGTCTTTGAAATGAGAGGAAAATTAATGCGAGGAAACTAAGACAGAATGTTCAGTTTTCCGTGGCATAAGCAAAGATGACACATCGTGTTTAGTCTGTAGCGTCAAAGTGATAGTGATCTTGGATAGAGACAATGACAAAATTCGGTTGTTGGCTGTAATGACCGGTAAGCCTACATGTACTGTATGTGTATGCAGAGGAAACTGCTTAAATGCCAGTTGGGTAAATCCACACTCTGCCCCCCCCCCCTGGGAAAATGTGGGGAATGTCGGATGGACAGACTTCCAGACGACTTTCTCCACACGGATCCACGTGCCAACCGGACTGGGTGGTCTCCTGCACAATGACACACGTCCCCATTTACCTCTTGCTCTGGTCATCCTATCTGTCTTGTCAACCTCACCTGATTAACCCTGCCACCCAAAATACCAGCCGTCAATCTGTGGGCAAGTGCCCACGTCTCCATCACAACAGAGGGGGAGCCGTCTACCCTTGTCCTTGGGCAGCGGCCATTGTGTGCCTTGCATGGAGGGAGAGAGGGCCGCTGGGTTGCCTAGAGCAAGACTTTGAATGGCACAGCAATGTATGAGACTACTGACACGCCGCATTACGTGAGGGCAGCCATGCGGCTCTATGCCTATTTGTCCCCACCGGAGGGGGGCGTGGGGCCTGGCACAGGTTGAAAGTCGGCCACGGTCAGAGGGACCCACTCGAATCTCACAAGGAACGCGAAATAAAAGGGGTTTCTCCAAATCCCCTGCTCCAATATTTATTGCCTGAACAAATTGGAAGGCAGGGGTATTTTTTTTTCTTTTTTTTTTTGAGGGGCTGTCTGTCCTGCCCACTTGCTGCCCCTGACGACCGGTGGAACCGGCTGGGGTGCCGCGGAGGTGATGCAGCTTAGCAATGAGGCACTTCATTTAGCTGGTGGTCTGTTTGCTCCTACTGGCCTTTGCCCATGCTTTGAGGAGTGCGATTAATCAGACACTGTAGACCCAGACATGGAGAGGGAGAGAGAGAAAGAGAGAGAGAGAGAGAGAGAGAGAGAGAGAGAGAGAGAGAGAGAGAGCTAGACTGGATGGCAGCCCTGGTAACACAAGGGGAAGGTGGTGTGACCCGGATATCTGTCTCCCATCCAGAGAGTATCCGTATCCCTGTACAGGTGCATAGTGCCTAATATGAAGGGATGGCTCTTACGCCCACGCCTCACTGGCACGTAAGCCGATCCTGAGGCCTGTATTAAAGGGCCATCAGTCTCCCAGCATGCATTCCCCTCCCCTGACACGGAAAGCACAAGGGCTGAACGGCGTCTTCCTCATCCCCCGTGAGAGAGCGTGTCATTGGCTGGCTCGGTTTGATGATGTCACTACCAGGCAACGGTGATTTAGGGTGGACTTGTGAAAGAGACACATGCACTGCTGACATCACTGAGCCATCCACTTCAGTGTGTTGGCGCCAGGTCTCTGCACCCCCTACACCTCCCCAACCTCAAAAAAAAAAAAAATGTTGGAGGCACTTATGTGGTGCGCTCATCTCTCACATAAAAAGCTGTAACCGTTTCAGCGATCATTACACAGCTGTGATGTGATGGAACAGTCCTTGTATGGCTGAGACCAGACCAGTGAGTGCTACAGCGCTGTTTTGCACTGAAGGCCCAACGGAGCTTTTTACACCAAACAAATAGACAGTTAGGCTGTCAGTCAGCGTTATAACGCCGAGGGCCAGTGAAAAAAACGCCGGCACGTTCAAATTGCCATTCCGCAGTACTGATTTCATACCAGACAGCCCAACAATGCCAATCTCAACTTAATTACCACGGCACTGCAATTTAGCCCTTGATTGAGTTACTGCCAAACTAGCACAGGGCATGGGATGTTTTCTTTGTCTTTTTGTCCCTGTTCCAGGCCATTAGCCAGAGGCCCATTTTTTGTTTGTTTGTTTGTTTGTTTTGTTTATGTTTTCTACACTCAATTCCCAAGGTCTCTAAGAGAGCTGTTGCTGTTGCCATAGTGCACTCATTCATTGTGCTTAAAAACAGAAGAAACACTTGCATAAAAAAGTGCAATAACATAAAAAGGGAAATAACTTTGTAAAACCACATGTTATATAAGCTTCTCGCCCTGTCTCACGCTGAAATGCTAGCTGTCGTAAACAATTATGAAACATGCTGTTGCTAGGACTTCATATGCCCTTGGCTTTGTTATTGACTGTATACGTCTGAGGGAGAGCTTATTGTATGACAAGTTATTTGATTTTAAGGTTCACTGTGAGACCAAAATTCTCTGTGTTGAGCAACAAAATGACAGAT
The DNA here is from genome assembly GCF_018492685.1 of Alosa sapidissima. Lineage (NCBI taxonomy): Eukaryota > Metazoa > Chordata > Actinopteri > Clupeiformes > Clupeidae > Alosa > Alosa sapidissima. Next base: position 4,552,285 of record NC_055978.1, on the reverse strand, counting down.
GCAATATATTGCTGGCGGCTTGTTTATCCAAATCCTCTTTTCTGCCTAAAACATTTTCTTCTGGGAAAGGTTCTGGTTACATAGGCAGGAGTATGTTATCCATGTTAAGAGTATGTGTTGAGATGTCCCTGTGAAAATCAATGGCAGGGTCACTTGGAGTGGGGATGGCCTGAGGAGGCATTATCATACCACACATGCATGTCAAGGTGAATGTGCCTGCATTCGTTAGTGCTTACATTCATCACACATGTCATTAAATCCATTATCACTCTCCTCAGTCCCTCAACCTTGTGCTTAAAGAAGACTCTTTAGTAGGCTTCACTAAAGAGTGCTGTCTTGCGTGTTACAACAACGTCCTCTAGGTCCTGTGTTAACATCTGTAGGCTTCCTTTCTGTAGCCTCTGACCATACTAAAGGACCTCCCAGCAAACCCTCCTACAAACCCACCACTGTTCTTTTAATAATGGATGACCCAGAGGTCTCCAGACTTGACGAAAGACCGCTGCTTCAGTCCTTGCCCGAGTGGCTTCCACTAAATGAGACACACTTCAAAGGCAACAGACGCAATGGCCTGCCTGGTCACCTGCGCCATTACTGGCACGCTCCGCTGCTACAGTGCCAGGGCGACCGCTGTGCCGTATCACGCGGCTGACCGGCGCCAGATGACCGGCAAGCGTCGACCGCGGCGGAGCTGTTGGGTCCCCACGGGCGAGTGCCTGCGGTCAAAAGCAGAGGCAGGGTCCTGTGCACCCGAAGCGTCCAGCTGGAAGGAGACTCAGCCCACCTGCCCACATCAATAATGAAAATGCCCCGAGACTTCCTGTTCCCCTTCCCACCACCCCACCCCAACCCCAGCCCCCACCAGCACCACCACCTTCTGTGTGGTGGTGGGGGTTGTGTTGAGAAGCTGGTCCAAGCTCAAGGTGGACGCTTTTGAGTGGCTCAGGAAGCAAGAGTCGGGTTTCTCTCACCTCCGGGAGTGCACGAGGGAAAAAAAATAAACGGAAGTGATTTAGACCGTTGACTCCTCCGTGGCGCATGTTGAGGAGGTGATCCCCTCACGTTGACTCCTCTCTGTGGCATGTTGAGGAGGTGATCCCCTCACGTTGACTCCTCTCTGTGGCATGTTGAGGAGGTGATCCCCTCACGTTGACTCCTCTCTGTGGCATGTTAAGGAGGTGATCCCGTCACATTGCCACAGCTCAGGCTGTATTCCCAGAAAATTGGTCAGACCAACGTCAGTGAGTTGGAGGAGGACTGGGCCATTCCTGTCCCCACGGTAACTCTTCGTCATGTTTATGTCTGTTACCAAGCTGTGGTTAGACCACATCTTAGTAAAATAAACACACACAAACACACACACACACACACACACACACACACACACAAACACACACACACACACACACACACACACACACACACACACAAACACACACACACACACATACACACACACACACACACACACACACACACACACACACACACACAAATACACACACACACACACACCACCGGCTGCACTCCCTGAGAGATGCCTTTTTGCAACTGTTTGTGACATGACCCCCCCCCCCCTTTGGGCTCCCCACTGCTGATGTCACAATGAAAGCATCTGGCCAAAGCCATGACTAACCACGCACATGTGGCGATAGAGCATTATTCATTCATCACGCCATTAAACAATATCACAAAAGTGTCTACTGTACATTCGTTTTAAATGAACTAAAAATCGGAGTTGCCCCATAGCTGGGTCGCGGTTTTGAGTTTCAAGACTTTTGATTTACGCGCCAATGAGCACCATAAACCCATTCTGTCCTCCATCCAAGAATGATTTGGGGGAGCATGACCAGGGAGTTATGTCTCTGGACTTTTAAAAGTTGTTACTTTGTGGGTTGTTCTTGGTAACATGACCGGTTTTGATGGTACCAGAGAGTCTGGCCAGTTTTCTCACAGTGAGATATGACACTGTATCTGTCAGTCTGTCAACAAGAAGAGCACACTCTGATCGCTCACTGAGGTCATTGGGGTTTGAAAGTTGGCAGGGCTGATGCTAAGACACTTTATATTGTTTGCCGTAAAACCAATCTTACCATGTAATCCTTTTACATTTAACACAACTGCGATAACGCCATCATACCGAATCCTATGGGAGAAATCCAAAGCCTTGACCGCACCTTTAGTCCGATACTATCTCTTCCACTTATCTCCAGTGAGGTCTATTCTGCGTCAGTGACAACGACAACTGGGAGATAAACATCTGGCTAATTGGTCATTTGATATTTCCTTTCGTGACAGACACGCTTATACTTTTTACTGCCTTGGATCTCGCAGGTGCAATAGGCCCCGTGCACCTGCCCAGCGCTTGTGGGAATGTTGATTCTGGCACAGTCCGAGGGAGTTCTGTGTTGATTTGGGCACGGATCGCGTGTTTCGAGTGTTTCGAGTCGGGGCTCTCAGATTGGATCGGAGTGGATACCGGACACCTCGCAGTGCTCTCCAGAGCGGGGGGGGGGGGGGGGGGGGGGGGGTGGAAGCCCCCTTCACTCTGTTTATCCAGTGAGGTGTCAAGGTCACATGACCGCATCCCGTCAATTCTTCCCACAACATGGCCTCCTGGTCAGCAGACAGGGCCGCGCAATGGGGCGGAAACGAGAACGTGTCCAATTCCACCCCTGTGCAAACAACGAGAGTAATAGTGAACAAAAAGAGCAACGAATGAATAACAGTTGTTTTTTAACAAGCTTAAGAGTTGTGCAAGGTCTGTGTTGTCACGTTCCACACACACACACATTCACACACACACACACACACACACACACACACACACACACACACATACGGAATGTTTGAGACTCCTTGGCGACAAGTGTATAGTCGTGCTTCTCTGTGGACCATGGCCTTGAGGGGGGAAGCTGAGTGTCATAGGAAAGAGAAACAGAAGTGGCTTTGTTGACAAACCTCACTAGTATGCAAGACTTGCCCTCTGTGTTGGCCAGCATTCACTAAAACAGATTTGAGATGTTACTGAGCACTGTTAAATATGCTATGGTGTAACTTCAGTTCAGTTTTCTGAGTATGCTCAATCCCGTTTTTCTGTTCTGCCCTGATGAAGGCCATGTTGGCCAAAACATGTTGGCATTATTTATCTCTTTGAATATGAACTAGCCTAGTATTAAAGGTTTTTTTAATTGAAAGAAGACTGTCTTGGATCAATCTGTATGCTCAATCCTACTCATGGACAACCAACCCCCCCCCCCACACACACACACTCACCCACCCCAACCCAGCGTGCATTTTCTGTCTGTCACTGCTTCAAGTAAACCCGATGAAAGTGAGCATAATTATAATTTACAGCAAAATCAGATTACCAAAATCAGATATGTTCCACTAATCAACTACCACTGACGAGTTAGGTCAGGTATGCAGATCAAGGAAAGATGGAAAAAACGCAGGCCAAGAAGGGGGTCAGAAACAGGGATAGACAATTGAGAAACAATGGATTAAGGTCAAAATTGTGATGCTTTTTTAATGTTTTGAAACCCTTTATTCATGTTTATAGCAAGAAGGAGGATATTCGGACTTGCAAAAAACTCTGACTTTGGGGCTTTTCTCCCTGAAGCAAAATAAAGTTGACAAAACACACAAAGTCTTTACTCTCCTTGACTGATTTCAGTGGAGAAGCATAATCATACCGTCTTGGCCAAGGCCAAAGCAATGTGTGTTTGTAATTAAACCTCAGTTATTCCTTCAATGGTACATCTCTTTCTCTCTCCCTTCCTCTCTCTCCCTCTCTCTCTTCCCTTTCTCTGTTTCTCTCAGTCTTTTTCTTTCTCTGTTACCCCCCCCCCCCCCCCCCCCCCCCCCCACACACACACACACACACTCTCTCTCTCTCTGTCAGACCAGGTTTATCCTGATGAGTTATTTTGGTGCTATTGTGGCGCTTTAATAATTCTTCCCTGAGCTCTAGTGAGATGCTATCGCACTGTCTTTGAAGCCGCAGAGATGCAATCTGCTCCACCAGAGGTCCCATTTTTATTAAACGCACATTCACAGGATGAGTCTGACAAGACTTTTCCAGTCCAATATATATCCCGCACAGTCAGGTGAAGCAGAGTGTGTGTGTGTGTGTGCGTGTGCGTGTGTGCGTGTGCGTGTGTACCTCATGTCTCACTCAGTTTTAACTCTTGTGGTCTTTCTTATCCAGTAACTCTTGTGGTCTTTCTTACCGCACTTGTGTGTGTGTGTGTGTGTGTGATGTCAGATTCGCAGAGCAATCAAGACAGGCCAGGGGGTAAAAAGTTTGCTCACACTCTACAGTACTCTCGTAGTAAAAGTGGTCCCTTGCTTTGTGATGAAAGGCCGTGGCTGGGCCTGACTAAATATGCCGTAAGGTACAGGAACCAAGGAGAGGGAACCACCCTCCCTTTTGGGTCTGAAAGGTTCTTTGTGCTGAAGAGAAAGGGTCTCGGCCAAGAATCAGAAAGTGACTTTGAACAAGGGGAGGGCCCGAGCACAAATTGTTTGTTGAACCGCGCGGGGCAAGGAACAAAGGATGAAAGGAGCGTTAAAGGAAAGAAAAGAGGAGGAGAGGAGCGACAGAAGCGGTGCCGATCAGCACAACTCCGCACTCTCTCCTGGCCCCTCTGTGCTGATTGGAAAAATTATAAATATTCATAAGGTTAGCTTTCAGAGCGAAGGGCTTTGATAGTGCAGTGAAGAGCACTTTCGCCCCTTGCAATCTCTCTCTCTGTCTCATTCACTCACTCACTCACTCTCTCTCTCTTTCTCTCTCTCTCTCACTCACTCTCTCTTTCTCTCTCTCACTCTCTCTCTCACTTACTCTTTCTCTCTCTCACTCTCTCTATTTATCTCTTTTTTTCTCATTCTCTTTCTCTCCATTCTTCTGCGTGGGGGCCCTCCATAAGCTTTAAGTGAATACCAGTGTGTGCTGCGGTGAGAGAAGATGTTTACCTCTTCTACCCCCTGAAGCACCCTGAAGAGCTTTGGGGGGGGGGGGGGGGGGGGGGGTATTCTGCGGGCTAAATTGCCCTTTCGAGCACCTCTCTCTCTTTTCCATATAGCCCTATACAGTGCTGGAGGATGGAGCGAGGAGGGGTGTGTGTGTGGGGGGGGTGGAGGTGTGATGCTTGAGCCGCATTCTCCCGCAGGGCAGGCCCTGGTTACAGTTAACGCTAACAGTAAGCAGAGCACTTGAGTGACTGCTGGACTGGAGATGCTTCATGCTCTCATGTTGTCTCTCTCTCTCTCTCTCACACTCACTCGCTCCCTCACCTTGCTCAGTATTCATCATGTTTCCCCCTCTCCTATCTTTCTTTGTCTGTGTGTGTTTGTGTGTGTGTGCGTGTGTGTGTTTATATATGTGTCTGTGTGTGTGTGTGTGTGTGTGTGTGTGTGTGTGTGTGTGTGTGTGTGTGTGTGAATCGTGAACCCCAGACCTCCAGGCGTCCCAGTCCTTTGAGTACTACACTCTGTCTGAGAAGCCCATGGACTACCGGATCCTGCAGATGGACGAGGACCAGGACCGGATGTACGTGGGCTGCAAGGACCACGTCCTGTCCATGGACATCAACAACATTACGCAAGGCACGCTCAAAGTGAGTCCACTCCTCCCCACACACACACACACATGATCAATGGCCCAGAAATCCATAGATGATAGTAGCACAGGAAATCCAGCTTACATTCCCAGACCTTGAGGTAAAAGTAATAAAGCAGCTCAAAGATCACATCATTAATGTTTGTCCACAGTCATTACTCCAAATGGCTGTTTTTATTTGCTTCACACAATTTTATCCATATAAGTTATGTTCAGAGGCAGCGGCTAATAACCTGCGAGGACAAGCTAGTCATTGTTCGTCAGGTTTCTCCATAAATCGTACTCTGAGTATGTAACCATATTATCACACGGGGCCAGGGCACGGAATGGAGTTTTCCATGCATAAATGTGTAAGTGCTGCCATGCTGGTAATGTAACAATGCCAGGTAATAATGGCAATTACTGTCACTCAGCACTCTCAGCATGGGAAAGGACAGCATAGACCCCTAAAAGGGTGAAAAGGGCGTATCTGAACTGACAATGAGCCCATCAGATAAGGGGGGAGGGATAAGATAGCTCTGATTACTTATGCTGATTTAGAGCACAGGGTGACACACACACATGCATACACACACGCACACACACACACACACACACACACCCCATATGCATGCCAGAATGGACACACACATTCACATAGCCATACATATAGCCACACACACACACTCATTCTATACATAGAGGACAGGAGTGAAGTGGATTAATATTCAGTGAACTGTTATTCTAATCAGCATTCCTCCTCAATGATGGGTGGGGGTTGTTTCCACACATGCATTTGTAGACTACTCTCATAATGTTAGATAGAGAGAAAGAAAGAGAGAGGGAGAGAGAGAAATACAGAGAGAGAGAAGAGAAGAGAAGAAAGAGAGAGATACAGAGAGAGAGAGGAGAGAAGAGAAGAAAGAGAGAGAGAGAAGAGAGAGAGAGAGCGCAATGAAAGGGAGACCTCAGAAGAACTCTGCATTTCTGCTCCTATCCAATAACACAAGCCTGTTGTCTGAAACAGGAATATACTGCCTCCTGCTCTGCCCAGGGATGGATTACTGCATGGGCCTACCGGGCCCAGGCCCAGGGGCCCAAGGGGTCAGGGGTCTTTGCAGGGAATCACTGCCTCAATATCAACAAATCACGATGTAGGCTATGAATCTGATTGAATTTAGTATTGGCCATCCCCAAAATGCACCAGAATACAGGAAATCACATCAAACAGGGGCTCAAAAGTTCATAATCCGCCCATGGCTCTGCCAAAGGCTTTCAGCACAGACATGTCTTCACTCTGATGTGTTGTGCACGTTTACCTCACGCTCGCCTCTCTTCTGCTTCCAGGTAGTCACTGAAGAAATGACTTCCTTTCAAACCCATTCATTTGCTTTCATGCTTTTCCCATCAGGTGTTCTGGCCCGCCTCCGTCAGCAAGATCGAGGAGTGCCAAATGGCGGGCAAAGACCCCACGGTAAGACCACCGGCACCACCAACCCCTCTGACCACATCTGCAGACTTATGAAAGCATGTGGCTCTCTGCCATGTTTTTTTTTTAATTATTTATCTTCCCCTGTGATGCAGAAGATTTCAATTATTAGTCACTGCTTTGGTGGTTTTTAGTAAAATATATATAATTCACTTTAGTAAATAGGCTTCATTTGTTGAGTTAATGCAAAAGGACTTTTGGGATGAGTTAATGCAAAAGGACTTTTGGGATGAGTTAATGCAAAACGTCTTGGGCAAGATAGCACCCCCCCAAACATGGTCTCTGATCCTCCGAAGGGCCCTCTGTTCACAAGAGTGTGGTGTGTGTGTGTGTGTGTCTGTGTCTGTGTGTGTGTGTGTGTGTGTGTGGGGGGGGGGGGGGTGGGGGTGGGGGGGGCTCTGTTAGTGCTGGACCGCATGTGGAAGTGCAGATGTGTACCCACGGAGAATCTTAGCCTCCCCCCATGCTGTTCATTTACACTCGCCAGCAACACAAGCCCTGATGTGTGGGAGGCTACCTGTGTCCCCGGTCTGCTGGAGAGAACACAAACACAAGCAACCATCATCAAAGCCAGTGCCCAGCGTGAGACGAGACTCCACAGGCTCCACAGGCTCCACAGGCCCCTCAGTTACCCCCCCCCACCCCGCACACACACACACACGCACACACACTCCCCCATCACCCCCCTCTGCCTTACTTAATGGACTGGCTGTTCTCAAGGCTCGTCTGGGTGGGTGATGAGCGATATCGGTGTTCTATCTGACTGGCTTCCATGATGGAATGACAAATAAATGAATAAACTTGTCACTTGAGGGGCAGCTAATGAAGCGGCGGCTGCAGTCGGGCTGAAGTGTGCGCACTGAAGTGGGAGACAGGCTGGGAGGTTGGTTATTGGAACGCTGTTGTCTGAGCACTAATGACTTGATGAAAGAAGAGAAAGAGAGAGAGAGAGAGAGA
>NC_055978.1:4471737-4536737 GCF_018492685.1 Alosa sapidissima | reverse complement strand
CTCTCACACACACACACACACACACACACACACACACACACACACACACTCTCTCTCTCTCTCTCTCTCTCTCACACACACAAAATTCCAGCTTTTATTGACTTATTTACAACACACTGTCACAGCACAATACAACTGGTCATATTTCAGAAGTCCTTTCCTGAAGCGATACCCTAGAGCATATCCCATGGTGTCAATAGTAAGAAGAAGTGCCATAGGAGGAAATGTGGAGCATAACCTGGGTCAATGGGGCAGATCCATCTGCCCGAAGCAGCCCTGGGAGAAATGAACCTGCCTGACGAGCTCATTCGCTCACTGAACAATGCACTCAATAAATCTGGCCATCCCCCAAAAGTCCATCTGAAACAACAGAGCTGATATTAAACATTGCCGCATATCATGCCTCCTTTTTATGATTTCTCTTCTTCTTCCTCTTCCTCCTCTGCTGTGAAAGTCATGACTCTCGTACTGTACTCTTCTCCCTGACGCCCAGCAGTAATCAACCCCATGTGTTGTTCGGGAGGGAGAGGGAAAAAAAGAGGGAAAAGGCACAATAGCAATATCCTTCATCTCTTTTTTTATTGCTTGATCACTTGTATAGTTTGAATAGACCTCCACTTCTAGACCCCCAAGTCAGCGCTGTTTATTTTCTGGTTTCTACAGTCAGTGGCTCACTGGGAGGGAGACCCAGAACAAATGGGCCACCTGCAAGCCAGCTGCACTGCTGTTTATGATTTCTCTTAACCGAGGCCCCGTTTTGTTTGTGTTTTGGGTGTGTATTCCTCCCGCTGGTCATAAAGAGCCCATCTTTATCGATGCCCATTTGATACCGGACGGGTCAGACCCGAACGACACCAAGCTCTACTTCTTCTTCCGCGAGCGGCTGACGGACAACAGCGGCAACACCAAGAGCATCCACACCATGGTGGCGCGCGTGTGTCCGGTGAGTGGGCCTCAGTGTGGGCATGGGGATGTGACTCACACACGCTTTATGTGCCTATTTTGCATTTTTGCTTTGTTTTTGTTAGTGGAGATGAGAGGAATCCTCACCACTAATTATTTTGTTTTTGATTTGTTTTTGTCTTGTCTTCCTTATTTTTCCTATTATTTTCTCTACTTTCATGTGTCACTCATTCCCCCCCCCCCTCTCCATTGTTTTGTCTATCTGCTGCAGAATGACACTGGCGGTCAGCGAAGTCTGGTAAATAAGTGGACCACCTTCTTGAAGGCCCGGATGGTGTGCTCAGTGCTGGAGGAAGATGGCACGGAGACCCACTTTGACGAGCTTGGTGAGTGGGAAATAAGCAGCTCTTTACCCCGTACCTCTTGGGAAACCTTTCTCAGTGATTGCATGAGTTCTCTGTGTCTCATCTCGTAGCAGGAACACCAAGATAACTTATCTTGGTAATTTGGTACATGTCTGGATTTGGGCTGCATCTCATATCCTTCACGCCAAATAACATGTTGAATAACTCAAGCCTTTTCAAGCTTCTGCTTTACCGATGTTTACAGGCCAACTTTTTTTTTTCTACTTGTTTCCAGCTAATGGGTTTTCCTTGAGTGTTGGCACGTGTCAGATTCTGAGGCTGGAATTTGGATGGAGGGGTTTCCATCTGAATTCCATCCTCTCTATCTAACCTACATCCAATTGACCTCATGTTCAGCCTCATACTGTGCGTGTGTGTGTGTGTGTGTGTGTGTGTGTGTGTGTGTGTAAGTGTGTGTTGGGTGGAGGGCTTGTGTTAAGCCGACTGACGGACATCGCTTAAATATCGTCATGCTTGTTCTCGTTTCCAGAGAGTGTGTTTTTGCTGGAGGCTGACAACCCCAAAGGCCTCCTTGTGTTTGGCGTCTTCACATCCACAAGGTAAGGCCCTTGCAGCTCCCGCATGATGAGAGCCTCACTCCCTAAAGCCTCTGGGTGTGGGTGAATATCTGAGTGAGTGAGTAGTGAGTACGAGAGAGAGGTGGGGAGGGAGAGAGAGAGAGAGAGAGAGAGAGTGGGGGAGTCACTGTAGGAGAGGTGTGGACAACATATCGGGGGCTTCTCGGAACGCACCTCCCGGAGAATGTGAAGTATCTTATTACACCGCAGCGAACTCTGATATCTCCCGCTGCCTTCGACTTTCTAGACGCCCTGGCTCTACATCTCATTTCTACATCTCTCCCTGGCTCGACGGAGACAAAGCCCGTAAACAGCGTCTCTCTCGAAGGAACTTCCAGGACATTAACAGAGTCCCACAAGTTAATGTGCCGTGATCCTATACGCACGCGAGCCATGTTTTGTCAGGGACGAATTCAGTCTCCAACGCCTGGCGCTCCGAATCCCCTCGCACAAAGCTATAATTATGACCCCCCCACCCCCCCCCCCCCCTCCACGTAGCCATAGTTCCTGTGTGTTCTCCGTTGCGCGCGCCCGCACTAAAGCCGGCGTGGTGGCGGAAACGATGCGGTTGGCACCACTGGAACGCTCGCACGGATGGAAAAAAAAGACAAAGAAAAAAAGGCCAGTTCTGTGGCTGCATTTAGATTGGGTCTGTGGGTCTGGTTTCCACCACTGGTACACACTCTTGAGAAGGGGGAACCGTCGTGGTTCTTCTCTCAGACACACGCCAAATCAAACAAGCAGAGGGTTTTGGAGGGATAGTGGGTGAGCTCCGCGTTGAGTCTCCGAACTTTGTTATTCATTGGGCTTCCTCCTCCTTTAGCCATATTAGTTTTTTTTTTTAGCGTGCTCAGTGTTTACTCAGTGGAAACAATGGTTCTCTGTGAGTCAGCGTCGCATAACATGCAAAGAGTCCTGCCAACACCGCAACATAACCCTCAAGGAAAAGACGAGAGGTGTTCCATTCCTCAGAGAGAATGAGAGCGAGAGAGTAGTTCTGGTTGGGTTATATGACTTGGATGTCCCTTTAAATGCTCCAGGCTGTGTGTTCATCGAGCTTAACCGTGAAGAAGGATGGAGACTGAATTCACTTCTCTCTCTCTCTCTCTTCACACTCTCTTATTCATCCACAGCGTCTCTTCATATTGTGTTGTGCTCCTCTTCTTCCCGCAGCTCTGTGTTTAAAGGGTCAGCCGTGTGCGTGTACAACATGGCCGACATCCTGACCGTCTTCAATGGGCCGTTCGCCCACAGGGAGGGCCCCAACTTTCAGTGGGTGGCTTTCCAAGGACGCATCCCCTACCCAAGGCCTGGCACAGTGAGTTCCAGCCTCCCAGATGAACACCCTAACCATTGGCTGATATTTCCACGACAGATAGAACAGATAGATCACTTGGTGTTTATAATGTATCGGAAAGGGCCAAGTCTCAGTAGATGATTTAGAGGGAGATTAGCAATGATAACAAAAAGTTGGAGCAAGTGTGTGTTAACTTTTTGACAGGTTTAAATCATTCCTTCATTCCCTTTCATTTTCTCTCTCTCGCTCTTTCTCTCCCTCTCTTCCCCCCTCTCTCTCTCTCGCTCGCTCCCTCTCTCTCTCCTTCTCTCTCTCTCTCTAGTGTCCTGGTGGAGCTTTCACACCTCATGTCCAGAGCACCAAAGAGTTTCCTGATGACGTGGTGACGTTCGTCAGGAACCACCCTGTTATGTTCAATCCCATCTACCCCGTGGGCAGGAGGCCGTTGCTGGTGCGAACACACGCTGACTACAAATACACCTCCATCGCCGTCGACCAGGTCACCGCAGCAGATGGCCAGTACCAGGTCCTCTTCCTGGGCACAGGTAACCACACATGCAACGACAAGAGTTAAGGCCTTTGCACACTGAAATAGGTAAAAAAAACTACACGCCTACAAAACCTACGAAGGAGTATTAGGGCCACACATATTTTTGCCATGACATTTCGAGAATAAAGTTTCGCGAAAAAAATATCATGTCGACTTTAATCTCGACGTGTCGACATTAAACTTAAAATTTCGAGAATAGGCTAAAATTGAACTATCATGTTCACTTCAATCTCAACATTTCATCTTTATTCTCGACATTAAAAACTAGTTAGTATAGTTGTTGCTAAACCCGCTTCTGAAGTACAATTTCACCAAATCATCCAGGCATTTTGTTGAGTCGTTGGCCAACTGATTGAGTCTGAGACCGGATTCAGTGGCAGCTACTTGGAGTGGTCACTCTCTCTCCAAACTGGTTTTGATGGACAATGGACATGTCAAGATGAAATGTTGAGATTAAAGTCGATACGACATATATATGATATTTCAATTGTATTCTCGAAATTTACAGGGGTACGGGGGGAACAAGCCACGCGAAGTAGGCTATTTACAATGTCAGAGTAAAATATAAATATATCGCGACTCTAGGGTGGAGCTCACCGATCAGTCACCGAAAATACCTGAAACTGTATAGTATATTTTTAATGCGTGCAAAGGTTTTGGAGATGTTGTGTAAAGTTTGGATGATAAATACAGACTCACTGGGGTACCCTAACCCTAATCCTAACCTTAGTGTGCAGGCCTTTAGAATCAGATGCAGAAAGCTTTTTCATTTCTGCTCTTAACCCACAAGTGTGTAAAAGTGCCTCACTTTTACCTTTATTTGTTCACCAAATGTCTTTGTCTACAGCGACTAAAGAATTGGCAAAGCATGCATTTTGTCAGTATATAAGATTTAGATCAGTTGACACATACCTGGCATGTCTTCAGGTATTAGTGGTATAAAATTCCAGCTCCTCACGGTGAGCCAGATCATTTGGCTTAACTTGCCATAGAGAGCTGGCTCTGGGAGCTCCCAAATGGCTCTTTGTGCAGCTGAATTAGGTGTGTTCAGATAATCTGTCAACAATAGACAGTTAAACTCTGTTTTTCACATTTACCCTACAGTATGCTCTTAGCTATGTTCTAATGCAGACAAAAAAGGTATCATTTGTTATATTTTTTTGTTGTTTTTTTTTTTTAACTTAAACATATAGCGACTGCTTCTTTGTATGTGCCAATCATTGTTTCAGAAGCCCCCAGACTTCCTGGCTTGTCAGTGGTGGCTCTTAAGAGAATATCTTCTCGCTCATCCGCAAAGGTCTGGTTTCAAGCAGAGAGGAAGTGATTTACTTTATTCCTCACGATATTAAAGCAATCCCTCCCTGTGCGCTTTCTTACTGACCATTATGGAGGAGGCGGCCCGTGCTGCGGATATGAGCTGGAGGCACGCACGGGCCGAGGTGGGGGTGGACCGGGGAGTGGACCGAACTGGGAAGCAGGGGGGAAGGGGACGCGATATGATATCTGATGGCAGAATCGGCGATAACGGAGCACTACGGGAACCCGTAGCGAGGGCCCTGCGAGGCAAAGCCAGGCCACGTGTGTGTGTGTGTGTGTGTGTGTGTGTGCTGGGAGGCTGATGGCACGGGGAGTCGCTCCGCACAGCTGTTTGTGTTTATGACTCCCCCCGCTCCCCTTTGCTCCTCTCCTCCTCTCCACCTCTCCGCTCCCTTCTTCATCCCTCTATCCCCTCCTCCCAGATTCCTCAGCGGCGTGCCAGGAACACCAGGCCGACCGGCCGGTCGGGTGGGTCGCCACGCCAACACGCTTTTTTGCTCCTTCATGTGTTTTTTGGGGAGAGCAGAGAGGGGTTTTTTTTTATATAATAGGGGATTTCCATGTCTTTTTAACGGGACTACCCTCCTCTTCCTCAGTCGGCTCACTTTCTCTTCTTCTTCATCACTCCCTCCCAGCACACAAACAAAACAGCCACCCTGTTTGTGCGAGTTCACCTCAGAGTTTATCCCTTGGAAAAGACGAGAGAGAAATGGAGAGAGTGGACCAAGGAATGCACTGCTCATTTTCATTGTCCATTCAAAATGTCACCTCAGTGTCAACTCAGGAGAGAGAGAAAGAGAGAAACAGAGAGAGAGAGAGAGAGAGAGAGAGAGAGAGAAAGGAGGGTGACAGGGGGAGAAGGAGAAATAAACAGTTCCGTTTACTCAGCTAAATGCACATAGTTTGTGTGTGCACATCAGCCATTCATTGTAAACCAGCCTTACATGGCTTCAAGCTCACCGCCCTTTGTTGTGGTTCTTTATATGAGGGAGATAGTCTTTTGTACTGTTTTAACATTGCTGTTTGATTGCCTGTTCATTCCTTCCTTATTTATTCCTTATTTCCATCTGTGTTTCTTTCTTCTTCTCCCTTGCTCTTTCTCTCCCTTTCCCCCTCTCTCTCCCTCCATATATCCTCCGCTCTGTTCAGACAAAGGCACAGTACAGAAGGTGATCGTCCTGCCCACAAATGGTTCCCTGGACGAGGATCTGATTCTGGAGGAGCTGGAAGTGTTTAAGGTCTGGGCTGCTTCATTCCTGCTCCCCCTCACACACACACACACACACACACACACACACACACACATCAAAGCCTCATGGGCCTTCTGCTGATGCTGCTGGTTTGTGTCAGGTCAGGGTGGGGTTGGAGGATGGGCCATGGGGAGCAGATGGGAGAGATGGAGAGAGCGCCACAACACGCCGCGCTATGCTATGCTACGCCACGCCACGCTATGCTACGGCACGGCAGGCTGAGGCAGATACGGTGCTGTGTGCCAACATCAACCGTCTGGAAGTCTGATGAGCCTGACTGTTAAGAGTGGCGTGAACTTCATTGATATGTAACAGCTTTGTGGCTGAATACCAGAATATCCTCGCCAAGAGCTGCTTTATCTTAATGGGGCAACGACTCCTGCGTGTGATCAAGGCCTGGACTGAGCTCCTTGGCTTTTATACACTATACTACTTGCACCTGGAGTTTTGCGTCGCCACTCACCATAATACTCCAGCGGCTTCTGTGTCTGCTACTGTGGATTCTGTCCATCTCAACCAATTGCTCGGAGGGTCTTAATCAGCATTCTTCACAGAGAGCCTGTAACAACAGACCACCAGTCGAAGGGCTCACGGTTGATTATGTGGTCTGAGGGTTTGCCATGCCAGGGATGAATTTTCCAATTTGCCTTGTTTGTTTATTTTCTTCCAGAATGGAGCTGCCGTGACCAATTTGCAGATCTCATCCAAAAAGGTAAGTTACAGCAGTCAGCCATTCAGGGAACCGCCTACATTTCATTTGAGAAAAATCATAATTGTGGTGTGGTGTGGATCGCAGTCACTGTATCCTATAATGCGTTGAAGCAAAAAAAAGCTAGAAATAAATCTACAGACACAGTGGCAACATAGAGCAGGGAGCCGCAATTACCGTGGTGATTAAGTTCATTTTGCTGTCACTCACTGAGGCCAAGGAAAATAAACAGTCACCCCCCTGACATTTGAACTGTTTGCTTTGCAGCAACAGCTATACGTGAGCTCGGAACATGGCGTGTCCCAAGTGTCCCTGCACCGTTGCCATGCCTACGGCTCGGCCTGCGCCGACTGCTGCTTGGCCAGGGACCCCTACTGCGCCTGGGATGGAATGACCTGTTCTCGCTTCTACCCCACGGGGAAAAGGTAGGCCACCCAGAACCGTCCAACTGGCCTTGGAAATTTCATCAAGCTACTTAGCACTAGTGAGACGATTCCAGGAAATAACGATGATTATGATGAATCACCTATAACATTTAAAGGTTTCTATTGTTTCAGGATGTTCTAGGCTGCGTGCGTAACAGGCGGAGGATGCAGTGTATCGTGCACACCCTGATGCATTGCAGAGTTAGCTGTGGAATGCTTTAATGCGACAAAAACATGGTGCCCACTCAGCTTGCTCCTATTTTAGCATGTGACAAAGAATGGATTTCATTCTTGGCAGCTTCCGTGCAAGTTGTAATTGGCGGGAAATGGCTTCATTTTTCATATTCAGTGCCCTCTCCGCCACCCCCCCTGCTGCTATTCAACAACAACAGCTGCTCGGGGGAAATCAGTCAACCACAGTTCAAGTTTGGTTTGGGTTTAGAACTAAGGAACAGCCGCCTTGCTCCTCGGAGAACGTGCGGGAAATGAATCCGTCATACCGTTTACTTATCCTGTTGCTTTTGGTGTCTCAAGGCCGTTTCGTATCTGAGAAAAACTACTGTGAAAAACCCACCTCACGTGGCGGAGTTTCTCTGGCTCAAATTGCATCCTCTTCACTGTTGACACAACCGGCTACTCGAGAAACGCGAGATCTAGCCACAAGAAATGAATTCACTGTTTCCCTTTGAGCTAGATTCTTTTGTAGATCATGTGTTAGCCACATTACAAAACAGTGTTTGAAGGGTAGGGAATGCTCTTTGAGATGTGACAGTGATGGATTACTGTGCTGTTGTTTGTGTGACGCTCAGGCGCAGTCGGAGACAGGACATCATCCACGGCAACCCACTAACCCAGTGCAGAGGGTTCAATCTCAAGGGTTGGTCTTCCTCATTCTTATGCAATACCAATCTATCACTCTTTTTTGTGTTTCTTTTCCTTCTTTTTGATTTGTCTTTTATCTGTTTCTTTTCATCTGTCTTTTGTTCTTTTGGACCTGTCTCTCCCTCATTTGCCCTCTGTCGTTAAACTTTCAAGTGAAATTACATCAAGTCAGGATCAATTCTATTACATATCCACAGCTACACTTGTGCCAAAGGGCAGCGTGTAGCTTGATGAAACGAGCCGCTCTATGCCTGCTGTCTTTAGTTAGATCCACTCTTCATCACCAATGAATGTGTACATGTGTAACTGCATTAAATCCAGACCCTCTAATAAGCTCAACACACACACACACACACACACACACACACACACACACACACACACACACACCAGCCCCACTGCCTGCTGGGAAACTTCTCCACATATGGGATGACCCCAGCTGTCCCCTTTGGGTTCTGTACGACGTTACGCTCCCACAGATCTGTCTCTCCACGTCACCACTCCACTTCCTGTACGCCGCATGGAGCTCCGCTCAGGGACCCTCAGCACATGTTGGGTTTGCGCCAGCTAATTAGTCTTAGCACTGTCATCCATCCAGCTGACTGACAGCCCGTTTGTCTGGAACTAGAAATAACAGATGACACTGCCGATAATTAGGCAAAACCCTCCACCCTCCAGACACACACACACACACACACATACACACACACGCACGCACGCACGTACTCACGCATGCACGTACATGCACACACACACGCACACACACACACCTCCACTAAAGGAGCTGGAAGGCAGATCTGGAAGTCCCTGAGGTCTGAGGTTTGCACTGAAAGGTGCAGGGGCCTGGCGCAGGCTCCACTTGTCCGCACAGTCAACTTTGACCCTACTCTTCAGGACACACACACACACACACACACACACACACACACACACACACACACACACACACACACACACGCACATACACACACACAAACACAGAGAGAGTTATTCATACACACTCATGAATATACACAGAGCCCATACTCACACTTACTAACTCACAGCTGTTCAGTGTAGCCATATGTCAGCTTGCGAATTCCAGCGAGGCCAGTTGGTTTCCCTTATGTCTGAATAGGAGTGTGTGTGTGTGTGTGTGTGTGTGTGTGAAGACCCATGCATGTGTCCAAGTCTGTGTGTGTGTGTTTGTGGGGATGCATGTCTGTGTCTGTGAGTGAGTGTGTGTGTGTGCACGCACGTGCGTGCGGCACATGTGTGTGTGTGTGAGTGTGTGCGTATGTGAGTGACTAACTGACTCCGACGTTTCGTTTTCAGCGTACAGAAATGCGGCGGAGTTGGCCCAGTACGGGATCAGGAACAACACCACTTTCCTGGAGTGCATGCCCAAGTCACCGCAGGCCTCCATCAAGTGGCTCATCCAGAGAGACAACGACCGGCGAAAAGAGGTCAGCCAAACGGCTCGCTCGCACAGCCAACATCGCTCAGTCAGTCTCCATTTCGCACTTAATGCTGTATTGTGTCAGGGATCGCACAACAACAAAAAAAACTCCTCCACGCCCATTGTTTGACCTCCGTTAGCTCGGCTTTCATGTTGCAAAAGGGCTATCGTGCGTTATTAAATGCTATCTTTTCGCGTCCAAGCCCCAGATGTTCACGTCAAACCTTGTCAAAACAATCTGGCTGAGATCACAGCCTCGATGTTGGACGTGAAAGGCCTGTCCCTTCCCAAGACGCCCGCTCGTGCTCCTCTAACAAGCGCGGTGTCATAGGTGGCGTTCCAGACCAAACTGTTTCAGATGTTGTCGAGTGCGGCTAACAAGAGAGATATTCCCCTGTGGCTCACATTTTAGGGATAGCTGACACCTCCCGATATTGGCTGCTGTCCCTCCAGGGAAACAGTGGGTCGTTAAGAGATAACGTATGCTCGGAGAGCGCAGAAGCACCTGTGTGTTTTATGGCTTTGACTTTTACTTGGGTTTTACGGCTCATGAATGTCATATGTGACTGCGGTGAGAATGGGTATGGAGGGCACCTTGGTTTCTTGGTGAAGTTGGTAGAGAAGTGGTGCACACTCTGGCTCCACATTAATGTGTTTATGAAACAATATTGTTTTGGCCTGGGGCCTTCATCAGATCGTGGATTTAGGTGGAGTAATCAAAGACTTAATGGCAAAAGTCTTTGCTCTTTGGCAGGCTCTAAACAGCAAATAATTAAATAAACAATTTATTCAACTAGTACATTGTCGTAGAGTGTGGCTAACGAGAGGCTTCCCCTGCGGCCCACATTTTAGAGATAACTGACACCTCCCGATATTGGCTGCTGTCCCTCCAGGGCAGTCTGAGAGTGCTAAGGCCCAGGCCTGTTATCTAGATTCACTCCAAAAGTAAACAGGTTCTTCCATGGCCCATGTCAAGTTTCATGAACATCAGGCTTGATAGTTCTTTAAGTTATCCTGCTGACAAGCATACCGTACAAACAGACAAACAACCAAAATAATAATAATAATAATAATAATAATAATAATAATACATTTGATTTATAATGCACTTTTCATCATACAGTAGATCTCAAAGTGCTACAGGTAAAAACAAAAAAAGTGAAGCAGTTTAAGGAAAAAAAAGAAAAGGTTTTAAAAAACATCTAAAGGGGACCAAAAGCTTTGCTAAAAAGAAAAGTCTTAAAACTTTTTTTAAAAGAGTCAGTGGATTGTGGTGCCCTCAAAATCAGCCTTTTTATATCAAAACTTCACTGTAGCTTTGGATAAATCTTGCAACAGATTACATACAGTATAAAGGCTTGACTGAGCTCTGACCGATGTCCATGGAGAAGCATGTAAAGTCATCGTTCAAATGACTGCATGTTAATGATTGCCTTAGGTTATGACATAGCTGCCATACTTCTACTCTCTCACTTCAGTATAGCGTCTGCAGAGCAGCTTGGTAACCTCATGATTCCTCCCCATCCCCCTTTCCCCTTCACTCCTCCTCTTCGCTCCCTCCCTGCAGGTGAAGCTAAGTGACCGCGTGGTCTCCACAGAGCACGGCCTTCTCATCCGCTCGGTGCAGCCGTCTGACCAAGGCCTCTACTACTGCTTGACCACCGAGAACGGCTTCAAGCGCACCGTGGCCAAGCTTCGCCTGCGCGTGCTGAGCGAGACGCTGGTCAGCGCGCTGACCACCAAGCAGCAGTCGCCCTGGGGCTGGGCAGCGCTGCACCCCAAGGCCCTGGTGTCGGCCTTCACGCCGGCCGACGCGCTCGCCGTGCAGCAGTACTGCAAGGAGCGCAAGCAGCTCCAGAGTCTGGTCCCCGCCGGGGCCTCCGTCTCGGTCGCCAGGGGCGACATGGGCAAGCTGGGCAAGCTCAAGCCGCTGCTGGACCGCACCAAGAGCCGCAACCGCCGGAACCACCTGCCCCTGGAGTAGATGGTGGTGTCGGGGAAGGGATGGAGGGAGGGGGGGTGTTGGGGTGGAGAGAGAAGTAGAGGAGGAGGACAAAGGGAGCGGTTGTGGGGGGGAGAGAAAATGACTGACCGAGCATCTGGGGTATGCCTTTGGGTATGTTGTGCTCCAATGGACTTCTTTTAGACATTTATGTTCCGGGCTGCCCCTGACTGCATTGGGCCCACACATTTGGGGGAGTCATGATGGCACTGAAGAGAGAGAGAGAGAGAGAGAGAGAGAGAGAGAGAGAGAAAGAGAGAGAG
Organism: Alosa sapidissima; assembly: GCF_018492685.1. Classification (NCBI taxonomy): domain Eukaryota; kingdom Metazoa; phylum Chordata; class Actinopteri; order Clupeiformes; family Clupeidae; genus Alosa; species Alosa sapidissima. The sequence goes on along the minus strand of NC_055978.1, from coordinate 4,524,719 downwards.
AGAGAGAGAGAGAGAGAGAGAGACAGAGAGAGAGACAGAGAGAGCGAGAGAGAGAGATGTGCTTCCTTCAATGCCTCTACAGTAGTCTTACGTGCATGAGGTACTCAGTGACTGTGACCTATGCCAACACAGACACTCACACACACACACACACACACACACACACACACACACACACACACACACACACACACACACACTCACTCACTCACTCACTCACTCACTCACTCACTCACTCACTCACTCACTCACTCACTCACTCACTCTCACACACACACACACACACACACACACACACACACACACACACACACACACACACACACACACACACACACACACACACACACACACACACAGTTGTTACACCATCTGCACCCTGCACTTGGGTCACGTGTGTGCAGTGGGTGAAAGGACTTTCCCTCTCAGCAAATCTCCTGACTAGCAATACCGAATGAGACTACAAGCAAGCAAGCATGATCTGGTATTTATAAAAACCAAGCTGCAGTAATATTGACTCTAAGTAAAAGAAGGTGTTGGTCCATGCATATAAGATATGTGCCATTGTTTGTTCTGAGATGCCGTACTTGCATGCTTTAGATGAAAAGTCTAGCTGTTTTTCCTCTGTTTTGACAAGCATTCAACAAATGCAACTAAGCGTCCAACATGATTACACAGTACAAATTGTTTACAGAAATTTAGCACTCCGTGGCAAAGCTTGCTAGCAAACCACAGGGCTATCTTAAAAATAAAGGTCGTTTGTATTCCCTTTTTCTGCGCAAACTATTCAACTCAGTTTACAAAGATTACAAACACATAGGTCTTCCAAGAGGGACTGTGAACAGTACACAATTTACGCCTTTATAAGGGGCTCTTGGACAGAACTCTTGTTTCATCTCGACAGGCTGTTCCGCTTTACCGCAGATGATTTGGCAGACCCAAATGTTCCCCTACAAGAACGTCTCACCAATGGAAATTACAACATGGTGGACAGGCCAAAGTACACGAGCTATCAGATGCCCCACAGATGTCCAAGACAAGTGTGTGTGTGTGTGTGTGTGTGTGTGTGTGTGTGTATGTGTGTGTGTAATGACAGACATCTGTGGGGAGAAGTAGACACAGTCCACCTCACTTGCTGGACCTCAGGCTTCCATAGAAAACCAGTTGCTGGACCCAGGCTTTATACCACACGTCACACACAAAAAAACATCAGTTCCCTTATTAAACCTGAGATAGCATGATTAATGTACGAAATACGTTCATATGTAAGTGTCACACAGGTACACTGAACTATATAAGCTGTCTGTTTGTTTGGATTGACCCGACCGTATGGTTTATAACTAATGTTTTCCCTGAGAGATTAATGTAAGGATTTCTGAAGGACAACTGAATCTTACACCACGCAGCATTAAGAGTGGCATAAGAACACTGAATGTTTCCTTTCAATACAGCGCTTTGTCACGCACATTTTTGCTATCCTGCCACATGTGTATTAGCATGAAGGCCATCATCTTGTTAGTGATTTACTTGCTTGTGTTCCATTCGTCTGTTTAGACTAACAGGTATAGAGGATGTAGAAAATGTTAGCCATGGTTGTGTGTACAGTTTTTTTTTTTTTCATTAATATTTGTGTCGCTGTAACTTATGTCATTTTTTTTGTAAAATATCAAGTGTATGTGTGTCATTAAAATGTGGTAAAGTGTATATAATTTTAACATAATCTCTCAAATTGTTTTGACAGTATCTGCAATTGGCAGAGAGTTACACAGCACATTTCATTTTGTCATGTTTCAATCATAAAGTTATTTTTTCAAAATACATCAGTCATTGATTGCAAAATCTTGACTCCTTTGATGCATATCAAACTGTCTTCACAGTGAATGTCAATATGTCAAACTTGACCCTGAACATTTGTGTATTTCTATTTATTAATGTAATGAATGCTTGAATAAATACAGTTAAGAGTACGGTAAACTCACAGAAATTGAATATACAGTTTAGATACAATGCACATTTGCAGATACACATTTTTGCATTTTCAATAAAAGAAGTCTTACAACTACAGTGTCAAGGTAGACTAGACTACAAAGAGGACTAAAAGGCTCTATCAACAACTATAATCGCATGTCATTTATTATTATTTTATATTATACTGAAAGTCCTTCAGAAGTGAAATAAAATGAAAAATCATCAGCTGCACAGGAAGCTGACAAAATCCATATAGTGATATCATATCATAGGCAGCCAGGAATTAGTCTCCCTCAAGGTAAAATCGTCCTGGAAATAAATAGTACATCAGCTAGAGCAAGGCAGCCATTTTGCAACAACCTCTAAATGCTGGAATGGCTGTCACTTCATTCACTCACTCCAATTCTCCCAAGCATTCAGTGAGCTCTCATACTCCTGCACGTAACTATGATATTTTAGAATTACCAAATACATCAAGCATGATGGGCATGCAGTTTGAGCTTATCGCCCCCCATGACCTTTCTGAAGCAGAGGGACTCCTACAGTACAGGCACCACACTGCTTATGACTAGCCCCAAACCCACGCCACAAGCTTGACTCATCCGCATGACCTCATTAACCTTATCAGGCAACTGAGGCCCCCAGAGGTCAGCAGAGATGGGTGAGGCTGAGGGGTCGGGTAAGAGTCGTCTGTCGGCCCGCCAGACCACCATCCAGGGTAAACGGCTGCCGTGTGATTCCCGCCCGGTGAGCCAACAGCACAGAGAACAGACGGCAGCCAGGGGGAATCAAAGAGACGGAGGAGGCGAGCCAGCCTCATTTAAAAACTATAAAACTCTAAGTGCAAGCTTCTGTGGGGGCAAAGCCACTGCTTTCTGACTAAACAAACCCGACTGCTATGCACAGAATAATAAATGAGGCTTTCTTTTTCCCTTTTCTCTGTTTCTCCATCTCTCTCTCTCTCTCACTCTCTCCCTTGATCATGTTTTGATTTAATGCCCAGGTGAGGTAAGAGAAAGGAGACTGAATACATTTCACATTTCACCGCTGAGTACACAAAGCGCTGGTGTGTTCCCGCTGGTGAGAATGACTCCAAAGTGGATGTTAGAGGGAAACGGGTGTCAGAGTCAGTGTGTGTGACCCTTGTGTCATAAAGACGTTAACACTCGTGTGAAAAGGTGAGGTGTGGAACCTTGGGAAAATTCAGCACAACTGAATGAAATAAAACCAGGTCTGAAGTTTGAATATGTTTCACAGACAGTTCCATATATTGTTTATTTCTTTTCTGTATTAATATAACATTCAAGTATTAAATAGCATCAACATATGCACCAGCATACTAATAAACAACAGGAAAAACAAAACAAAATTACTCACAAGCACATAAGAAAAAGCCTTTTTTTAGTTGAACACTACAGCAAATATGTTTAAATTGACATTTTCCAACATACAATACGTGATAACAAATTAGTTCTGTAATTTATAAAATAACACTGTAATCATGGAAAAATATATCCTTCCTTTACAAATCAGAGCCCATTGCTGATAGATTACTAGACCTTCAAATAGCTCCACTAATGCATGTAAGTAAGGGATAATGTATAGAACGCCGGTCATTATCGGCGAATATAAGTCCCGACTGGGTGAACTGGACTTGCTTCGCCCTTAAGGGAATATTTCCCTGATAATAACCAGCATTCTATACATTATCCTGCTTATTATACAGCTCTTCATAATGTTGTAGAATGCACAAAACCCATTTTCCTTGACATGGTCTGTTATACATAGCAATTATAATAAACAATTAAATATAGCTTACAGTGTCAGACAGACATTTCAAAGAGTCATTCTGTGGACAGCAGTCATTCTCTTTATCAGTTTATCTCTCTGGTTGGTTGATCTCCATCATGCTATTATATTCCTCTTCCGGCCTCTCTTGACAACGCAGGCAGCCACTGCACAGAGCACACACATGGCCGAGCCCACGGACATCAGTCCAATCTGGAGATTGTCGAGCAGGTCAATTCGAGACACCAGCTCCTTCTTGAACATGTCGGCTGTTTCCTCATCCACGGTGGCCGTCTAGTAAGACAAAGACATGGGGCTTTAGTAAGATGGTGAGGACAGGAGACTGAAGGTGTTTTTTGACCATTGTTTCTCAACATCACCTTACGTCACATGTAAGTAACAAGTAGACAAAAACATTCTTAACTTTCAACACATAATATACTGTACAGTATCTATTGTATCCAATCTATCTATTGGGAAAGAACCTAGGATGGTTAAATTTGCTGAGTTAGTGCGTTAGACCCCCCCACTAGAATTTAGCCAAATATGCTTTAGAAATTTTGAAGGAATGACCACAACAGCTCTCACCTCATTGAGCCACACCACTGGGAAAATGGTGTAGTCTTTCACATGTTGCAGTGCCCTGTGGGAGAAGATAGAGTTAAGGAGCTCGACCTGTCAGTATAGTGTGGATGCGGTGAGCCATAGGAACCTGAGGGAGAGCTATGAGGGAGGTGTCTGAACTCACGTGATCTTTGTTGAGGGTCCATACATCATGTTAACTTGGAGCCTCTTGGCAAACCGCAGGGTGAAACCAGTGGTCTGTGTAGGAGATATACAGTAGGAGAACTAATCAGCCAGTAACTTATACACATACAGTGTGTGTGTGTGCGTCTGTGTGTGTGTGTGTGTGTGTGTGTGTGTGTGTGTGTGTGTGTGTGTGTTTATGCTTATGTGTGTGTGTGTGTGTGTGTGTGTGTGTGTGTGTATGTTTGTGTTTGAGTCATTGTGTTTGTGTACTCAGGTTGTATGTCTCCGTGTGTCTCTGTGTCTGTCTGTGTGTGCATGAGCGTGTGAGTGTGTATTTGTGTGTCCACCATGGCCTTTTTGCCGTGAAAGGTCAAACCCCGGTTCCTTACCGGCTCCACATCCAGGTAGGTAAAGTGGTGCTCCTCACTGGGGCTAAGGCCATGCACTGCTTGCGACAGGTGTGCGCTGCCATGCAGGAAATGAGGTAGGGAGATGTAGACTGGGAAGCCTGTGGAGAACGATACCACAAGTCTCTCACCTATTTGACCTCTGACTGTTCCTGGACACACTGGACAGAATTGTACCCTAAAGAGGACTAACTCCAAACCAAAGATCATAGAGCGCAATGCTCTAGAATCTTTGCTCCAAATCTTTGCTACACTGACTTACTGATTGATTAACAGACTGACAATGGTTGGCTGAATGAAAACTTTAATGAACGGACGAATGAATGAATGAATAATGGATGGATGGATTGATGGATAAATGGATTGATTATCTATCATCCCACCTCTGCAGGAGCTGACGTCCAGCACCCCAGCCAAGGTGCAGTTCCTGGTGACCAACTCGTCCCGGCAGAAGCACATGTTGTCTGGGTTCTCTACGGGAGAGGCCAGGGTTCGTGGGGGTAGCTTGTAGCGGTACACATCAATCCCCATCAAATCATGACTTCCAGAGTATACAGCACTGACAGACCTGGGACACACAAAGCACAGAACTATATTAGTACAGCCTGACCCCTTATGGTCAAAATGAGACGTGCAAGCTTGAGCAGTGTTTTTAAGAACTTAAGAGCTGTCAAGTTATATGCCTAAACTTGTAATTAGCTATATATTTTAGTTGTGTACCGTTACTATTAGCCGCGGCTTATACATTGATTTTGCTAAATTTCTTCAGCTATGAGGTTAATACACAGAGGAAATTACATTATAACATCAATAAAAAAATAGTTCTACAAATTTAGTTTCACAAAAACAACACAGAGATGATACACTATGTGGTTTCTATTGGGTTTAACTTAATAGTATCTTAATAATCACTCGATTAGCAAGTATTTTTGAAATGAAACTCCAGCTGTATGTTTATGAATTTATGGAGTGCCATTGTGAGTGAGCAAGAACCTCTCATACACGTTTAAAATCAGCATGTAATGATTACGACATACACACTGAGAACTCTACCAAAAACCAACCTGCATATGTCTGAGGAGAAGAAAAAGAGAGGCTCCTTCTTATCCAAAAAAGGAGGGAAGGACGAAGCATCTTTGAAAGGGTAAGAGAAGTCAACTTTAAATGTAAACAAACTGGCAATATGCAGACACAAATGTGAAAGACCTCCTTGTGTCAACACACTGAAATCTTCTACATGATCTAATGATCTTTTGAGGGGATAAAACTAAAGGCAAGGCTAATACTGCTATGCATGACATACCGGTCACTAAAACATCAACAGAAGGTGACTGAGTGTGTTATCCTCACCTGTGCCATTGATCATATCACAATATGGGTTGTCCCAGAATGAAAGTGTGCTGTGAGAAATATACAACAGGTTAATGGACAAGGTACTTTTTACAACAAAAGTGCGACTTTGTACAGCAAAGGCATGACTTTGTAAGACACTCAGATTGTATGTTTCCATAGCCTGGGAACAACCAAACCTTCACAACTGTACAATTGAAAGTGGGTCTAGAAAAAGTTTAATTGACTTATGACTTCCAGCAGGGCGTATAACTCTTACCAAATCGTTTCAAACGTGTAGCAATCTTGTAAATGAAGCTTTTTAATACAGTTGTTTCCTCAATTCAAACTAAATACACGTCCATGCCGTACATTGCCGTACATGCAAAAATAGTGATTGTATTTGGACGTTGACATTGACATTAGGAAATGGGCTTCAATGGCTTCTTGGTCAGACTGAGCTGCAGAGCAAATCCAAAATTTGCCGTAAGGTTGTATGGGTATTCCCAGGCTAATGTAAAGCAAAATGAGCAAAAAGCAAAAATAAAATGAGTCACCTTTGATCGTTCCACTTGTCTATTAATGAGACTTTGGAGATGTCATCCTTGCCCGTGAAGATGCTGTATGGCCCATCAAAGGTGCCGTTGTACTGACAAAGACAAGTCGCTCTCTTTTGTAAGTACATATTTTGCTTTATACACATTTCATAGAATGAACAAAACAATGGCAAGTGCAACTAGTACTCACCGGGTAAAAGACACCGACTAGTGATGACAGAAGAAGGGGGTCCCTGTATCCCCATAACACTTCTTTGACTGACCTCCTCTGGAAGAGTGAGGAATTTGTGCTTTGCATCAAAAAATTCAAAAGACCGTGATCAAGAGACGAATAAGCACCCTGGAAAGCAAAGGAAAGAGAGAGTTATTTAGTGTTCTTTATCATGGTGCAATTGTATTCAATAAGCAATGTCCAGAGTGGAAGGATAACTGCTGTAAAACATTTTGCCTATAGCTGAGGGAATGATCTGAGATATGCAGCAAAATATACATAAACATTTTTATTTCCACTGATATGTGGTTGTGTCGGCAACCATGTGCAGAAATTTGCTAAGTCATAGTTCTTGTCTGAGCCCCTAGAATGAGTTTATAAAGGTAAACAAGGAAAACAGCATATGGGCACAAAATAAGCACCTACTTCTACAAGGAATATGAACACCTATACACACTTTAGGATGCTATCACAATTCTTAGGCCGTCAAATCAACCAGAGCTAAATGACAATAACATCGATATAACACAGGTGCAGACACTGTGCTACAGAGGATTGGGAGGATTGCAGTTAAATCGTTTTATGTGACCGTGGATCCTTGCTACCGTTATCACTGGGACTGATCTGACGCGGTGAAGTCGACATGACGATGGAGACTTACAGCCACACCCAGGTTGAGGACAGTGACCTCATCCTCCTCTGGGCCCACGGACATGGAGGGCTCAAAGATGGCCCCTGCCGGCAGAAGGAACGACACTGTGTGGTTTTCATGCGCTGTGATGTTCTCTTTAGGTAAGTAACGAGTCCTGCAATTATATTATATATAATAATATATTATACTCAGCATATACGCAGCATTCAGCATACTTTTCTTGAATTTCCCCTGGGGATCAATAAAGTATCTATCTATCTATCTATCTATCTATCTATCTATCTATCTATCTACCCTATTACTTCAACCTATTCTTGCACTGATATCGTTTTTTTATACTACTTTGTCTACATTATTCTCTTATATGTCCATATTTATTTTTTGCTGGTCTCTAGACTTTATTCTTACACTGTTGTACTGTTGGACTTACTTATTTGCACCATCACCATGACACTCACTCTCATAGAGCACCTTACCATGCATACAGAATTACAGGCAGAACTACATTACATCTATCTATCTATCTAGTATCTGTGAGCCTTGTCCTAATGTACTTCAGCACAGCCTTGACTATTTGAGATAAGCTCCCAGCATCAATAACAGTGAAGTAACAAAACAGTATGAGAGTGGGGGATGGTGTGGCACAGCTGGTTACAGTGTTTTTACCATATTCAGGTCCGCGTGCCCGCAGGGCCCTGGGTCATTTCCCGATCCCACCCCATCTCTCTCTCCCGCTTGCTAACTGTCACTCTACTGTCCTGTCTGATTAACTAATACTAATACTTAGCTGAGACATTCCTATTAAGAAATCTGGAAAGCTACAGCAACCATAAGATATATAAGCTACACTGCAATATCTAAAACATGCCTGAACTGCCATATTTCACCTTAAAATGCACTTGCAATACAAGAAAAATGTAAATAATTATGATATTATATATAAATATATAATATTCTATATATAGAATAATGATGATAGATATATAATAATGATTATTTACTGTCAAATGATATACTTTGGGTTTAGATGTTAAGATACTTGGCTGTATGGACTGACCACTACCTCAGCGTGTCCTACTGTTGTCTACTGAGAGGACGCATGATTGGGAAAACTTCAACGGTGTAGTGTGTAAAATGATACAGTATATTTCGAGTCCCATGTTGTCCACAGGCATTACCCACAACGCATTACTCAATTGATATGCACATGTTTGAATAATTCCAACAAAATAAGTTGGTTTGTGACCAACGAGTAAAGGAGTAACAACTACGGTAAAATCCATTGCTCAATTAAAGTGTTCATGTGACTAGACATTTGGATACCAAAACATGTGCTTGACTAAATATTTTCTTCCTGGAAAGCTGTTAAAAACAATCAACTCTCCTTTGAGGCAGCCTAGATAAGATATTGTGCTATCAGACAACTGACTATCATAAAACGTTTATATTACACATATTTGAATGTCACCTCTGATTGGCCTATGTCCATGAGAACTCACTGAAAACTTACTTACACCAAATATCATGGCTAGAATAAAATATAAAAAAGTTTAATCTTGTCAGCTGTGCAGAGAACCTTTTACTTCAGTCATGTGTAAATGTTTGTGCACATGCTAAAAACATTAATTAATGCATCTATTGGGACATATTAGCCAATATAAAATAAAAATTAGTCACAAATATGTTACTGAGAAATAAAACTGGTGAAAAATATGATGCTATTAGAGCAACATTTAGCAGTTTTGCTGCTTTGACAGAATTCTGTCTTTTCTTATCAGACTGTAAAATGCAACCTGCAAAGCTATCACTAACATGTAGACATGCAAAGATGTACTTTGTAAGCAATGTCTTAATAAGTTAATGTTGTTCAATTGAATTTACTGCATTCCATTATATATATAACCCAACTTAAAAAAATATCCTGTCACTTTCTCTCCTGTCCTGTCAGGTTAAAGACATAAACGCCCCCAAATATCAATTCAACACTGTGGTCACCTGTATGTGTATGGTCCTCTCTCTTTCACTTCAGGCTTCTCTCCCAATTCCACCACTCCTGCTGCGTTTAATACATCATACAGCCAAAACTGCCTGTAAATAGGGTTACCAGCAGACACAAAGTTCTCATAGGCTGTCGTTCCAGGCTCAAGCACAGCTTCCTGCGGAGGAAGGCAAAAAGTCACCAACCAATACTCTGTACCCACTTTGACCTAAAACGCAGAGCTTCACAAGATCCATGTGTATTTTCACCAAATGTTCAGGTGACGACCGAGGTGTCTGGACCACTAAGGTCACCTGAACTACAGTGTGTATTTGGTGCAGAGCACCGAGTTATTTCCGACTTATTTCAGGTAGTTATCAACTTGAAACCTTCAGCACTGTCAAGTGTAAAAAAAAAAACAGTAACTCTGACGTACCTTATTCACTGTGGACGCGATGATATTGTCCCCCACAGGCATGAGTATCGCCCCAAACACAGCCACCAGGGCCCCCACCACAGACCCAACGATGAGCCCACACACAGTATCACACCGGCAGCCCATGTTGAGCGTACCTCCGTAACAAGGGAAACCCAGAGAGACTGGTGAAAAGGTGAAGACACAGGAGACTGTACTGTACACCCAATTATTAACTGACGCTAATTATGTAAGGAAGACTCCAGTGGTCAAAGGTGGGATAGAGGTTTACAGGATTGCTCCAAAGTAATATCAGTTATCTCACAGAGATAAAAACCATGCCAAGAGACTTCTTTGTGTGGATCAAGGGTCTTATTATCACATGACTGGATTGTAAGGAAATGTACAGACTTTCAACAAAATGGTATCAATAGCCTATGATCTTGCATTATGGACAGATGTAAGTCTTTGGACAGATACAAGCCTTTTATATGAACTGCACAAAGCGGTAGAGAAAGCAGAGTGGTGGCACTCCCATAAGAGACCGTGGGGAAAAAATGGCAGCATTTTTCCATGCGAGTTTCCGAGTCATGGGAGTTTTGGGACTGAAAACGGCCAATCACTTGGTCAGTAGTCAATGAGTTACTAGCTTACGCCCTGCAGCATCCAGAGATACACCCCACCCTCCTGTGACAGCCAGTCAGCAGGTTTTTTGGGGGGACTTTTGATCGTATGCATGGTGGCAACCCTCTCTTTCTATGGTTCTGGAACTGCCACCTTTGATAACTGAAAGGAAGAGCCCTATATGTGTTAGTAGGGAATTAGTATATGAGACTTTGTCCGTTATGGTCCATCAATAGGTTTCATGTGACATGCGGTCAATCTGACTGTAGCGATAGCCCAGCATTGGACACTTGTTGGGACCATAAAGAGAAATAAAGAAGCCCCACCTTTTAGAAATATCACCATTCGAGTTTCACCTTGACCAGAACACACCACTCACTCTCCTCAGTTCACTTCCTTGTTCAGAATAGCAAAGACATTAAACACACCACTCACTCTCCTCAGTTAACTTCCTTCAGAATAGCAGACATTAAACACACCACTCACTCTCCTCAGTTCACTTCCTTCAGAATAGCACAGACATTAAACACACCACTCACTCTCCTCAGTTCACTTCCTTCAGAATAGCACAGACATTAAACACACCACTCACTCTCCTCAGTTCACTTCCTTGTTCAGAATAGCACAGACATTAAACACACCACTCACTCTCCTCAGTTAACTTCCTTCAGAATAGCAGACATTAGACACACCACTCACTCTCCTCAGTTCACTTCCTTCAGAATAGCACAGACATTAAACACACCACTCACTCTCCTCAGTTCACTTCCTTCAGAATAGCACAGACATTAAACACACCACTCACTCTCCTCAGTTCACTTCCTTCAGAACAGCACAGACATTAAACACACCACTCACTCTCCTCAGTTCACTTCCTTGTTCAGAATAGCACAGACATTAAACACACCACTCACTCTCCTCAGTTCACTTCCTTGTTCAGAATAGCACAGACATTAAACACACCACTCACTCTCCTCAGTTCACTTCCTTCAGAATAGCACAGACATTAAACACACCACTCACTCTCCTCAGTTCACTTCCTTCAGAATAGCAGACATTAAACACACCACTCACTCTCCTCAGTTCACTTCCTTCAGAATAGCACAGACATTAAACACACCACTCACTCTCCTCAGTTCACTTCCTTCAGAATAGCACAGACATTAAACACACCACTCACTCTCCTCAGTTCACTTCCTTCAGAACAGCACAGACATTAAACACACCAATCACTCTCCTCAGTTCACTTCCTTGTTCAGAATAGCACAGACATTAAACACACCACTCACTCTCCTCAGTTCACTTCCTTGTTCAGAATAGCACAGACATTAAACACACCACTCACTCTCCTCAGTTCACTTCCTTGTTCAGAATAGCACAGACATTAAACACACCACTCACTCTCCTCAGTTCACTTCCTTCAGAATAGCACAGACATTAAACACACCACTCACTCTCCTCAGTTCACTTCCTTCAGAATAGCAGACATTAAACACACCACTCACTCTCCTCAGTTCACTTCCTTCAGAATAGCACAGACATTAAACACACCACTCACTCTCCTCAGTTCACTTCCTTCAGAATAGCACAGACATTAAACACACCACTCACTCTCCTCAGTTCACTTCCTTCAGAACAGCACAGACATTAAACACACCACTCACTCTCCTCAGTTCACTTCCTTGTTCAGAATAGCACAGACATTAAACACACCACTCACTCTCCTCAGTTCACTTCCTTGTTCAGAATAGCACAGACATTAAACACACCACTCACTCTCCTCAGTTCACTTCCTTCAGAACAGCACAGACATTAAACACACCACTCACTCTCCTCAGTTCACTTCCTTGTTCAGAATAGCACAGACATTAAACACACCACTCACTCTCCTCAGTTCACTTCCTTCAGAATAGCACAGACATTAAACACACCACTCACTCTCCTCAGTTCACTTCCTTCAGAATAGCAGACATTAAACACACCACTCACTCTCCTCAGTTCACTTCCTTCAGAATAGCACAGACATTAAACACACCACTCACTCTCCTCAGTTCACTTCCTTCAGAATAGCAGACATTAAATGTGATACAGTGGCTATAGTAGGGGAGAATGGGGTAAGATGAGCCGTTTTTTACATTCTTCATCATTCTAATGTGTCGAAGAGGTTTTGTTTTGTAACCTTCACACAAGTGTTCTACAACTTCTGTAACCAACAACTCTTTGATAACTTATAAGGGTAAAGAGATATGCCCTCTGCAAAAGAGTTGGGCTCGTGGCACAACTTACCTCATATGTAGGGTAAGGTGAGCCTAGGTGTGGGGTAAATTGGGCCAAAACAAAGATTCGCCCATTTAATTCACTTAAATAATTCAGATTAATTTGCTGATTAAAGTCTCTTCAGCTCTTAGTATCACTAAGGAACCATATAGTATAAGGTCACAAAAACAAGGCAAACTTAAACATCGTATAGATGCAATACAAGTACCAGTTAGCTCTTCCTTAAAATGCTGTCACATGATAACATTTGTTTACGGTTTCCTATAAAAACAAAAAGAGGCTGGCTCATTTTACCCCTATGCTCAATTTACCCCATTCTCCCCTTAGTAGTTTTTTTATTGTAATCATTCACTCTATCACTAAATCCTTCACATTTACATATAATCTTTAAGGGCCATTAAATTACAATCCGCACATGACTTGTTTATTGTCATGATAATAGTCTGGCCCTCATTCACAGCTCACCATCAGGTGCTCTCTTTAGTGTTGCTACAGTCATTTTTCTTAATCTGTCCAATCTGTTCCTTAATCTGGCACATGCGTCATTTTCAAACGCTTTTTCTGGTTCCCAGTTTACATGGTTCTGATCCCTTTTAATAATTCTGTGGATGCATCATTCTGTGCTGTAACCCCTGTAACAGTTCAATACCTTTGTGTGATGTTTGTGATAACGACCTTTAGACCAAGAGAGAGATAGAGATAGATATAGAGAGAGTCTGTGTGTGTGTGTGTGTGTCATACCTGTCAACACTCCCGTTTTTCCCGGGTTTCTCCCGTATTTCATGGTCATCTCCCAGCACCCTCCCGTTTTGTTATTTCTCCCGGAAAACTCCCGTAATTTGCATGGCCATCAAACTTCATTTTAAAATCATTGATCCATTCAGGTTGCCAGATTGTGTATGAAATACACCCTACACATACACGATCACTTAGTTTCAATTTCAACCGTTTTGTCATAGGCTAAAACCTGGCAACCCAAAACCCAAATAAGGAAGCGGGTGCCAACCTGTCTATGGTGCCAACTGCGCAGCCTGAGTCTCATCGTAAGCAAGCGGGCTAGTTGAATGGCCTACTCTAGAACTAGCTGTTGTGAAATTGTTGGGAATTTAATTGATTAACACATCACATACACTGTTATTGAGTGTTGTTGATACACTGAACTTGTGCCCTCGGAACCAAATCTGACAGCAAGCAGCTTTGGAGTTTTGGAAGTAGACTGCAGGCAGGCAGCTGGCGGATACATAACTGGCATGCGTAAGGTAATGGTAAGGTAAAAGCAACGACCGAAATGCAGTGTTAAAACACGTGTATGAAACGTATTAAATATGCAAACACAGATCCGCTATAAACACTGACCTCCCCCCCCCAAAAAAAAAAAAAATCTCCCGTTTTTGGAAAGCTAAATATTGACAGGTATGGTGTGTGTGTATGTGCATGTGTAAGAGAGAGAGAAAGAGAGAGTGTGTGTGTATGTGTAAAAGAGAGAGAAAGAAAGAAAGAAAAAAAGAGAGCAGGAGAGAGAGAGAGAGAGAGAGAGAGAGAGATTCTGACTCTAGATGGAGCTGTTCCACCATCTCAACACCTCCGGCCTCGACGTGGCTCCTCCCTCGGGAGCCCATCTCCCACTGTGTGCCATGTTCAGCCTGTACACACTGTCATTAGCATCCCACTGGGAGCCCCGCCACTCTCCCCCGCGCCCACAGTAGGCCCACAACTTTGCCAGTTTGATCCCTGCAAACAGTGACCAGACCGCTCCGGCAAAGGGAGATCTTTCAGTTCCACACATGCTTACAGCCTACGTTTTTAGTCTTTGCCAGATAAATATACACACACCAGACCGAGGTGACCCTACTGTGATCTGTTTGTAGAGTGGCAGGTTTTGAAAGTTTTCCATCTCTGGAGTTTTGTTGTTGTTTTAATGCCTGATGAGCAGCCTGTTTATAGCACCAACATCAGCGTGCACCTGTTGCATGGGGAAAGGTAGGGAAATCGCCGGAGGTGGTTCCACAGCTTTGCATAGGCTTCCTGCCTACCTGCTGACCCATATTTGTCATTGAAATTATATGTAAAACACCAGAGTCCAGACAGGAATGCACTGTTGGAAAATATGAAGTCCTCCTGATGTGCCGTGCCTGTGTCGCCTGAACATATTACATCACCATTGGCAATCCAGATTCCTAGAGATTCCAGGCTTGGTTCAGGTTGTCAAGCAACTAGATCTCAGGGCGTGGTGCATATAGGTTTCTCTGGAAACATGGCTATGAAGGTTCTAAAATCTAGATTTTAAATTGTAGGGAAAAAATAATTCACCAAATAGAATTTTAGATTATTCACAAAATATATTTGACCTTCATTTAAAGGTTAATATAGTGCCTGGAGTTAAAAGGTAAGGAAATACATATTTCACTAACAGACCAATCAGTGCAATACTAGTGGTAAAAGAGAAAAAAAGGGGGGGCGGGGTGGACTATGAACAAAATATGATATATTCATTGAGATCATGGGCAAGTGGTAGACAATATATTACTGTTATCCGTCTTGTAGCTTGTGGTGTCAAAAATAGTATCCGTCTGGTTTAATGGTGAGTTGGCAACTGCTGGAGGCAGAGAAGCACGGAACAGAGGGCAGTGCTGCACGGTAGTAGACACTGCCATGATCAGTTTCGTGTCTACAAAGATGCGCGGTAATCTGCTGTTGAAGCTATAGGCGCGTGCCTGCTGCCAAACACACGTGCACGAGCCGCCATGTATGAGAACAGGAAGCAGCAATCTCTTGATGACTGAGAACAGAGGCTGACGCGCTGGAAGAGGGCGTCGTTACAGTCCATTTGGTGTCGTTATTTTATCATTTTATTAAGAGCCGAGACGGCAGAGAACACAGGGAATATACGCGGGGCACCGGAGGACGCTCACAGTCACCCCATTCCATTTTGTGTCGAGAATCTCTCCCTTTTAGGCTGTTTTAGATCATCGTTTTTTTTACACAAGGGCGTGTGGCTTTCCGGGAGTTACTCGTTTTAACCCTTGCATGTTTGAATTGTATATATTTTATCTTTTACCTTTTCATCGACCGGGGGAATCGCTTAAGGATGGGGTGTACCTTGAGCACCGAGGACAAGGCGGCGGTGGAGCGCAGTAAAATGATCGACAGAAATTTGCGAGACGACGGAGAGAAAGCCGCAAGGGAGGTCAAGCTACTCCTTCTAGGTAAGGCAGTCATGGTGCGCAAGAACTTTACGGAATTGTCCAAGAATGGCGAATTGCTGTTTTTATCTCGTTTTAAAACTTGTAAGCACTTAATTCGTGTTTTCACTCGTTGAAACAAAACCAACATAAATGGTAATTTTTAAACGAATGACCCCCCCCCCCCCACCACCAAATCACCAATGCCTCTATGAGAATGGGGGCTCAGGCTACACAATGCAGTGCTCGGTGTACATTTTCAGCCGAATTGGAAATAGCTAATGGTTGCATTATCACTCGCGTAAATCCAATTTATGTCATGGAATTAGTTCTGATTTGGATAGAATCTGCCATTTTATTGTCGCTGGTGAAGGAAAGACAAAAGGGAATCAAGTCCTCTGTTACCTCGCTTGTCCACATCAGTGTTGTTGGTAGGGGTAACCACCCAACACTAGAGCAACAAAGTAGCCGATGCAACCGATTCCGAATGATGCATTGTTTCCAACTATCGTGGTTCAAATTCCAGACATTTTGGTGTGTTTGCATTTGTATTCTGGAATCTAAATCTGCGTGCTAAACATTGAGGTGGACGGAAGTGCATCTTTTGAAAGGGCCTAAAACGTGCTGGGGTGTGAATGCAAGCTGTTAGACTGGCTAAGCACCTATTTAACCATGTCATGGGTGTTGCAATACCCCAACAGCATTAGCGTGGCCCTTGATTGGACCTGTTGATCCAGAATTCCTCACGCCGAATAATTGAGAAAAATGGCTTTGTTGATTATTTAATTTACGTGTCGATTGCTGGGATTTTTCGTTAGTCGTTTCCTGAAACGTAACTTTAACTTCCGTTATTTTTTTTTCTATTAGGCCTAGGCTACGTTGTGGACGTTTTTTTTTTTTTGTTTTATCTGTAGTTGTTTATGGTGAATATGGGCCATTTTCTGTATAGTTTAGGATTTTGTATTCTATCTTTTGAATGATCAGTCCAACCTGAATCTTGATATAAGAAACCCTTGTAGTCTGAATCCAAAACCACATTACTAGTCCTGTATTGTTCAGATACTGTTTATAGGCTATTGATCCTTTGAAATAGGCTAGATTGCACTAGTAGGCTACTGTTTTTACTTTCACCATACATTGATGGTCTTATCTGATCACCCATTTATCACCTACAGTAAGCCATTTACAAATATTAAGTAGCCTACCATGTGTGTAGGCCCTAAATCCTGACGACTAATATAATTCTTTGTCCTTGCTATTCTTCCCAAAGAAACGCATCTGTTGGCTTATGTTTAGAAGCCATATGGGATAATTAGAGATTAGACATGTCATCATGGGTTTTTCATAGATGACTGCACTTAGCTAGTTAGCTGTCTGTACCTCTTCCATACTGAATGATCTGATCTTTAAGTGCATGGCAATAAGGCATATCTACTTTCTTACACAAATAGAAACATGTTGAAAGTTATTTGAAATTTAAAGGTCAGTGTAGTGAACTGGCCAGCAAAAAAAGCCTACTTGATTCATTAACAATGTTAAAGCAAAGTTTAAGCCAAGACTGATGAAGTGAAGGGGAAATGTGGATTACAGGTTATAATTGAGACTGGCCCACTTGTTGTGCGTGTGTGTTGGTCATATCCACGATTTGATGGTATTTGTTGTTCATTATTTAAGATGACACCTGGTTTAAATATTAGAATTGGTTTTATAGTGGACAGGAGGTTGTGGAATTAGTGTGCTGCTTTTTTGCTGTTTGGTGCTGAAGTCACACTGTCCCCTTCACACACACACACACACACACACACACACAGGTCTGGCCAACATGTTTGCCACTTCGTGTGTCTCAACTATCAAAGCTGGTCGCCAGGTAACGATGCCACTTAGCCATGTTCAGATGACCATGAAGGAGCTAGCTTTGGTGATGGCTGTTAAAGAACAGAACCAGGAAGAAAGACACATATAAAGGAGTTAAAGACAAATAGGACCCACAAACAGCTGACATTGTTAAAAAAAACAGTGGGAGAAAAGAATGATAGAGAGAAGGAAAGAAAGAAAGGAAGGGAAGGCGAAAGAGGTGAAGCAGTAAGTTGAGCCACTGTGTCATTAAAATTGAAGCAGCCTCTCCACTGAGTTGAGCTGTTACAGTGTCCCTCTACACACACACACACACACACACACACACACACACGCAGACAGATTTTGACCCAAAAGCCTACCCAGACTGATGCCTACCCAAACAGAGGAACATGCTAAGGTATACAATTACATACACATTGCCACATAGGGCCCTAGATGTGCAGATGCTGTTGTGGAACATCCACATTCACAAACACAGTTGTGTGTGTGTGTGTGTGTGTGTGTGTGTGTGTGTGTGTGTGTGTGTGTGTGTGTGTTTCTGCTTCCAATTCTCTCCAACAAGTCCCTGTCAAAATCTGTTGCTTGCTGCTAGCCACTGTCCTCCATCCGCACTGCTCTTGTATTTTAACCTCTCATTCACCCTCTAGTCTAGTCAAAACCTGTGTGCGCCACTATCCACTAAAGAGGCTTGACATAATTTAATAGTCGTGTGTATATTGATCGATTGGCGTCTGTGGTGAGAGGATGTGTGTAACCATGCCCCCAGTATTCCACCCCCCACCCCCCCAGGTAGCCATTTGCATGATGGGGGTGGGGGGGGGGGGGTCATTTGAATTTTAATGGAGTGAACCCGGGCCAAATTTGCACCCTCTCTAACCACATGTTTTGCCCATGAGTCTATGGTGCCCCAAATGATAAATGTATTGCTTGTTTATGTTTTATTTTTTTAAAGCCTAATTTTCATAAAGAGACAATCCATGAAGGCTAAAAGGTACTCCAGGCCACGTCCCTAGTTGGTAAAGCTGAGGGCATTATCTCGGTGTTGGGTGCCTCTTAACCTCTTGACAGAGGGTCAGATTGTCAGTCTGTGACTCATGGCATAGTAATGGGCACCCATGGGGCCACGAGTGCCAGATCACGGCTGGCTTGTCGACATTAGTGAAGCGCTGTGGCTCACTGACTGGCCAGGCTTTTGGTGCGGTCACGTCTGGACAGCTACCAGCACCCATTGTCACCTCCACGCTGACAGTCAGTCCATCAGTACAGAAGTAGGGGAGCTGTTGTGTGAAGCCTCCAGCTGGGATTGGCCATGATGTTAGCGCTGCGTGTGTTACTGCTGTGTGTTTAGCAGCCGTATAGTTATTTTTGTTCTGCCACATGCTTCACCTTCTTTTGTATTTTCTTTTCTTCCCTTCCCGTAGCTCTCTCACCCCATCTTTGGTTATTGCTGCTCCACTTTGTCCCCATGATAATTACCCAGTGAATTGCAGAATTGAGCGCAGAAACTATTTCGGTAGTTTTTTTACTCCGAGCCCATCTTGTTTGGTTAAGAGTTTGGTAGTTTTCCATGAGTTGGGTTTTAAATTGCTCAAAACAGAAAGCAGCTGCACCCCCAACACGGTGGGCCGGGTGTGTCACTATGGCTGTAATCTGACACCACTGAGGGACCCAGTGACGTGGATGCAGGGGTTGTCGGTTCTAGGTTCTGCGGTTCAGCAGTGGTTCCTCGCTCGAAGGAGATCTACTGGCCCTTCTTTGCCACATGTGCTTTGAAGATGCAGGGGGGGGGGGGGGGGGGCAAGTGGCTGTGATGTCACCAGGCTAAGATGTGTTGGGTCAGTTATGTAAGGCCTAGTCTCACAAGCCCCTCCCTCGCTCTCTAGTTTCACATACGATGATGTCAAGGGGCTGAGTGGTAGATAGAGAGGGTGTGTTTGGGGAGAGACCCTTTGAAAAATATGACCCTTCATTGTGCAGGTTTAAGGCCTTTCATTCTTTGAACATACACTCGCACGCCATGCACGCACACACACATACATAGCTTTGTGGAGGGGTTTATTTGCTCCAGATTGAAAAGCCCTGCAGTCACCAGGGGCATGTCATGGCTGATTATGGTGCCACTGCAGGGAAGCAAGCGCCCTGTGCTCTCTCTCTCCCTCTCTCTCCCTCTCTCTCTCTCTCTCTCTCTCTCTCTCTCTCTCTCCCCTCTCTCTCTCCCTCTCTCTCTCCGCCCGGACCTCTTAATGGTATGTTTAGCATTGCCACATTGCAGACAGGCTCAGCAGAGCGCCGCACGCCACCTCCACCTCCACCACCCTCCTCTTGTAGGCCACCGCAGCGCAGTGGTGACACGTAATTAAAATAATGTGGCCCCCAGTGAAATCTGTCCAATTACAGGTGCCAGCACACCACCAAGCCTCCCTCTGCTCCCGGAGAGAGGGAGAGCTGGATAGAGGAAGAGAGAGAGGGAGGGGGAGGTGGCGGCATCAACATGCCCTTCCAGCCCAGCATCCCATCACAGATAATGAGGCACTGTAAAGACACAAGTTTGTGTCCGACGCCCCCAAACTCTTGCCAGGTCACTGGAGAGGAGAGGGGTTTTTTGGGGCTGACAGCAGGGTCTGATGAGACGCTGTACAGCACAGACATGACGGGCCAGGTTTAGGGGCACAGACGCTGAGTTCCTGGATTAGACACCTGGCGCTAAGAGGTCACCTTCCAAAGTGTGTGTGTGTGTGTGTGTGTGTGTGTGTGTGTGTGTGTGTGTGTTTTTCGTGGCACTTTTCACCTTATTTTGAAATGTAGAGGGAGAAACAAAGGCAATGAGAGGAAGTGAGGACCGAATGGAGAGACAAAGGGAGATAGAAAGAGAGAGAGATCATTTCTTTTTAATGAAGGAGTGCGGGGAGCTGTTGGGCAGAATTCACCGTGGGGAAAAAACGAGCGAGACGGGGACTATACGAGCATGTACTCGCACACATGCACATGCACATGCGGCTGGAGTCGCATGGATGCTCCCACTTCCTCTATTCGTCACTGGCGGTTAGCATGCAGCTTAACGCCGTACCGAATTCTGGCTGATTATATGGCAATAGTGTCTCTCCATATTGCCGTGCTCAGTCAACGAGTTGAGCTGTGTTGATGTTAGCCTCCCTGTAAACAAAGCCAGAGTGCGCTTCTCTCTCTCTCTCTCTCTCACAGTTGCTTATAGTCTTTCCTCCTGTCTGTCTCTGTGCCTCAAGTCTTTGGTAATGGCCCCAGTTGCCATGGCAGCATGACGTACGAGCGAGAGCGCTGGCAGCAGGCAGGCGTGTGCCACTCCGACCGATGGTGATCACGTTCACTACTCTACGCTCTTTCTCTCTCGCGCTCTTTCTTTCTTTCTTCTGTTCTCATTCTCTCTCTCTCTCTCTCTCCCTCCATCCCTTGCTTTGTGTTTATCTGTCTCTCTCAGTGCCTCTGGCTCATTCCTGCTGTACACTCGTAAATAATGCACTGGCTGTTCCCTGGGCTTATGCTGATGTTATTGGTGTGATGTGCTGGGAGCTGCATCTCCATCTCTGGTTATGTGTGACGTTGTTTGGCCTCCACGCTGCACCACCACCACCACCACCACCAGTAGCCTGCACAGCACTCCCCTGAAAGGGGGCCCGTGTATCGGGTAACATTGAGGAGATTCTGTTTCTGCACTGTTCGGTTCTACACACCTCCAATGGACCAGCAGTGACAAGTTTTCCGCAAGGGTAGAGTTATTGTGACATACTTGCTTGGCTGATCGGATGATTGTATAGACGCTGCTCGTGCATACGTGTGTGAGCGAGAGAGAGAGAGAGAGGTCAAGATTGAGCGAGTGAGGGAGAGGGGCTTCCATATGCCCATATGTACAGGTGACTTTCAGGTAGGGGAGACTCTCAGGGTTCTCTCCCTGCTGTCATGTAGTCACATGGGAGCAACTCCCAGCCTTACCCCCCACCCTTCATCCATTCCTCCAGCAGCCCACAGCACCCATCACAGTCAATCGGTCCACCCCCCAATGTCCCCTGTCCCCAGCCCCATTCCCCAGCTCCAGAGCTCTGGGCACCAGGGGGGGGGGGGGCAGTGGGTGGCTTTTGTGACGCCAAAGCACTCTCTGCTCTAGGGAGGCAGATAATGGCTCATAAGTGGTGCTCCACAGATGTGCCAATAGCCTGAGAGCCATCACACAGCAGACAGAGAGGCCAGCAGAGCCGAGCCGAGGAGAGGAGCGATCGATCCCCTCTGCTGCTTGATTTAAAAAAAACAAAATCAATCTGCTACGTCTATAAAATGCTTGTTGGTCACCACAGATAAATGGATAAATCTGTTTCTTGTCTTGTGAGATTTGGTCTTCACTATGAGTGCAGGCAAGCACTGTAGTTTGTCTCTGGTAACTGTAGAAATAAGGTGGAGAGTAGATGTGATAGTAACACTCTTGGAGGTATGTAGAGAATGAGCTTAAGGAGGAAGTGCTAGGAAGGAAGAGTACGTGTGAGGGGTGCTCTGTGGCTTATTGAACACCTGGCACTGTAGACCATTAAGCGAAACCCATCAAGATGAGGCTTGTGGTTGGTAAAAGCTAGATGTTCTTTTTATAGATTTCTGCAGTGATGTCTGTGTTCCTTTGAGGCTGTACAACACTAGACATATAATGATTGTGTTGTAACTTTTGAAGATTTGTGATGTCCTCACTGATGCGTTACCCACTTCACAGCTACCCACTGTTTCTGTGTTGGAAGAAGGTTTCCCAGAGATTTGGAGTGCAGCCTAATTATTTATTTGTGTCCTTGCAATCTATGAATTTCTAGCTTGATTATAGTTCGACTGTCCAAGGACACATTCTCGACAATGGCCATCATCAGGGCTTAAATTTCATTTTCCAAAATGGGGGGGGAATTCCCCCTGTAGGTTCTTCATGTAGGGGGGATTTACAGAATTTGGGGGGGGGTTGCCTTTATCAGGTCTTTTCTTTGGGCACCCACACCAATTTAAGGGATTCGTGTAGGCTATTTAACTTGAGAACAACATGTTGACAACTATTTAACTTGACAACAACATTTGTACAGTAACATCGGCTGGTAAAAGGTACAGGGCCATAAATTTTGCAATCTGAACAGCTGATTACACCGTCGTGAAAATCGAGCCAAGGATGCATTTTGAGCCAGTTAGGCAGGAACTTTGGGCTGTTTCACCTTTAAGTGACCTCTGTGTTAGCATTTTCTGTCACGTCAGAAATTTGAATGTATTATGTTTGGGTTGAGAATGAGGATGGATAGTTAGAATGTTGATCACTTCAGCTTTTATGGGTGAAGAATTCCAATTATGTTTTGAGTGCTCCAAGGGAAATGCTGTCAACTGGGGCTGCATTGCTGATCTGCTGATGCTCATGGAACTAAGTGAGCACATAAATTAAATTATTTATCTTTTCTTTTCCCTCTCTCTCTCTCTCTCTCAGGTGCTGGGGAGTCTGGGAAGAGTACAATTGTCAAACAGATGAAGTAAGTATTGCCGTTGTTGCTTTTGCAGTAAAAGGGCTCGTACATAATAAGTTGCCGCCAGATGGGTTTGACCGGTCTGCCCCTTTCCCACGCTCACTGGTGACCACTTTCCTTTTCTAGAATTATCCATGAGGCGGGTTACTCAGAGGAGGAGTGCAAGCAGTACAAGGCGGTGGTCTACAGCAACACCATCCAGTCCATCATCGCCATTATCAGAGCCATGGGCCGCCTCCGGATCGACTTTGGGGACGCGGCACGAGCTGTAAGTTTGTGTGTGTGTGTGTGTGTTTGTCTTTTAAGTGGTGAGTAAGCTGCACATTAGTTAAAAGGTTTCCTCTCATAATTTCCCGTTAAGACGACAGAGGGCCTCGGGAGAGAGGGAGAGACAAACCATCAAAACAAGCAAAAAGTATTGAAGTCAGCATGAACTAGACATTTGTCTAACCTGTAGCATGTAGGGAGGCCCATGTGGCGTTCGCCAGTGCTATGGTGCCACTGTCATTTTGATACTCTATGATGTGACTGCATCAGGGACATGGACGATGAGAACATGATCCACCACATGATGGCGGTTATGCTAATGGGTATGTGGTATGGCTATGTGATACGCCCGCAGACTGTAAATGTAACCCTGTGTGTGTGTGTGTGTGTGTGTGTGTGCCAGGACGACGCGCGGCAGCTGTTTGTGCTGGCGGGCTCTGCGGAGGAGGGCTTCATGACAGCCGAGCTGGCGGGGGTCATCAAGCGGCTGTGGAAGGATGGTGGCGTGCAGGCCTGCTTCAGCCGCTCACGCGAGTACCAGCTCAACGACTCGGCAGCCTAGTGAGTCCCCCCCCCCCCCTCTTTCCATGGTTTTCTCTCTCTATATATTTTTCTTTCTTTCTGTCCATCTGTCTTTTTTCCTCTTTCTCTTTGTCTGTCTTTCATTGTTTTTCTCACTTACACTCTCTTTCTCGGTCTCTCTTTCTCTCTCTCTCTCACAGTGCCCGTCTCTCCCTCATAGGTTCTCACCTGCTTTCACTCTCTACAGCACTTGAAACCAGTCTTGCTACCTCTTGTCTTGCAGTCACTCTTTCATCTACTTTCTGTTTCACTCCATCTGACCCACCCTCTTCCACTCATTGAGATTCATCAAAGAGCCACAACTTTGGAGTTGAGGGAGTCCCAGAGGTGCCAGGTTTACAGCACGTTTCACGTTTCAGCTGCAGGAAGCCTCGGTTTTTGAAGAATTGCAGTACCTAGAACCAGTCACGAATTGCTGAAAAACGTACTTTATGTTCAAAAACATACTCTTCGCCTTTTGTTGGTTCTGTCAAGTGCACAAACACTCCCTCGCTCGCTCGCTGCCGAGCACTTCCACTTCCACCACTGGTCTGACCTTTAATCTCCGATCCCAGACCTGTCAATATTTGCGCTGCTGTTTCTAACCTTGTAACATTCTCACGGTGGACGCCCGTGCCCTTGACTTTGAGTTTGGCTTTAGTGCTTTAGCTAGCTCATGTCCGCCCCGGCCTGTC
Organism: Alosa sapidissima; assembly: GCF_018492685.1. Classification (NCBI taxonomy): domain Eukaryota; kingdom Metazoa; phylum Chordata; class Actinopteri; order Clupeiformes; family Clupeidae; genus Alosa; species Alosa sapidissima. Next base: position 4,499,694 of record NC_055978.1, on the reverse strand, counting down.
ACAGACGAGAGAGAGAGAGAGAGAGAGATACGGGAAGAGGTGCAGCACACAGCCCGCATGGTAATCGTCGTGACGTTATGCTGGGTAAACCTACAAAGACGTTATGAAAGAGTCATTATCAGCTGCTTAGGACATTTCCTGTGAAAAGGGGGGGGGTGTTTCTGTGTGTGTGTGTGTGTGCACTGGAAATCCCTTGGGTTTTGTTTTGGAGCACAGGCCATAACTTGCATCATTTTTCTTACTTGGCAGTAGCAGCTGCCAGGGTGTTCCCCTTTTGTCCCCCTCGTCCTGATCGATATCCTAAACACATCTTGGCTGCAGACACAGCCCATTGCGTGCCTCTGCTGATCAGCGCACACACACACACACACATAAACCCGTACGCAAACACAGTGATACTGTTTGTTTTCATTTCAGGAAACACTATCGCTGACGCAAATTTCACAATTAGGTTGCGTGTGTGTGCATGAGCCAGAGAGAGTGGAGCGAGACTGTGTGTGTGTGTGTGTTGGAAGGTGTGATCGGAGAGTGTTGTCATCATTTTTGGACCGCAACACTACAAGGTTGTTCCTACAGTAAAAGTGTGTGTGTGTGTGTGTGTGTGTGTGTGTGTGTGTTACAGCAGATTAGCGATTTCTAGAGCCACTAATCCCTAGCCCCTGGGGGGCTGGACTCCGCTCCTCTAGAGGAGTGGGGTGTGGGGGACTGTACCCCTGCCTCCATGTGTGCAAAGACCAACCGCCTGTGTGTGTGGACACTGCAGCCCACATCATCCAGCCCACAACGGACAACAATAGCAGCATTGTCCCTGTGGCTGTTATGACTCTCTTGATCTGTTTTTCTTTTTCCCTCTCTCTCTCTCTCTCTCTCTCTCTCTCTCTCGTCTTATGTCATTTTACACCTCAGGCTGCCCTCCTCCTACTGCCATTTCTGTTAGTTCTCATTTGGTGGTGTGTGTGTGTGTGTTGAGAGAGTGGAGCTCCATGGTGATTGTGTCCATATGTGTCACATTGTGAGAGAGCTGTGGCAAAAGCACTCCGAGTCATCTCTGGAGTTTTTTTTTATATTTTTTTTTATTCAGCTACCTGAACGATCTGGACAGGATATCTCAGGCCAGCTACATCCCCACTCAGCAGGACGTGCTGAGGACCCGAGTCAAGACCACCGGCATCGTGGAGACCCACTTCACCTTCAAAGACCTACACTTCAAGTAAGTGACCAACACCCCCCCTCCCCACGCACACACACACACACACACACACACACACGCACAAAACACTTGGCATGCAGCGCTATCTGGACCCACTTCCTCGTTCCGACGTCCTTGAATGATTACACATCAAGAGAAGAAAAAGATAAGGAGAAGATGGGTGTTAAAGGAGGTATAGAGGGGTGGAAGTGTGGAAGGAGGGAGGGATGAAGTGGTGGAAGTGTGGAGAGGTGGACGTAAACAAGGGAACATCCACACAGCTGTGAAGGGAGAATTAGGAGGGTGGGTGGGTGGGGGGGTGAGAATCAAACCAAATGTGGGCAAGAGGATGAGATCACATGGAAGAAAACACCCAAGATAATAACAGGGAGAAGGAAATTGAGAAAGCAAGCCTATAAAACAGAGACTGATGAGTCACAGCCTTTTACCTTCCCCCTGAATGATGCAAACAGGAAGAGAGAAACGCTCGGCTCTCTGAACTCCACCACCACGTCAGTCAGTCAGTCATCTGTTTCATTTGAAACTTCTCCTTGCCGGTCGTGAAAGTAAGCTCTTGAGACACACACACACACACACACACACACACACACACACACACACACACACACAACCATTGGCCATGGTTAACCCTGCCAGCAGCTGGTAATTACTAGGAAGCATATGGACCACATCCAACTCAAGCAGCAATAAGGGAATTCAAGCTCCTGCTCAGGGGTTTTAATGTGCGGGACCCGACATGCATCACTGTGACCCAAGGCAGGCAACCGCTAATGGCCCTAGTCACTCGCACTAAAATTGTTTGTTGAACGTGTATGTGTGTGTGTGTGTAGGGATGAAGGGAGTTAGGCATTCTCACTGGAAACACACACACACACACACGCTTACTGTCAGTACCTGTACACCACAGTTACAACACCATTATTGAACAACTTCTGATGTGGCACATGATGTGAGGGCACATCATATGTAGCTCACCCTGATCTGTGTGTGTGTGTGTGGAATTGTGTGTTTTTTAAGATATCCCTGTCCTCCTTTTTAGGATGTTTGATGTGGGTGGTCAAAGGTCCGAGCGTAAGAAGTGGATCCACTGCTTCGAGGGCGTGACGGCCATCATCTTCTGCGTGGCCCTGAGTGACTATGACCTGGTGCTGGCTGAGGATGAGGAGATGGTGAGCCTTCCTCCTCCTCCTCTCTCCTCCTCATCCTCTTCCTCCTCTTCCTCATCCTCTTCCTCCTCCTTCCTCCCCCTCCTCTTCCTCCTGCCTCCCCCTCCTCTTCCTCCTGCTCTCTCCTCCTCCTCCTCCTCTTCCTCCTGCTCTCTCCTCCTCCTCTTCCTCCTGCTCTCTCCTCCTCTTCCTCCTGCTCCTCCTCCTGCTCTCTCCTCCTCTTCCTGCTCATCCTCCTCCTCTCTCAGCTCCATTTCTCATAGCATGCCCTTAGCAAATGCACAGAGACACCAGACAGTCTCCACTGACGATGTTCCGTCCGCTGAAGACTAACAACTGGGTTACACCAGGTGCACGACTGAGGCACTCTGTTTGTGGAGTGTGAAAATAGATTTAGGGCGGTGGTTTTCCACCATAGCTTCGTGTACGACTGTGTCCCCCACGTGGCCCATTCATTTCAATGGGAACCTCCATGAGAGCCTGTGACCGGAGCTCAATGAGGTTCCCATTGAAATGAATGGGTAACTTGGCGTTCACAGTTGGATACGAAGCTTTGGTGGAAAAGGGCCCTTAGTCTAGTCTAATTTGCATGTCTGGTGTAGCCAGTTCCATTGATTATAGTGGAAGCTAATTGTTGCTGAACACACCCCGCAAACGTTTCCATTGCATTTCGTTGCCTGGTTTAGCCTGCCAGTAACTGTGCATTTCCACATCTTGGATGTCTTGGAAGTTTCTTGGTGTTTTAAGCCCCCAACGTTGTCTTCAAGGCAACGCTGCCTGGAAGCCACTAGGCTTAGGCATGGGTTGGGGTTAAGGTTAGGTTTAGGATTAGGTGCCTTTATGTCGACGGTTGCAGCGCTGCCTGGAAGACAACATTGGGGGATTAAAAAACCATCGAGCATCTTGGAAGGACTTGTGGAAGTAACACTGACACTTGTTTTCTTAAAAAAATCCCTGTTCTGGCTTCTCTTGGGTATTTTATCTAGTTTTAGTGTACAGTATTTTTAATACGATCCTATACTGTTCAGATTCAAGGTTTCTTTATTATCAAATGTACCCAGAATCAGCAATGCCATGTGAAGAGATTCAGCATTTCAGCCTCCACAGGGCCTAATTTTCACTGCGGGATTGCGGATATTGCGCATAATTTGTTCAAATCCCGCATCATAATGCGAGAAATTCTCGCATACACTTTACAGCCTGTCTGATGACGTTATTCTAATCTGTGACGTGAATGCGGGGCTATTGACCAGACGGATCAACTAGCCTACCGAGTTGAATTGAACATAGCTTCACGCAGACGCAGACACACACACACAAACACACAAACACACTCACACACACACACACACACACAGAACCACTTTGCGCTTGCCGCCCCCTTCCCTCCAAAAATCCTCACTCTCTCCGCTACGACCACGAAGACGTTTATTGAAAGTATCGTTCAGCGGTACAACCTTTACGTCATGCAAACATGTACCGCTGGCTAAAACGTAAGCCTACTTGCATATATGATATGTGAAGTTTCACCCGATAAGAGGAAAGCATGTGAATCCGATTCCAACAGCGCAAACCGCAATGCGAGTCATGCAGTTAGCAATCTGCAGGATCCCACAGGTAGCGACGATGTTACACGTGAAACAGCCCAAAGACAAGTTCCTGCCTAACTGGCTCAAAATACATCCTTGGCTCTATTTTCACAACGGTGTAATCAGCTGTTCAGTTTGCAAAATGTATGTCCCTGTGCCTTTTACCAGCCGATGTTACTATACAAATGTAGTTGTCAAGTTAAATAGTTGTCACACATGTTGTTCTCAAGTTAAATAGCCTACACAAGATTAAAAGTTCATGAATTCTAAGGGCAGTTTGGTTCTTTTCTTTTTTCAAATGAAAAGGTAAGACACATGAGAGAAAGTAAAAAAAATAGACCTATAGAAAAATAGAGACCTAGAGAACTGTAATTATAGTACAGAGAATCCCTTAAATTGGTGTGGGTGCCCAAAGAAAAGACCAGATAAAGGCAACCCCCCCCCAAATTCTGTAAATCCCCCCTACTTGAAGAACCTAAGGGGGGAATTCATTCATTTGGAAAATGAAATTTAAGCCCTGCTCCATCTTAGTAGCCGTGTCTCTTGACTGAATGAGGTGTACTCAAGGAGAAGTGGTACAGAGTGCTCATAAAAAAAGAAAAGAAAGTAAGCTAAAATCTATACAACAAGGCGTCACATGGCTCAATTTGGGGTGGTGGTAGCGTAGTGCTTAAGGAGCTGGGCTAGCATGGAATAGACTGAAAAGTTGGGCTTCAATTACCGGCTTCCACTGTTGTGCAAGGCACTTAACCCATGTTTCTACGGGGACTTGTTATATAGTTGACATATGTAAGTATCTTTGGATGAAAAGTGTCTGCTAAATGTATTCATCTAAATGCAATGTAAGTAAGGCAAAATCAATACAAGTCTGACATACGGCTCAATTCTCCTCCTGGCCAGAACCGCATGCATGAGAGCATGAAGCTGTTCGACAGCATCTGCAACAACAAGTGGTTCACGGAGACCTCCATCATCCTGTTCCTCAACAAAAAGGACCTGTTTGAGGAGAAGATCAAAAAGAGTCCCCTGACCATCTGTTACCCCGAGTATGCAGGTATGCCATCCTATGGCACAAACAACTCACTAACCTCCTGGTTAATGTTGTCAGCTATATATAGAACATTGTCGCAATGTCAAATTGATTACTTCCTCTTTCTACACTTACAGCATACATACATAGGTATTCGCACGCACGCACACACACACACACACACACACACACACACACACACGCATGCCTACACTCACCTACACACAGACACAATAACAGCAGCGCATTATTTCCTAGTTCAGCATACATGCCACGCATACAAAACAAGTACTCAATACACCAGAGAGTCTGCACCTTCCTTGTTTCACATACACACACACACACACACACACACATGCATACATACACGCACCATACACACACACGCAAACAATAAGAGCAGCTCATTATTTCCTGGTTCAGCATACATGTCACGCATACAAAACAAGTACTCAATACACCAGAGTACACACACACACATCGACATACACACACTTGCACTCCCACCTACACACACACACACACATACATACACATACATACACACGCATGCAAACACAATAACAGCAGCACATTTCCTGGTGCAGCATGCGTGCCATTCAGACAAAACAAATACCCAATGCACCAGACAGTCGGGTCCTTCCTTGTTTCATACACACACACACACACACACAATAACAGGCCGGCATCGTATGCTAATAACCTACTTGTAAAATCCCCTGTGGGGGCTGTCTGGTGTGGTCAGTGAGCGTTGTGGTGTATGGAGGGCCTGACACTCAGCTGCCAGGAAGCCCCATGACAATAGCATCTGTGGGAAGCACAAACGGAGGAAAGCTCGGTGGCCACGTCAAGTCGCCCAACACACACACACACACACACACACACACACACACACACACACATATACATACACCACCCGCGCTCCTTGTGTCAAGTGCCTGTGTCCATATCCGCACTTATAGTGGCGGATCCACATCCTCTCTGGTACTCCCATGACCTCACTTCCTCTTCCTGGCCCTTTTGTTTTCCTTTTTGAGAGAGAGCGAGCGAGCGAGCTTACATGGCCTGTAACTTATGTATTTATTAGTCATTGAGTTGACTAGCGAGTTATTTATTAGAAGGATGGACAAGTGCTTCCTTTATCCGTCAGTCAGCTCTCCCTCCACACACACACACACACACACACCTCTCGTTTACCCTTAAGGAGTGACATCCTCTTGTTGTGTCTCTGTCTTTCTTGTTTGCCCCATTTTGTCCCTCTCAGGGTCCAACACCTACGAGGAGGCGGCCGCCTACATCCAGTGTCAGTTCGAGGACCTGAACAAGAGGAAGGACACCAAGGAGATCTACACGCACTTCACGTGCGCTACTGACACCAAGAACGTGCAGTTCGTCTTCGACGCCGTCACAGACGTCATCATCAAGAACAACCTGAAGGACTGTGGACTCTTCTAGAAGCTTGAGATGGCCATCTGGTGAGGACTCTCTGCTGTGCACCCCCACCTCCAAACACACACACACACCACTGCCACTTTGCCATGTGCACATAATATACAACCACAAATTCTACAAGTTCTTTAGATCATTTTCCCCTTTCCTTTTGGTAGTGCTCCAGGGGGACTGTCCCTGTGATTGGTTTATGTAAGAGACTAACATTTATCATTTATCAACATAAATGATAACATTTATCAAAAGCCTTAGATGAAATGAATGAACAAACGAATGAAGGAACGAATAATTAATTGTCATAGAGTGAGCAGAGTACTAATCCTTTCAAAACATTCCCAATAGACCATTTTACAAGGCAGAAACGTCACAATTCCCACATTGTTTTTATCACCCTAGCTTTGATCAGTGTGAGCTCACAGCCTGCCCTCTCTTGTTAATGTGTGCTTGAGGTGTTTATGAAATCATTGCTTGAATGATTAGTGAGTCAGTCGTATTTCATCTGGCATCATTTATTGGCGTAATATGAAGAACAGGATCATTGTTTGGGATGTTCTGACTGGATTGTTGTGGTGATGCTTTTATCAGTCAGTTGATGGTCATCTCTCTCTCTCTCTCTCTCTCTCTCTCTCTCTCTCTCTCTCTCTCTCTCTCTCTCTCTCTCTCTCTCTCTCTCTCTCTCTCTCTCTCTCTCTCTCTCTTTTCCCACAGGTGAGGCGAGGGCCAAGCTAATGTGCTATTGTTTCTTTTCTGTAATGAAAACATTCTGAGCAAGTTTATGGGGAAATGAGTCCTGGACCAGTGCTGTACAATATGCCACTTTTTTCAGCTTTATTTATGTTTTATTTTATTAACTTTTTTTGTCCTGGGACATTTTAAAAGTAGCGTTACAAAAAAGGAAAAAAAAAGAATTTGTGTAGAATGTTTGTATGACTTACTGTCACTGCTATGTTTTATTTTCCACCATTTGTTTTTATTGTTTGTTTTTTTTGGTAAAGAAGGACCTGTCTCCTTTTTTTGTTGCTTTTCTTTCATTGAAAAAGAGGCTTGCCTTCGCTGGAAAAAAGTTCTTTATCCTCCCCCCAACCCCTATCTAGATTGTTGGATATAAAAAAGGATTTTATTCCAAGTCCAGTTTGTTGGTACTTGTGCCTTCGCATGCCTTTTTTTCTGCAGTCCTTGTGGAAATGCTTGGTTTGTTGCCTGTTGAACAGCTCCAACATAAAATGTGTAAAAAGTCTGTATGAACCTGACCCCCCCACCCCACCCACTCCCCACTCCCAACCTCCCCATCCAGTGTGAGCACAAACCTCCAGGTCGTGTGTGTGTGTGTGTGTGTGTGTGTGTGTGACATGTGGATGTGTGAATGTTTCAGCATACAAAGGTGTAGTGTTAGAAAGGGATTGAAGGAGGCTTTGTCGGTGAGAAACGGGCAGCGACAGTGGTGGTTTCCATGGAAACCCCCCACAAAAGAGCTCATCGCCCTTCTGCTTGATTCTCCGCCATCAGAGGCGAGAGGGACGAGTCCTCACCACACTCAGGTGAACGGCTCTGTCCGTTTCTAACAATACCAGCCGTCTCAGACACATTGTCAGCCAGTCATTAAACAAAAAAGGTGACCGAGTGGTCGGCTACAGAGTCCAGAGATAACTGGAAAGGAGTCATAAGTCTATCACAGCTGAGAGCAGAATTTGGATTTGGGGAAAATGAAACTAGTCCATTGGGAGGTCTGTGATTTAAACTTGTGTTTCTGCAGAATTAAAGTTTAGAGCCATGCAGCTGGGGAAGCAAAAATAATGAGAAAACTGCCGCCGCTGTGTGTGTGTTTGTGTGAGTGTGTGAGTCAGAGAGTGGAAGAAAGAAAATATGAGACAGAGAAGAGTATGTGTATGTATGTTCTCCATGAAGTGGGAACATTTGTAGACCCATTTCCCTTATTTTGCTAATAAAATATTGAGAAAAAAAATCTGGTGTAAATCTGACTTTTTCCACCTTTTCCACTCTACAAGTGAAGGCAAAGTAGAAAGTAACTGTACAATCGAATCAGTAAGTCCGTATACCAAACCTACCAAACCGTTTTTACATTTTAAATTGGAAACCCATAGTTTTATTTCTCCTAACCTACTTGGAATGCTGATTCAGACATAAGAAACCTATGTAACTGAAATTGCATGTGTTTTGGATTAATATTAGTTTTTTTTTTTTCAATCGCTAACAAGCGCTTACCCATACTTCAGATACTTTTTCTAAACTCTTAACACAGACTTTTTCACACAACAATTTTCTTCTCAAACACATTTTGTTAAAAACACATCTTTCTCTGCACACACTAACTACCAAAACACTGGAAATCTGACTCAAAATGAAATTATTCTGTCAAAGAATAACACTTGTTTTCACTTCACAAGGTACATGCAGTCAATCAAAGTACACCAGGTTTCAAAATACTGGCTATTGTTGACATTACAAAAACTGCATAGACTTTTATGTTTCAGTTTTACAGGTATTTGCATGCAGTTTTTACACTAAATTTCTTGGTTGGGAACTGTATGTCCACATGTTATGTTCACATTCAAAAGCATTCCAGTAAAAAGCAAATCAGTTTATTTTGTCCTTTACTGTTTACTACAGGAGGTACAGTAGAAATACTGTTTAAAGTATGATGAACAGAAAAAGTTTTACAGTATTGGTTACAGTGAACAAAATATCCATGAAACACACCGGAGCATTCTGAACAAAAAAACAACAGCAAAAAGCCCAGATAAAAAGGCAGGAGCTAAAAAAAGGACAAAATTACTGTATCTAATCTCTGCGATCTTCAGGGTTAGGCCACATGTTTTCATCAACATCGCATTGATTACATGGTCAATGCTAGTGGCACGAATTTCATCACTGACAACAGTTCTTACAGCCTTTGGAATGCCACCACCACACATTCTTACACCTCTACCTTGCCCTCTCTTTGGGCCTGCTCTTTTCCCTGGCCCTGCTCCTCTCACTGCTCCTGCATCTCTCACTGCTCCTGCTCTTCTCCCTGGGCCCCCTGCTCTTACTCTTCCTCATCCAGACATTACAGTGTTTGTAAAAAAATAACCCCTGCCACTGAGTGAGCATTGACTGCCCAATTCACCCAACATAAATCAGTTGTGTGTCAATTATTCAATTGTTTGTTTATTATCAGCTGAGATATATTGTTTTTGAACTGATATCATTGCAGAAGCAGAGGTTTTTATACCGTATCTAAGGTTTGGAATATTGTTTTTGCTATTGTGGGATGTTGTGTGTTAACATTCATAAATACTGCAAAAACAATCCATAATTTTGTTGGAAGGTATAGCTTGTCTGTTAAGAAAATGTAAGCATTGTGGAAATGTGTTCACTGACTGCATATTGTGTGAAAACGACATGAAATGTGTGAATGGTATGGCCACAAAAGACCGATGCTGTGCTAACTGTATTTAGAGTTTTGAAAATGTGACAACTGGTTGGACAAACACTTGTTAGCTACTGAAAAAAACTGTAAGGGAGATTTGGGCTAATTGAACCAATTGAGGTATGACTTACCATATCTCCCTTAACTACAGACACAGGGACATGGTCATATAGTTTTTCCAGCTCTTTTATGTAAATATGTTTATATAAAAATGAACAGTAACCATGTTACAAGCAAAGAAACCTATTTTTCATAATGTGTCAAATGTTTGCTAAAGTTGGCTTACAATATCAACATTTCCAGAAAGTTTGGTTTTTGAATTGTTGCCAATTACTGTTGGTTTTCATGGCTGGATGATTTATTTTTCCATGGTTGCTTTGGGCGTTTGTTTACTTATACCATGTGTGTTTTTATATAGTTAAACACACATGGTATAAGTAAATTGTGTTTCTGTTCCTTGTGTCTGTCTCAATCCCTCACCTGAATATGATTACTGGCCTGGTTATTGCTTCACCTGTGTGATGATTTGACAAGGTGACCCAAGGTCAAGACATGCTAAATTAATAAATGTGAATGTAAAGACATGTCAACCCCAATATTCATATATGCCTAACATTTATACTTTTGGATGACCAAAATGACGTCAACAGTAGTAGTTTTGAGTAAGACACACACACACACAGATAATAGGGCTGCAAAAGGGTTGTAAAACTGTATCTGAGCATTTTTTTGACAGACCAAAGTTGCATACCGTGACAAGAGAGAACAAGGTAAACTGTTTACCTCTCATTTTGGAAAAACGGTAGGTACATTTACAACTGAATAGCATGTATGTAGTATATAGCATAGCCTTTGGGAGCAAATGCGCTACTGTGCTACATAAAAGTAAATTGCTTTTTAAGCCATTAACTAGGCTGAAAAAACATTAAACATCTATGCTATGGAAATGGTATCTGCAGAGAACCTGAAGTATGTTTACCTTTATAATTGTAAGAAAGGGTATGAAAAATACTGTGTAGTCAGTGCAATTACCTTGCTCTTCCTCAGGTCTCCAGTGAGGAGAAAGTCTACATCTCTAAGTCGATTTTTGAATTCTCCTAGCTTGTGTCGCATTCCATAATTGACTGGTATGCACTTTCTCTCCACACAAGATGGCAGTGAGTGGAAGAAGAGCAAGGTAATACACAACCATCTTTACAAAGAGAAAAATACTTCAGTTTGTCTGTAGAGACCTTCTTAGTAGTAGGAAAAACGCTTTTTTTTTTTTAGCCTAGTTAATGGCTTGAAAGCATTACATTTATTCATTTAAAAAACACTTTCATCCTAACTGACTTACTTTTCAATTGTAATTGAATTGAATTGAAAGGTGATTTACTTTGATGTAACAAAGTTGCCCCCAAAAGCCTATGCTATTCAATATTGATGTAATTTTGGTCCCAAACAAAATATATGCTCATTATCATCCCCAAGTAGACCCTAGGATGTTGTTAAACCAGAGCTTCCCTTTAAGCCATTGACAAGGTTTGAAATATCATTGCACCTCTATGCTATAATGGAGAGCATCTGTTTCTTCATTAGTGGCAAGGGAGAGTGTGCAGTAACTAGTTTCGGCACGGCCCAGTCCAGGGGCGGACTGGGAACAAAATTCGGCCCTGGCAATTTTCTCCTGGACCGGCCCACTACTGGACCGACGTCCCCCCCCCACACACACACACACACACAAGCCCACCGATACCAAAATCCCCCCCTGATTCCCCCCCATAAATAACAAACACACAGTATCATGCTGTAGCAACACTTCATAAACTGAACCCAAACATTTAGATTTGGACCTATAGATTATTATATAATCAGTATCGTAATTTCTGTCAACTATGACGATCTCCATGCATGTTCAGTAGCCGATATTTTTCATTTAGTCAAGCAGTGACGTGGTTTAATCAGTGTTGGGCAAGTTACTTCAAAATCGTAATATATTATGTATTACTTATTACTGTCATTTCAAAGTAATTCATTACATTATAATATTACTGTATCTGAATTGTAAGGCATTACACTACTATTGTATTACTTTTAAGTTACTTTTACCAAAATATCTGGAAATATGGATTTGGAATTCTAAATGCAGTTTATTATGCTCAATGCAGCTCATTGCACTTCTAATGGAGGGTGATGTGGTACAACATAATGACTGAGCTAGGCTTAAGGCTAACAACAGTAGAATGCAATAGGTGCAGTGATGGCTCATGATGCAATACAAGGAACAATCATAGCCAGAATTTTGTTTAAAGAAGACAAAAGGTCAAAGTCTGGTCAATTGTGATAGAAATGCTGTAACTTTAGGCTTAGGCCTACTCATTAAAATCAACAGAGAGCCCACTACCTGTATATTCTAACCCAAAACTTAAAGACATGTCAAGATAGGCTACACAGTGCAGCTACTGGCCATTTTTGTGCCCTAACTGGTGAAATACAGTATTAACCTAAGTATGTCATTATATGGCCAACTATAAAGATGTAATCTGCCTGTTCCCAGGGATGGGTAGTATTTCTGAAACATGTAATGTGTTTCAAATGCAAAATAGTAATTTTGTAATTTTAAAAATACTGCAAAATACTATATGTGAAAAACACAAAAAAAGTAGATACTACAGACAGGTGTAATGAATAATTGGTAATTAGGCAACAATGGTTTATGTTTATCGCAATCAGCTAATGTGAGAACAGCTGTGTTCAACAACACTTACAGCTTTTCAGTGACAGCTATTGCTGAAGCATCAGCTCTGGTCTGAAGCACTGGTGTGAAGTGGTACACAAGTAAAGATGAGCAAGTTGACCTGTGCAAGTTCACATAAGGACACTGACAAAGGCAACCATGTCCCATTGTCTCCATGCCAATCTTTAACAGCAATAGCCGTCACTGAAAAGCTGTAAGTGTTGTTGAACTGCTGATTGCGATAAACATAACCCATTGTTGCCTAATTTCACCTGTGTGTAGTATCTACTTTTTTTGTGTTCTTCACATTTCGTATTTTGCAGTATTTTTAAAATACAAAAATACACACCAATAAAGTATTTTGATACAAAATACAGAGCCATTTCCTTCAACCCAATAAAATACAAATGACAAAATACTATTTTACATTTGAAACACATATTACAAGTTTCAGAAATACTACCCATCCCTGGGAACAGGCAGATTACATCTTTATAGTTGGCCATATGATGACATACTTAGGTTAATACTGTATTTCAGCAGTTAGGGCACCAAAATGGCCAGTAGCTGCACTGTGTAGCCTATCTTGACATGTCTTTAAGTTTTGGGTTAGAATATACAGGTAGTGGGCTCTCTGTTGATTTTAATGAGTAGGCCTAAGCCTAAAGTTACAGCATTTCTATCACAATTGACCAGACTTTGACCTTTTGTCTTCTTTAAACAAAATTCTGGCTATGATTGTTCCTTGTATTGCATCATGAGCCATCACTGCACCTATTGCATTCTACTGTTGTTAGCCTTAAGCCTAGCTCAGTCATTATGTTGTACCACATCACCCTCCATTAGAAGTGCAATGAGCTGCATTGAGCATAATAAACTGCATTTAGAATTCCAAATCCATATTTCTAGATATTTTGGTAAAAGTAACTTAAAAGTAATACAATAGTAGTGTAATGCCTCACAATTCAGAAATTCAGAGACAGTAATATTATAATGTAATGAATTACTTTGAAATGACAGTAATAAGTAATACATAATATATTACGATTTTGAAGTAACTTGCCCAACACTGATTAAACCACATGTCACTGCTTGACTAAATGAAAAATATAGGCTACTGAACATGCATGGAGATCGTCATAGTTGACAGAAATTACGATTTGTGCCAACATGTTGTAGAAACACAACCACAGCCTTTAGGCCTATTTGGTGCAAATCGTATACATTGGTTATAGTCAGCGATTCACATTAACTGTAGGCTATCACCACAAGTGTATACTAAACGTTTTTGCCCAAGTTTGTGTGCCGTCATCACATTTTGCAAAATTAGGCTACCTTCGTTACTAACCTACCAGTTGATACTTTTTACGTTCATCGACTCGCGATTGATTGTGATTGTGTAATGTAACACTCGGTGGAGAGACTTCCACTTTCCAAGTTCCACTTTCACTGTCGTTGTGAGCTAAAAGGCTACTATATGGGAAATACTTTGAAGTTCCTTTTGAGTCCAAACATGAATAGGTTTTCTTTAACCTGTGCTACACTTTTCCACCAAGTTGTGCAAAAATTGTAGATACCCAGAGTTTTTTTTATGTTGACAGACAAACCGCACTACAGTAGCCTACATGGTGCAGTAAATGGAAGCTCTTCGTAGCGCGTGCAACTTACGTCTATAAAAACAATATATTTATGGAATAAAATTAGACACCTCTGATTGCTGTTTACGGTTAAACTGCGATGATGTGAACACCAGCCAGCGGAGGGCACTTATATAGCCTAGGCTACCATGCATGGACTCGTAGGCTACATTTCCCCACAAACCAAGCGGCTGCTTGGACAAATCCACTTGAGGGGTGGGGCAGGGGGGCGTGATCATAACACACACTGAACCTGTCATGAAGAGGCCTAAATGATTGACCTGTCACCCCCCAATCCAAATGGATGCAACTGCATTTATAGGCTAAGCCTAAGTCTACATGACGGGCCGCAAATAGGCTAAATAACTTTAAAAAAAAAAAAAATCCCAGAGGTCACCGGCCCACATATGGACCGGGCATTTGCCTGGTTGTACAGATTACCAGTCCGAGCCTGGCCCAGTCAGTATATTCCTCCCTTCCTCCAGTCACCGCCATCTTCATCCTAGCAAGATGACTGCATAAACCTACCCTGGAAATCCAGACTGCTTGCGAGAGCACAATGAAATTGTCTCTGCGAGACACTCTGGCAATGAGCAATGACGCACGTTATTTTTACCCCTTGCATCCCGGGGAACCAATCAAATCGGCGTATCTGATATATGCGGGCCAGAGGCGAGCTAAACTGATGACGACAGCGCTGCAACATTGGTCTAGTATTATCCAATTGCGTGCAGTGAGATTTTCAAATGCATGCTTGGTGCCGCCCCTCGAGTTGGGCCATTACATTGTTTGTGGCCAGACCCTTAATCTTTCTAGATTACCAAGGTCTGGATTTTCCAGGCTAGCATAAACCCTAAAAATCTTTATATCCTAAAAATCCCCCCCATGTTGACTCCATGGCTACATCCTTGACTCTTCCAGTCCTCTAACATTCATGGCACATTTCTTCAGAGATCTTAAGCTAATGAATGTTAATCTGGTTAGCATCGCAGTCTCGCTTTCAGGCAGCACAGCCATCAAGCTAATCCACTCATAGACTGCTTCCGGGGGACCGATAAGCAGATCGATGTTTTTACTTTAAGACAGAGAGATGAGAGTCAGAGAAAGAGACAGAGATAGAGAGAGAGAGGAGGGGGAAGAGATGGCTAAGCTTAGTTGTTGTGAATTCATGGTGTTAGTCATCGACTAGCCGATTTTGTTATTTTGAAGGATTGTCTTGTCTTGCTGAAGCGACATCCTCCCGCTCAAAAGCATTTTCACCGTCCGCTCGCCTGCTGGTCTCGCACTGGGAAAAAGACATCAGTGCTCCGAGGCATGGCCTCTGTCTCTGATGTGTGTGTGTGTGTGTGCACATGAGCACTGTGTGTAAGACTGAAAGTGAGATGGAGAGAGAGAGAGAGAGAGAACCCATGGTTTCTCGCTGTTCTTTTCTCTCCTCCCCAGCATGCTGTTTCTGTGAAGCCAGCGGGAGAGATGGATGCGCTGAGAGTTGCGTCAGTGAGTCATACTTAAACCCCCCCCCACCACCACCACCCTCACCCACGCAAACAACAAGCCTGTGGCCAGGCTCCCTCTGCCTGCAACAGCATGTTTCTCTGTGTGTGTATGTGTGAGGGAGAAACAGAAGTGAGGAGAGAGAAGAGTGTTTATCTGCAGGAGAGGAGGTGGATGTGCTGCATTTAGGTGGATTGGAGCGGGGGGATTTGGCACCTAGGGGGATGGAGAGATTTGGGTGGGGGGCTGGGTCTGTGTGTGTGTGTGTTTGTATACTGGAGGTATTTTTAGAGCCATGAAGACACCAGAATTACAGTGCGAGATAGTGGGACATGTGGCGAGCAGAGAAGTGTGAGTGTGTGTGTGGTGGGGGGTTGGGTTGCACATGCCGTTACTGTGTGAACTCCATCACCAGCCGCAGTGCTGGTTGGACTTTGAAAAAGACTGGGACATTTGGCGCCAGTGAGTGTGTGTGTGTGGGTGAGGGGGAGTGCGAGAGCGCGAACAAAGAGGGGCATTATGGCAGCATTGTAACTGTATTTACTGTTTGTTTTGTCCTGCCAGTAAGTCAGCGGCGAGCAACTGGCTAGTAGTGAGATAAGACTCGTCTTATCAGTGGACAGACTGCTCAGCTAACGTGTCAGGCTGGCTGCCTCAGATACCTGTATTTAGGTGTCTTTATACCAGCACCCTCCTAGCAGCCTGCTCTCTGTCTATCCACCACACACCACAAACACACACACTTTGTTTACACACCGAGTGGCCCTCGTACGCCGACGGTTGTTGTGCCCCCATTCTCCAGCCCTCATAGTACACATCTGACCTGAGGCAAGGGTCCCGTCGGCTCTAAATATAGCCGCTCAGACTTTTTTTTGCGAGTGGAAATCTACCATGCTGGCAGCCACCGCTTGGGTATGATATTCTTGAAATCTCCCCTCCCCACAAGGACTCCAGGCTATCTCCCCGGGTCTAATGTCTGGACAGTCGGCCACAGGGTCTGTGACCCCCCACCCCCACCTAGTAGTTGCACAGAGTGGAACAATCTACATTGATCTTGCCAGTCAATGGCCCTGCAAGCCATTAAGCTAGTGGTTGTTGTCCCCTTAGCTGTTAACGCTAGATAAAATGACTAGCAGGATGTGCAGGCAGCTGGGAGTGATATGAGCTCACTGAGGTGAATGCTGGGCTTCAAAATTGTTGGTGCTTGGCTGGATGAAAAATGACTCTTCCAGGAAATCACCTTAGTCGCTGCTGGTCCTCCATGTTCACATACCTTGAGCGAGCCCACTCTCGACGAGCAGCTCTTCCACCACCACAGCCTCCCTGTGATGTCATCAATGCTGGGCTCCATGGCAACGCGGAGATATTCCTTTGGTCGCGCATCGCCCTTTCGCTGAGCCGTGTGGCGAGCGGTATAAATAGACCCTGATGTTTCTGTGTTTGTGCAGCAGCCTGTGATCTCTTCTGGTGGACTCGCATTGAGCTGTAGGGGCTTTGCAAGCTTACCTGTCCATTCAGTGGCTTTTTTTTTTTTTAAAGCAGAGGTGGAATTTAGAATCCAACGAGTTGTAGAAGCCAACCAGAATTCTGCCCACCCCATGGTGTATTTCTTCTCATTTCCTGTGGACACCATCCCACTAAAACGAAACAAATGCATTATCATTCAGGCAATGCGCTAATTATAAACCCCAAACTGGGTCAAGGAACAATTCTCCTAATCCACATTTCTCTCTCTGTTTGTTTCCTCATTTCCTGCCTAGCATTTGAATGGCGAGAATTAAAAATCCACAAGAATGGTGTGTGTGTGTGTCAGTGTCAGTGTAGAACTCAGTCAGTCTGCTATGTTATACAGTCCACACGAAGAGTCTCACAAACCCAAGTTAATCTCTTAACTAAAACAATAATATAATATACAGCACCACTGGATTATTTGTCATTCCCAGACCTGCATTTTTTCAAAGTCAGTACAGCTGTAAAAAAGACCTGAAGGAGAGCTGATCCAGTACAGAACCTGGGGCCTTGATGTGAAATACTGCTGTGATACACACTGTGTTCTTTGCGCCTCTTAACATTCCCCTGTGCCTGGCATCATTTTTCCCCGGTGGCTCAGCCGAATGGACCACGGGGTGAAATGCCACAGTGAAAACGGCTGCCAGTCCAAGGTTCCCATGGGTCTTAAAGGTGCAGTATGAAAAGTTCCCATGGGTCTTAAAGGTGCAGTGTGAAGAACTCCCATGGGTCTTAACTCATTGAGTGCCAAAAACGTAATATTACGTTTTTAGCTTTTTTTTTTAAATTACGAAACTAGACACTCTAACACACCTTATATGTGATTTTGGGAACTCTGTGATGAATGAAAATGAAATATATGACGATCAAAAACTCATGAAAACGCACAATCTGGACATTTTATCTGGACATTTTATCATAACTCGGTTGCCGCTTTAGGTCGAATCAGTGACGCATGCACATCAGCTCAAAACCAGGCCATTTTCGTCTATCACTAGGTGGCAGTCTCGCCAGGTCACTTCCCGGAAACTTTACAGGCAACACTTCATATTTCATGAAAGACGTTATATCTCCATTTCTAGAAAAAAACAGCGATTTTGTGGCATGAAAACTAGCCACTGTTTAGCTTGGGATTTCTCAGGAACAGAGGCGTGTAGAAATACACAGTTTGCACCCACTGAGAAAGTCTCACCTTTTAAACAAGCCATTGTATGTGTTCATAGCTATAACACAGAATATGCTGTGGCTGTACAAAAATCATCAACAATGGTCTAGATTGCTGGCACTCTAGGACAAAGCTTCCGAAAACCGTTTGGCATTCAATGAGT
Source organism: Alosa sapidissima (assembly GCF_018492685.1). Lineage (NCBI taxonomy): Eukaryota > Metazoa > Chordata > Actinopteri > Clupeiformes > Clupeidae > Alosa > Alosa sapidissima. Next base: position 4,481,136 of record NC_055978.1, on the reverse strand, counting down.
TAAAGGTGCAGTGTGAAGATTTCCCATGGGTCTTAAAGGTGCAGTGTGAAGAATTCCCATGGGTCTTAAAGGTGCAGTATTAAGAATTTAGTGTGATCTATTAGCAGAAATGGAATATACTATTCATAGCAGGGTTGTGCAAAATTCCAGAATTGAATTGAAACCGGCTCTTAAATTCCAATTCAATTCTTGAATTTCACTTGCATTTCAATTGAGGTAGCAAACAGGAAGCAGAATTGCAATTGGAATTTTGCACAACCCAAAGTCAAAGTCAAAGTCAAAGTCAGCTTTATTGTCAATTTCTTCACATGTTCCAGACATACAAAGAGATCGAAATTACGTTTCTCACTATCCCACGGTGAAGACAAGACATATTTTTCCAATTTAAGTCCACAGACAAACATAACATTCAAGTAAACAAAAAAGTAAGTAAATAAGTAAATAAGAGGGCACATATAATAATGAAAAAATAAGAGCAGCAAAATTTGGTTGAAATTGTGCATAGACAGTCAATAAAATACTAGTGCAAAGTCAGGCCAATAAAAGGCTTGGGTAGTTCTGTTTGACCTAAGTAATAAAGAAAGTGGCATAGTGGTGCAAGTTATGTAAGAGCAGCAGAAGTGTTGTGTTTTCAGGACAACAACACCAAGTTGTAAAGTGTACAAGTGTGCAAGTGTGCAAGTGGAGTAGTGCAGGCGGCCCTGACTCATAGTTACGCTTTCATTTGTGTACTATCGCCTGTAACTGTTATGCTTTTTGTTACATCTGATTGAATCCTTCCTTATAGGAGCAAGTCATCTTTCATGGAGCCTGCCATATTTCAAAACACAGATATTAGCCACCGTAGGGAGAGGTATTTAAGTAGCTGAAATCTCGCAACATTATCCAAAATGAAACTAAATTTCACAGGTTGGAGAGAAGAGGGGTCACAAGACTTGGCCAATATTTTTTCAGGGAGGTCACAAGACAAAGTTTAAGAACCATTGACATATAGAGGATCTATACTGCAGGAAGCAAATTCATTTTTATATAAGAGGCAAAAGGCAAAAAGTGTGTGTGTGTGTCTGAGAGAGAGAGAGATTCTCCTCCGTTTGTCTTTTATGTGGGTAGGGGGTCAATCTAAGCCAGGAATGGGACAGCACAGCACTTGTTTTCACGTACAGTTTACAGCAGCGCATCTAACTCAAACGTATGATCCAATTAGCAGTTAGGAATTAGGCCTAATCAGTCGCGGCGAAATTTCAGCTCATTCGCAAATTGTCTTTTACATGGAGTTCTATTGGCATCATAAAAAAATATTCAGTTAATTTTGCTAGTTTTGACAAGATACTTTTTAAAATATCCTTAAAAGTTTGGGCATATGATGAGGGAGAGAGTGAGCGGCTTTCATTACGTGACATCAGCCTTCTACAAAGAAAGTGGGTAAACAAAATGCGTTAATTGCATTAATATTTTTTAAAGCGTGATACATTTCAAAATTAATTGTGACGATTAGCGATTAATTCATTTTGACAGCCCTATTATATATATATAAATATAAAACACCTTCTCCAGTGCCCAAATCTGTATTTATCCTTGGCCCCAGAAGCACTGTGATTCTCACCATGAAAAACCCAGAAGCTTGACAGCCTGTCCGTGGGTGAAAGCTGCGATTTCATGAATGAATTGTATGCTCAAACTTGTATGCTCAAACACATGGGCCACATTGCTGCTCCCTCACACAGCAACTCAAAGACCTTTGTTTCCACAGAGGAGGACGACTCAGCAAAACATCTGTACGTTTCTGGATCTCTCAATGCAGCACTCGTGGTGGCTAAAGTAAGTGGTAACCTATGCTCCTCCCAGTGGTGTAGTCTAGTTAGCTGTGGATATACTGTGATGTAGTAGTTAGCTGTAGTGGGTATACTGTGATCAACCCCAAATGTTAATACCTATCCTTGCCTATTTAAAGTGGGTATACTGGGATGGTGATGGCTTTTTTAAGTCCTGCGTATCACGTAGACTACCCCACTGGCTCCGCCATGCACATGTGCGCGTGTCCACATGTTTGGGAATCACACAAACCCCCCTCTGCGCGTTGACTATGCAGTTCTCGTCATGTGCCATGGAGGAGCATGTCAGCCAGCAGCTAACGCCGCCAGCCGTGGTCCGTCAGCTCCCATGTACATGCCCCGAGAGTGTAGACTGTAGCTGCCTGCCTGCGTTAACTGCTGGCTGTAGTACTCGATGACCTCGAGACACTCTGACAGGTAGCCTAGCCTTCAAGGCAACTCACAAAATGCCTAATGGTGGACTTGGCCCTCCCAGGTGGAAATTAGCAGTTGTTGCTATAAACTGGCAAAACACATATTCTCTTGTATCACAAGATTAATGTTTATTTGTGCATTGTTCCTGTTTTAAATAAATACATTTCCAATTCCTATTCCAATTCCCTGTTGTCACTCGAATTGTCTCAGTAAGTGACCATTCATGTTCTGAACAGCAGATGCACCGCTTCATTTAAATTCTGTCTTTTCCGCAGTAGGGAAGAGACGAGGCGCTTAATGGATTGCTGTGTGCCGAGGCCACGGAGCCACACTCATTTATATTTAATCAGTTAATTGGTCACTCAGAGGCCGGAGGAGCTGATGCCTCTTTCATACGAGAGCACATGCTCTCAGGCCAAATCAATTCAAAAGGGGCGGAGCGGCGGAGTCATTGTCAGGCAGCAATTGTCAGAAAAACATTCAACCAACTGTTGTTGCCTTTTTACAAAAGGGGAATTGATTTTCACTCTCTGGCATGTTTGTTATTATTACCTTGGCAAATGACAGTGCTATGACATCAGGCTACAGGCCTAACACTGCACCATGGAGAACAGGAGACACTGATCCTTGCCTTTGCGTGGATGCGAAACTGGACAGGGACTGGACTGTGGCAACTAGTATCTAGTATGCAACTGCCCCCCACCCCTGTCATGTGCTGCCTTAATCGAATGTTAGCATCCTAACTTAATCACGTAGTATTGGTTTTATGTAATTGTAAACTATTGCGGCGAGTGGATTACATTATACAAATTGCGGGCAGAGTTAGTCAATTTCAGGAACTGGGTGCCGCCTCGCCAGAGGGTATAGCAGCACAATTAGCAATTTCACACTGCGGTAATTTTGTGATTTAAAAGGGTAATGCCTCTCCCCCTGTGTGTCCCTAATGGATTCAAGATGTTCATAAATTATTTTCCACAGTACACTACCTGGCGTTCAGCTCCCCCTAGGGGTTAGAATTGCAGCATGCTTGGGAACTGGCATCACAACATGTGGAGCGTGGAATGCACCGCTAAGCCAAATACTCTATTTATTTATTTATTTATTTATTTTATTTTCATTTTTATAACTTATGTAGGCTAATTAGTCATTTTTTGAATTTCCTGATAAATAAACTATGGCATAATATGTATCATCATCTGCATATCTACATCATGTAATTCACTGTAGGGCATACATATAATCCTATATTGATTGTTCATGTATTGACCTTTTTGGGGTTACTAACAGCGTCCACACGCACACGCACACATACGCACACGCACACACACACACCGTTTTATACGTGCAGCCTACTGAGCCTGTGAAGACAAGTGAAGCTATGCGGGGACACCAGGGGCTAAGTTGTAGGGTGGTATTGACTGAAGCAGACCAGCATCTGCAGCCTGAGGCTTCTTTAGCTTGAGGCCCTAATGAGATCTGGTGGAGTGCCAGAACCAGTGAAACTGAACGACCCTCCTTTGTCACTTTACTTGGTGCTCTCCGTAACACGCTGAATGCCAATACGCTAAGCCTCAAACCACCTCTCTCTCTCTTTCTCTCAGTTTCTTTGCTGCACTCTCATACCCTCCATATCTGTTTTTTAATTACTTGTTTTAATCAATCAAGTGTAAAGCTCCTTTTTTGCCTATGATGTGACACACTGAAAATCTCTCTCTCTCTCTCGCTCTTCCTACTCCTCAGTGTGTTCTTACATGCATGCGCTCTCTCTCTCTCTCTCTGTCTCTCTCTCTCTCTCTCTCTCTCTCTCTCTGTGTTTGTGTGTATGTGTCCCTCTGTTTGTGTTGTCAGGCAACGCGTTTGCAAAACATTCAATAAAAAAAGCACACATGGGACGCCCCCTTGTTTGGCAAGCGCTCGCTCTAAATACCCAGGGCAAGGTGACAGGAGGAGTGCAGAGCAGTCACCCAAATCTGCCCCCTGACACTAGGACAGGATGGGGGGGGGGGGGGGGGGGGGGAGGCTGCCGCTCTCTGGATGCCTGGGAGGGATTTATTACTGCAGGTAATTAACTCTCTGGGGCTCAGTTATTTCATCCCACAGGCGCAGAACATGCAATTAATGGATATAAAAGATATGGGTATTAACTCATTATGACAAAAAGAGCCACACGCACTGGGGTATAGCTCTGAGGGACGTTAGGAGGTTATTAACAGGGCACTTAGTAAAATGCTACCGAGAGCCTTGACTTGAGAGTCTTGCTCCTTTGAGCATCACAGCATCGTTGTGTAGGGGGAGTCTGAATGGACGCGCCCGGGAAGGCATTAGTGAAATGTGACGGCGTCCTTTGATGCGCTGGAACCAGCCCTCGCTGATCAAACAGTAGCCCTTAATGGGCCAATTCTCAGAGGACGCGGTGGAAGGGTGGCCGTGGTGATCAAACATGTCCGCCGTCGCCACTGACCAAGGACCAGTTCCTTTGATAAGGCCTGCGACAGGATTCCAATTAGAGGAAAGCGTTTGAGGTTACAAACGATGGAACATGGAGGTATTTTTAGACCACACACAGGCACACACATCACACACACACACACACACACACACACATCCCCTCTCTCTGTCAGAGGAGCCGTCACCGATAAGGCCCCGACTGTATCACCTCCAGATGACTCACAGATGTTGTCATCAGCAGGCGCAACTGAACTCTCGTTGGGCTCCTTTTATCAAACATTTACCACAGCGAGTAGTGTGAAGTGAGTTGGCCTCGTGGCAAACTGGGGTACAAAATGGCTCCTCAGAGGTCACATAGCCAGTGATGGCTTTTGTGGATAGCCCTTATATAATCTACCACCAGTTGGTGGTTGTGCACAAGTTGCAAACAAAACTGTTGTTGTCTATGAACAGAGGTCATAATAAAGATGTTCAGGATATTGGTGGATGTAGCAGATACGTCTCCTCCGTCATTGTTTGTAAGTCCTGCCCTTTTTAGTTGTGTTTTTATGTGAGCCCAAGGCCGCTTGTTTCTCTCACTGAACTTCTACACTACATTACACACACACACACACACACACACACACACAATTACCCCTTGCTGCTCCAGCTATAAACAGAAGGATGTCACATGTCTAAAGGTGAGTTATTTTGTTGAACCCAAACACACCGCCTGTGCTGCGCTGAGCAGAGCTGGCAGGCCCCTCGTTCCCCTTGTGCTTCCCCAGAGGTCCTGCGCCTCCCCTGCAGGGACTTATGATGCCCAGTTGCCCACACACTCTCTTTTGATGTCCACCGGCCGCAGACACAAACAAAAGCACGGCCACATGAATAAAAGATCTTATTAGGCAAGTCGGTGCGTGAAACCTGACCGCACCAGCTTGAAGAGGTACAGGCAAATAACGTGATGAAAGTGAAGGCTCTAAGTTATTTTTCCCCATTATTTCTCCTAGATTTCTTTCTCTTTCTCTTTCTTTGTTTTTTTAGAGTAAACAACTACCAAGTTCCAGCAACACTCTGTGGGGGGAGATACATTAGCATTTCCTCTCACTCTTTCTCCCTCTGTACACACACACACACAGAGACACACACAGTCTTTGCACATGGTTCCATGGTCAAGAACTGGCTCCTGGGTGACTCCATTTCGCTCTCTTCAAAGACAAAACATCACTCATGGTCACCGCTCCCATCCAAAATAACTTTGGGATTTCCCACTGAGCTGCTTGTTTAAATGGAATCCCACCTCTCCTTCTCTTCTCAGTGTTTGTCTGTGTTTTGTTTAGTTGATTTTCACATTGCACATTGGAATTTCAAACAGGAAGAGGGTGTCCTCACAAGGGGCATTAGTGTGTGCTATGGCACCACTACAGTAAAGGAGAAGAAGGCCCTCCAGAGGATTGTTAAAACAGCAATGAGGATCACAGGGACAGAGCTCCCCTCCATAGACTCCCTGTACACAGACCGCTGCAGGAACAAAATTAAATCAATTCTCCAGGACCCACATCACCCCAGTCACTCTCTGTTTAGGTGGAGAAACTCGGATCGTGTGCTGAGACATCACAGACCAGAGAGCATAAGGGCAAATACAACACGATTCCACAATAGTTTCTACCCAGCAGCCACCAGACTGCTGGCTAAGGACATTGTATCTGGTTTAGAATACCCTGTCCCACCTCAGACGCAGACTTGACACACTGGGACACGTGCGGTTACGCACACACGCACACACTCGCTCACACACCTACTTCATCTTGCTGTGTAATCCCTAGGGGGACAAACTGGCACTAGTGCACTTTGTATTTATTAATTTTATTAATTGTATTGCTTTTTAGTAGTGTATTTTTAATTGAGTGAATGAGAATGAGTGTTCTGTCTTTTTATACATGACTGAGTGATCTGCACAAGCATTCCAATGCGCCTGTACATGTACCTGAGCAAATGGCAAAAATAAATACTTGACTTGACTTGAGGAAGGTCATTGCACATGCCAGGCAAGTTGCGGCACTAACGCTAGCCGCGGTTAGACCTTGAAGAATCTCGCTCATCGCCTCGGGCGGTTGTCTACCGTGACCTTTCGCGGTCAACACTGCAGCGACTTCCCTTGAAGCTCAAAAACTTAGCCAACCAGGCCAGCTATATCAGCCGCCGCCAGAACACGCGGGACCCTAATGCATTGCTTTAATTTCAGACTGTGCTTTCAATGGAGGAATTAATCTCTGTTATACGGCAGGAGTGGGTCCAGGGCCCATAAGTGTGCCTTGCTAACACACAGTTGCTGTCAGGAGCAGTGATGCATGCTCTGTCTACCAGGCTAAGTTTAATCCTAGCCTGGTACATCTTTTTTAGAGGCCTGCTACATAATGAATACTCCTACCCCAAGGACAGGCACCGCTAGTAATTGGATTCCCCCCTCCGCCCCTCTTTCCCTTCTTCCTTCTCTTCTCCTTCTGCACTCTGAAAACTAAAAACCGACTTAAGAGAAAAAGAGTCTCTCTCTTTTTGCCTCCCGTTATCTTGATTCCACAGAAAAAGAGACACAGCTCAGTGTGCAAAAAGGAGGTGCGGTGGAACAAGCAGGTTTTTTTTTTCCATGTTCACGCGTGGCTTCTGGATTTGCTCTGTTTCGATCGGTCTTTGGTGATAAGAAGCACGAGTGTACCTTTGGCGTGTCCTAGTCATGACAAATGTCTGCCTTGTCTTTTCATTCAGTGAGAAGCTTTTTTCGAGGAGCACAGTACCCAAAGTAAATGTTGTACAGATCACAATAAAGGGCTTTAAAAGGTAGGGTAAGTGATGCTGGAGAATAACGTCGCGTTTGTTGATGTTTATGTTTTTTAACACACTCTTAAAACAAATGTGTTGAAAACAACACAACTTGCGTTGTTTTTAACATCTCTGTGTCCAGATAGGGACAACACAGTTTGCCCTTTTTTATTTGTTACACAATTATGTGTTGAAAATAACACAACTTGTGTTGAAAACAACACAATTTGTGTTGTTTTTTTTAACACATCTCTGTGTCCAGATAGGGAAAACACAGTAATTTTAAGGCAACTTAAATTATATTTGAACCAAAGACCAAATAAAACACACCAGAGGGGTAGCTCACCCAGTGTACTCAGAGAATGGAGAGCTAGCGGAGAATAGCGGAGACTATTCACTGAATGTTACGAAAAGTAATAAGTGTTAGAAATTGCTTGGCATAACTTACCCTACCTTTAAGAGGAACTTTAAGATTAGATTAGATTCAACGTTACTGTCATTGTGCAGAGTACAAGCACAGAGACAACGAATGCCTCTCCTGTGAGAACCCAAACTAAAGATACCTTGAGAACCATTTCTCATCTTGCACCAAAAAGAATAGCCTGTCAGGGATAGATTTTGGAATGGCACTATGCCTTAAAGCCTGACCTTGATATTTTAAATTAACTTGTTTGGGAATGTATTTTATACAATGCCAGTGGGCACTGCCAAGTTTTTCCAAGATGGATTTTTATATTTTATCACCAGGCAAAATCCCTCCAAAGAACAGTGTGAAAGAGCACATTTCAAATATTTATTTGACTCCCGCGAAATAAGCCAGACGGACTTGACTTTGCTCTCTGTCTGCAGTTAAGCTTACAGATAGTTACCCGGTGACTTCTGTGTAAAGAGCAGTATTAATGGTATCTAATTAACACTAATGCGTGGTGGTGGCCAAAGGCCATGTACTGCTTACACAAGTGCCATGGGTCACCGTCCAAGACAGTAGGGCGCTGATGTTGGCAATGACTTGTGTCTCCGAATGGCAAGAATGGGATCAAGCTACTCTAACACTGATTTATATAAGAAAAATGAGTTGTTTATATTTGTTTATATAGTAGTGTATACTGAACCCACAGAGCCCTTTATGTCCATGGTTGACATGGAGACTTAGCGTGTTGGGTTGACTGATAACACAGAACAATCAGCACCATAAACAATGGCAAACATGCTAGATAACCTGTCGCAGGGGAGACTTTGTAAAACGGTAAGGGTGGGCATGTCACGGTTATTGATTTTTTTTCTTTTGCTTGAGTTGAGGCATCTTCAGACCAGCTCATCTTGATTACAGGTGATCAGTGTGTGTGTGTGTGTGTGTGTGTGTGTGTGTGTGAAAAAAGAAAATGATAGGCTTTTGTGCTGACAGGCTATTTACATTCTCAGTGTAAGAGGCTGCTTGGGCAACGCTACACACTTGTCATGATAAGGGCCAGGTTGCCCATGGTAACAGCACATCGACCAAGGACAAGTATGGCCATTTCAAACCAAACTCTCTCTGTCTCTCTTGCTTATCTGCCAAGTTTTTTTCACAAATAACTTCATCCTGGTAATTTTATTCTTGGCTTTGTACTATATGTGTGGGTGTGTTTTGATCAGGGACCTGGAAATTACAACAGATGTTTCTCCACACAAACCACAAGCCCATTAATACTGCAGCGCTGTGCAAAGAACTTAATTAAACAGCATTTAGGAGACTTGAAGTTACACTTTTAAAGACACAACATCCTAGTGTTCTTCCTTTTTTTACATTCTTTAACAGGGTTGTGGCGCTGCAGAGTCAATAGCCTTTCAAATGACAGGGCAAAATATGTATGTCAGCAATGTCAATCACGTCCAATCTTACAACCTGACGAAAGGCATTAGT
>NC_055978.1:4466737-4469237 GCF_018492685.1 Alosa sapidissima | reverse complement strand
CAACCCAGACGGCCCTGAGATGGATACAGTAAAAAAGCAATTAAAATGTAAAGACAGCTGGTGTAAACATTCCCAGAATGTATTGATCACAGCGACTTTGAAAGATTGGTTTGAGTGGAGGGTGTTCAGGCTGTAGTTTGTACTTTGACTTAGACTTATGTCTGCATGCTCTATGCCAAGAGTCAGTGTGAATGAGAGAGAGGGAGAGAGAGAGAGATTTGGCCCAAATGAAACAGGGAGACTTTTACATTACATTACATTTAGCAGACACTTTTTGACCAAAGTGACTTACATATGTCAGCTATATTACAAGGGATCACATTGTCCCCGGAGCAACTTGGGGTTAAGTGCCTTGCTCAAGGGCACAACGGTGGAAGCCGGGAATTGAACCGACAACTTTCAGGCTACTGCACGCTAGCCCAGCTCCTTAACCACTACACTACCACCACCCTACACTAGACTTCAGGGAGATTATGATGTGTAGCATCCATCCACATCCCTAATTTACACAAAGACTCATCATCAGTTGTGTGTGTTCTGCTGAGCTGCCTACTCAATTCACATGTTTGCTTCCCAGAAGCTGCGTTTGATCTCCGAATGCATCATGAGAAATGTACCTACTTCACGTCATTATTACCGTCCTCTCTCTCTCTCTCTCTCTCTCTCTCTCTCTTTCTCCCTTCTCTCTCTCTCTCTCTCTTTCTCCTTTTTTTCTTCTTTGGATGAGGTTCCCCAAACATGACAAATGGAACACTTACTGCGGCCTGCCACTGAATATTTATATTTGGGGAGGAAGGGAAACAGCAATTTGAGGGCCCCGCACATGAGGAGTGTACCGATTCATCTCAGCACATAAGTATGTGTGAGACGACAACCAAGCTTCTCTGTGGGAGGAAGAAAAGGAGATTCAGGGACAGAGAGAGAGAGAGAGAGAGAGAGAGAGACAGAACATGAAGAGAGTGAAGGAGAGAGAGAACATGAAGAGTAAAAGAGAGAGAGCAGAATAGAGAGAAAACATGAAGAGAGTAAAAGAAAGAGAGAGAAACAGGGAGAGAGAACATGAAGAGAGTGAAAGAGAAAAATAGAGAGAGAAAACTTGAAGATAGTGAAAGAGAGAAATAGAGAGAGAACATCAAGAGAGCGAAAGAGAGAGAGGGAGCGAAGAGAGAAGATGAAGGAGAAATAGTGTGGATTCCAATCACAATGCACAACAGATGAGTGCGGCAGCGCCATAGACAGCCTTGGTAAATATCGAGTGCGCCTCAGGAAATTAATTCGCACTTTGAAGCTATACATTAGGGCCCTGGCGTTGCTGATGGGAATTCGCATCCACAGCTATGAAATGCTAACCTTGGGAGACAGATTAAAAATTAAGCCCGCTACATCATTCAGTGTGCCTGACAAGTGCAAGGATTGCCCAGAAAATATCTCATCATTTCTTTAATGGTTTTATGAGTGAAGTGTTTTTGTGATTTTGTAAGAGGGTTGTGTGTTTGTGTGTGTGTGTGTGTGTGTGTGTGTGTGTGTGTGTGTGAATGATGCATGATGTACTTTTAGACTGGTGAAGAAATTGTGTGTGTGTGTGTGTGTGTGTGTGTGTGTGTGTGTATGTGTGTGTGTGTGTGTGTGTGTGTGTGTATCTGTGTCTGTGTGTGTTTGTTAGATTTTATGATGTCCTAATTTCCTTCAGTGGGTTTAAAATCTGTGTGTGTTTGCGTGTGTGTGTGTGAGTGTGTGTAAATGTGTTTGTCATGGAGGAGGAGTGGAAGGTAATTAATTAGCCTCGGCTGTGTGATCCGCCCGCACAGGGAACAGGGTGCAGGCCAGGGAGACAGATCTGTCATCTCTTGTGCTGCAGTTTTGCTTGTCTCTGGAGCCAGATTGAAAACACACACACACATACACATGTATACACACACACACACACACACACACACACACATACACACACACACACACACACACACACTATGTAAGTTTGCCAGATCGAGTAGCGGGTTTGTAGTTCGATGGAATGAGACATAAGAAACTACAAATTTGACTTGCATGATAAGTAATTTGAGTCGCAATACATCGTACTTTCATAAAATCATGCAATATATTCTACCTTGTCTATGGACATCGTTTTTTGCAAAGCCTTTGCTGGATAAACAAATAGTGTTCGTGCGACAGAGGAAAAGTTCTTTGGTGTTGCTTTAAGATCTAACTTAAAGGTTATGCTACTCCATTTAATTAGGGGCACGTCTGAGCATGCACGAAAGGCAGAGAGAAGCCGTTTCCCTAAGTCAAGGAAGCATACTCAACGGCCGCCTTTTCAAGGACGCTATGCCATCGAACTCCGCCGAGCACTGTTCCAATGTCAAGAATACTCCGAAATTCGTGCCCTTTATTCTGAGAATTTTCAAGGATGCATCTGTGGATCCTCAGGTTAACAAAAATACCCATAATCCTCTGCGTTGACCTGCATCGGAGCAGTGCCCCTACTGAAACAGAAGTGTGC
>NC_055978.1:4454237-4456737 GCF_018492685.1 Alosa sapidissima | reverse complement strand
ACTGACCTTGGTCTCTAAGTCACAAATGACCACTGAAAGGGGTGCTGTGGCGCAGCAGGCTACAGCGCCCGTACCATGTACTGGTCTGAGTGCCCAAGGTTCGAATCCGACCTGCGGTCATTTCCTGATTCCCACCCCATCTCTCTCTCCCACTTACTTCCTGTCACTCTTCACTATCCTGTCCAAATAAAGGCAAAAAGCCCAAAAATATACTAAAAAAACAAACAAAAAAACAAATGACCACTGAAGAGTATGGAGTGTCACTAAGCTCGGGAAGATTGGATCGAGATCGATGGCTTTGTTAATGTTCAGCTTACCTGGCTGAAGTGCACGTATGTCCACAACTAACCACAGCGGCATTTAGACCTACGTGTAAGACCGGTGGTTCTGCGGATGTTAAATGGTTGGGCCGTATATCTGAACAGCATAAACGGTCATTTGGAAGTTCAAACTTATATTAGCCGGCTGTTCTACTGCTCCCCTCCTAGTATTTCCGACAGACATTATGTAAATGAGCTCATGTCTGAACGAAGCAAACATGCGAAGATTCTGTTCATGCGCGTTCAACCACGTTCAACCTGTTCAACCACACAGAGATTCTGTTCGTGTGGGTGTTCAACCAGTTCAACCACAAAGAGATTCTGTTCATGTGGGTGTTCAACCTGGTCAACCACAAAGAGATTCTGTTCATGTGGGTGTTCAACCTGGTCAACCACAAAGAGATTCTGTTCATGTGGGTGTTCAACCTGGTCAACCACAAAGAGATTCTGTTCATGTGGGTGTTCAACCTGGTCAACCACACAGAGATTCTGTTCATGTGGGTGTTCAACCACGTTCAACCTGGTCAACCACACAGAGATTCTGTTCATGTGCGTGTGTGTCGTTCACACATATGTCAGCATAAGATCCGCAGGTTAGCATCATGTCTGAATCACCCGAAGGGTCGGACCTCCGTTTGACAAAGCTGTGCATATACTCCGAAGGTTATATCTGAAAGCAGCTCCTGGCAGTACCTGCATCTCTCCTCAGACCTTTCTGCAACTTCTAAACCTTTTACATTCCCTCTGTGACTTCCTTATCACTCCACAGCCATTGGTTTTGAAAGGATCAGTTTATGGATATAACTCAATTCAATTCAGATTTATTTATATAGTGCTTTACAAAGGCCAGCTTACTAATGTTGACTCCCTACCAAGGTCACAGTGTTGTGCAAGGGTGTATGCTAACTGTCTACAATTACCTTGGGATAAATAAAGTGTGTTGTATTCATTGTCTGTGAATACAACCAATACATGACTAACAGCCTAATGGCCAAAGGTGGAGATGGGCATCTGAACAGCCGCGTGGTGACATTGATGCTGTTACACCGATGGATAGATAGTGTGGCGGTATGTGACAAGTGGAGCTCCGTGGCAACAAGTGTACCATTTATAACCTGGCCGTTTTCGACAATATAGCCTTTGGAGTCTTTGTGTAGCTGCACAGCGAAGCATCCGGCCGACCCCTAACGCTAATCCTCACTGGCCGTCCGACAGACACAGGGACGTGCTCACAAGGGTTTGCGTGCTCGGTTTGCAGATGCGTCAAAGACGCTACAGAAAGGTGGAGGTGGAATGGAAGAGAGGATGAAGAGAGAGAGAGAGAGAGAGAGAGAGAAATAGAGAGAGATAGAGAGAGAGAGAGAGATAGTGAGAGAGAGAGAGAGAGAGAAAGAGAGATAGTGAGAGAAGTTGGCTGGTCCTGATTCCTGATCCCTTTCACCTGCTGTGCAGTGTGATTATGGTGTGGCACCTCACTGGGCTTAGCTCATTGGTAAACATGAGAAGGAGCAGGTACAGAAAGTTTGAGGTGTGTGTGTGTGTGTGTGTGTGTGTGTGTGTGTGTGTGTGTGTGAGAGAGAGAGAGAGAGAGAGAGAGAGAGATTGAAAGATGTGTGAGAGAGAGTAAGTGAGAGATAATGTGATGGTATGTGAAATTGGATCTTCCTCCATATCAGTACACACACACACACACACACACACATGCACACACACACACACACACACACACACACACACACACAGTTCTGAATGATAAGGCAGGAGACACAGGACAGGCAGGGTGGTGGGGAGCCTCCTTACCCTTCAGGCCCCCAGCACACAACCCAGCACCCCGTATCTCTTTAGTCAGTCTCTAAGGAGACAGCACTTTTCTATTTCATCTGTTTCTCTCTCTGTCTCTCTCTGTCTGTCTCTCTCTCTCTCTCTCTCTCTCTGTCTCTCTCTCTGTTCCTGTCCATATTTGTGTCTATGTGTATCTTTATATTTTTATGTGTTTTACAATTCACTCTTTGTCTTTCACTGTCTAGTGATGCAGGCCTATATCTGTCTATTTGGCTCCCCACCTCTGTCTCTTTCACTTTCCTAACATCTCTGTTCTATACTATCTTAGCCTTCTCGCTCCCTCTCTCTTTCTTTCTCTCTCTCTCTCTCTCTCTCTCTCTCTCTTTCTCTTCCTGTCT
>NC_055978.1:4449237-4451737 GCF_018492685.1 Alosa sapidissima | reverse complement strand
TACCCAGTCACACAGTTGTGCAGTGCTGGTGTTGAAAGGAGATCTGATTAATATTATACACTATTTATACTACACTGTAAAAAATGACACAGTAGGAATGCATGAAAAAAATGAGGCAACTTATTACACGTGAAAATATTAGGGAAAAATATAACCCTATTATTTTTAAGAATATAGACTTTAACAAATCATGGAAATTTACTTAAATTATTCATGTATACAAAAACAAATTGTGTAAAATATCTCAATGCAATTAAGCATATTCAAAATAAATCAAGGAAATTTCCCTGATTTTTTCTGGTTAATATCGCATGATAAAATCACGTGTAATATAGTTGCCTCACTTATTTTGAGCAGTTATGCATGTTTTAAATAAGTCTATTACTATACATTTTAAAGGATGTGGTGTATATACACAATTAGAGAGTCAGTATTTCATTTAACAGCATTTATTCAGTGTAAATTAAACCTGACGTTGAGAAAAAATAAATAACAATAGCTTGGGCATTTAAAAAAAAAAAACATTAAAAATATTCAGATGAATGACAGAGATATAACAAACAGATCATCTTCATCAACATCTACACAAAATCCTCCAACTCTCCGCAAAAAAGCAAGCCAAACTGAGTAATCCTGGGACAAAGGGGCCTTGGTCAGACAGGTAACCAAGGACCCAATGGTGACTATGAATGAGATCCAGAGCTCCTTTAAGAAGAAGAGAGAAGTGTAAAGAAGGACAAACATCAGTTCAAAATTGTTTTTACACAACAATTCTACTCCCAAATTTAGGTTTTTCTTGTCACGCTGCAGGCAAGTTGTGTGAGAGGCTATATGTGCACAATAATGCTTCTACTTTGTTTTTTCACATTACAAAACAAAACATACCCATGCATTTCAACAATGTGGCTGACCAGGATATGATGCCGTCTTGTGCAGTGTGTCACGGTGCTCAATCTCTTATACCCCTCCACTGTTTCCTCTCCCCCTGAACTCTTCTCCAGAACCTCCTGGACCATCTATGGGTAAAAGAGAAACAATAACGGTGATACACTTGTAAAGAGAAAACTTACCTGCACCCTCTAAAAACACAGGAGATGTATTTAAGTGTAACTCGAGAGTACAAACAACCTAGGGTATATTTATGGTATGTGGTAGCAAAATTGTGTTAATTGGTGGAGTTTTGAGCAAGACCGCAACACTGAATGGGCATAGGCTACAGTGAAAGCTAAGGGGGCAGCAAGCATGTTGAAAAAACAAACGCTATTTTAAACCACTGGCAGTGCTCAAAATATGATTACACTTGGTAGTGTGGTGATGGTCTCTACAGACAAACTAAAGTGTTATAAACTTTTGAAAGTGTACAGGGAGATTATAACAAGACCTGTATCTGAAGGAAGAAAATTGCCTAGATTCGTGTTCCGTTAGCATCAAATGAGCGGGCGCCTTACGTTCAGCCAGATCTGTGTAGTGCGGCAAGATTGATGTCCCTTGTTTGAAGAGGACCTCTCCATATCACTTGAAGAAATTAGAGTAGAAGAACCTGCCGGCACAAATTCTGCAAAAACACAAAATTGGAATCTTAAAGGGTTGCTTTAAGAATTTAAGAAATTCAGTTTCCAATTTTAGTTAATTTAATTCAACTAAAGGGTAACAAAATCTTTTTTTACCTTACCCACTGGCCAAGTGATCTGATATCAGATGCATGCAAACATGGATTTTAAATTTATTAGCTAAGCTCACATAAAAACTTACCTTCTTCAATGAAACTTTCATAAGAAAAACCAGGATGCAGTTTGAGGTACTTTTTTTAGTCCACGGTACTGGACTTTGATGAGCATTTTGCCAACCCTGTTAAAACAAACAAAATCCATAATTATATAAACACAAGAACCACAATTGACTATCAGCAGTATATCAACTAACTATCGACTTCCAAAATTCATTCTGACATCATTTACCATGTAGGCTACCAAATGTTTTAACCGCAAACAAACAGAAGTGTTTGTGTTCAAATATATTAACATAATCGCTAAATAACCCAAATAAAACCAACAGACACTTAACTATTATCAATACTATTACTGAGAATGGACAATGCACCTAACCTTAACCAACAACACTAACAGTTACCTTACACCATGTGTATGCTACAAATGCCTAAAAGAATGCCCTGGTGGTCTCAGCTAACGTTAGCTACGAGCAAAATATATATAACCCGAATTAAAAGCAAATAGTGTTCAGTTCAATCAAACGTCAATTAGTCGACAGACTGCTTTAATTAGTCAGTCAACAGATCCCTTAGTGCCAGACAAGCATTTGACACCACACTAGATCGCTTAGAACAGTGGAGTCCTGGCTAACTAATGTTAACCAGCATCGTTAGCATGTTAGCTATTCCCTCAGTGGCTATTAAAATTCCAACCATGTTTTCAAATTCGTTACAAAAAGATTAAGATGTCGTCGACTCCAATAATATATTAATGTCAGTTTAGAGTGTCCC
>NC_055978.1:4436737-4444237 GCF_018492685.1 Alosa sapidissima | reverse complement strand
ACAATTGAATTCCGATCTGATTATTAGATTCTAACGAGCTCTTAGGGAACTCCAAGGTATTCTTATGTTATTGTTATATTCCCACTGGAAGACCTTATATCCATTTGTGAGCCACTAGCATCCACTTAAAGTACAACTAATAGACAGACACCAGTATAAGGTTGAAATGTGTACCTCATGTATTACATGCATTAGTATTGGATGTGTTCTCTTCATGAAATTGTGTTTGTGGTTACATTTGTCAGACCTGAAGACATCTTTAAAAAGGTAAACTGATCCTAAGTTAGTGAATGGAAGACTGCCATCTTCCTCAGAAGCTCATCTAAACTGTTGTCCGTAAGTTGTTTGGCCCAAACATTTGGATAGGCACCCCTTCCTCCTTGGCCAGCAGAAGATTGCATGACTCCCTCACTCTGTCGTTCTCAGAGAATTCCTTTGTCTTGTTTGGACACTCCCTCTGCCAGATTCTTCTCTGTTGTTAAAAAACTCCTCTTTGAACAAACACTCTAACTCTCTCTCCCTCTCGCTCTCTCTCTCTCACTGTCCCTCTCTCTCCCTCTCACTCTCTCAGACACACACACACACACACACACACATATACTCTCTCTCTCTCTCTCTCTCTCTCACACACACACACACACACACGTCCAAACACCCTGCAATTAGTGGCTATGCTCCCACCTTTGGAATGCACGAACGCAGCCCTCTTCTGATTGCTTGGGAGAGACGGGGCGCGTTCCCATCACCCTCTTATCATCTCACAACGGCCACCTGGACACAAACGGGCCGCCATGATGCGATGCAACAGAGTGGCCGAGAGATAAGACTGCATCTCCACAGCTTTTTGTTTGTTTCCACCATTTTGTTTTGGTTGGTGTATTTTGTTTGGAATGCGAGGTCACGACCTGCAGTTCAGGTGATCTTCCAGTCAGCGATGGTTTCTGGAATGCACTCACAGATTTCAGTGGAAGGAGTAGGAGATGCATTCAGATTACAAGTGCTCTTAAAAAGTTTGTGGTGCTCTTGTCTAGGACAGGAGGGGTGGGAAGAGAGAAGCTGAGAAAAGGAAAGTGTTGTACAAAAGTGTCATTAAGAAGACATTCATGAAACTGTCTCAACTAGACAGGAACGCTTTAAGTGGGCAGAGGAGGATACAGAGCGAGGAACTTGCAGGAGTCTTAAAAAGATAGAAGTAATGCTATTAACGTGCCCCAGGGACTGATCTTAGGAAGAGGCAATGGTAGCAGAAAAGCTCTCATTTTTGTGTGCGTTTGATGATGGATTATGTGGTATGAAATCATAACTTTTGAAATTCATAATTCTCCAACACACTCACTCGCTCTCTCTTTCTCTCTCTCTCCCCCGCCACCTTGTTTTGTAGGAGGAAGAGGATTTGTTTTACTGAAACAAATCTAATTGAGAGTCTGGCTGCCCCAAAAAGCAATAAAATTAATTCCATTAAATTGCCTTTTGATTGCCAGTGAACACAGACAGGATTGCTGCTGGAGAGAATTATCCAAGGATTCTGGATTCTTTGTGTTCTCCTTTGGAACAGCCAGAATGGAGTGGAAATTCCAGTGGCAACATGGCTGTGTTGTGTGGCAGTGCTGTGTGTTCCTCTGCCAATTTTGGGAGCTACTCTGGTGTGTGGAATCCTCTCTTTTGTTTTACCTTATAGCATATTTTGTCCTGCACCTGGCCTACACATAGATGGGATGTGCAAGCAACCACTGTACCAGACTGTGTGGTACTGCTGCCATAAGGATCCACTGCGTTTGTTGTTGTCACTGGACTAATGAGTTAATCTCCTAATCTACGTTGATACTGGGATTAACCTCTTCTCCCGCTTATCTCTAGGCTATAATTTTAAAATCCAAATTAATACACTGTCTTTCATTCATCTGCATTATATCATTAGTTCACAAGTAACAGCTTCTGATGAGAGTGGTCCTTCCTAAAGGAACAAAATTTGAAAAATAAAAGAAAGGAAATAAATATGTTCTTATAAACCTCTGTGTGCTTGGGAGAGAGTGAGTGAGTGTGTGTGCATGTGTGTGTGTGTGTGTGTGACTGAGCGAGCGTGTATGTGTGTTTGTGCGTTTTTATTGCCACATAAAACATAAATGAAGAGTGGTGGAATATAGATACATTTTAATACAAAAAGTTGTTACATCACACATGCATTAACTCAATGTGTCGATTGTAATATCTTTAATAAATGAAATATTAAGGAACACAGAGTGGGGTGCAAAATGACTGAGGAAAGTGCTTCTTCACCATTCATTTGCATTGTACTTGGTATTATGTTTTAAAAGCAACACAATGAAATACTTGATATCCTTAGCATCAGTATTCAAGACCATTTCATGCTAAGATGGCACCTAGTAAGTGAATCTTAAAGTGTAATATCAATTATTCCAGACGCACAATGACAGAGACTACATTATCAGTAGTATAAATCAGTGTGGCATCATGAGTTTGAAGCTGTTATTGTTTCAGGTAAAATAACGGCATTGTGTTGCTTTAAGCCACTATGAATTTTGTCCAAAAGGTTGTAGTAACGGCATATACAATCTGTAATAAACAGAAGACAATGCTAAGACAATGCTAAAACAATGCTTTTGAGATTACGCCATTTTCTGTTGTCTTTTCAAATGCACAGCTGATACGTTTAATAGGCCTAATTGCACAATCAAATATTATTAACGTACACTATGTGTTAATGTAGCCTATACCGGCGTATCAAATTTAGCTTTCTGGGATACCCTCTTCAATTTAACAAAGGAAAGTAGGCGAGGCTATGCATTTGCTTTAGATGTGGTGGGACTGTGTCTATGGAGACAATTTGATGAACAAGGAAACGCGCAGGCAACAGCGCAAAGAAACATTGTAACTTAACTTTGCTTGCAACCAGTCGGCTTTTCCCAGATCTATAGGTTACTGCATAATATTTGCGAGTATTTCCTGAGAATTCGCGCTTAGGCTACCCTATAGAAATCGCACTCGAACACGCCGCTATTTATTTTCATTTCACAGTTCGCGACACGAGCATACGGGATGCTGTAGTGGAAATTCCGCTACTTTTTCCTCCAGCCTTTCCCTCGGTGGGAAACGTCAGATTCAGGAAACCTTTCTTCTCTCCTCCTACAGACATCACATCCGGGTCAGTTGGCTCCAACTCTGTGTGTGTATGTGTGTTGAGCAGCTCCACCAGTTACAGTATCGCTGCTCAAGCCAGCTGCTGTGAATCCTTTGCTGATATGGATACTACCCCTGGCGTCCAGCGCAAGTGAAGTTGCCTTGTTGGGCGAGTCGAAGCAAGGGAAACTCACTGGACCGATGACTATCTGGATGGATAACCTCGTGTAAGATTAATTGTTCAGCCATGTCCAAAAGCCTGAAGAAGAAGAACCACTGGACTAACAGAGTCCACGAGATTGTTTTAGGCAGGGATTTGGAGCGAGAGCTCGGGTTCGAGTTGAAGGGGGGCGCCGAAAATGCACAGTTCCCTTACATTGGAGAGGTGCGACTGGGCAAGGCGGTCAACCAGAGCGGCAAACTTTCTCAAGACGAACTACTCTTGGAGGTCAATGACACACCGGTGGCCGGATTAACCATCAGGGATGTGCTCGCCGTGGTCAGACATTCCAAAGATCCCGTCCGTCTCAAGTGTGTCAAACAAGGTGAGCTAATTGGATAGCGTAAATGCAGACGCCAACGACAGCCGTGTCTATTTTGTGGAACTTAGTTGTTGATAGTATGGCATCTGTGTTGTTCATCGACACGTAGACTACTATATTAGCTGCCATTGTCTGAAATAAAAATGTTGTAACGGGATCCTAACGGTAAACGCAGACCAAAGCGGAAACTTTTCTCCCGAAGAGCTGTCCTCGTTGAGGTCCCGGGATAGTGTGTCTGTGGAGACGGAGGTGCATCAAACTTTCCCTCCTGAAAGTGTTCAATTCCGTTGCAACTCTAAAAAGTTGCATTTTGTCCTCAAGTAACGGAATCGGGTCGCTTTAGAGGGGGTGTGTTCAGTTTAAGAAGATGTAATCGGATGCCGATTGCAAAGCCCTGAGGCGTTGGAACTGACTTCGTTGATCTTTTAAAAGGTCCCGTCATGTGTTAATTTATTAACGATGCCCGTGGTTTATGTTTTATGTAGCTTAGCCTATTCCCTTGCGCTGAGTGACAGAGCGAAACATGAGCCTGGAATGCTGTGATGAACAAGTCGTAAAGCGTGGGTGTGGCTGACATTGGGCATCCAGACGATGACATTATTAGGTCAAGTTAGCGTTTTATTTGGTTTGCTCACGCGTAGTTTTCCTTAGTTCAGTTATCAGCTAAATCGCTCCACTCTTGCTGAGCGTCAGTTACTCCCTCAAATCATTTGTTTACTTGAGTGGTCGTTGTTGCCATTAGGCTAGTAGTGATAAGATCTTCCCATGGACATTTAGCTCCCTCATTAAACAGCAAATTGACATAATGAGAAGTGATCGTTAGTACATTTATAAGCGGACCTGATGGGTAAATTTGAAGCACGTGTAGGCATAAGGGGCTAAAAAATGACCTGTCTTCTAAACTGAAGCATCTTTCTTCAGCATGGGAGAATGATTTTAAGTACTGTTAGATACCTGTGTTGGTTAAAAGGGCAGTGAAACGTTTACAACAAATCTGTGAAAGAGGTTGTGCCCAATAACCACATTCACCTTATCAGTTTCATAGTAGCCTTGTATAGTAGAAGATGACATTTGTTTGGCAGTATTGTCATTGGAGTGATGTCCTGAGGCCAACTGAACTATATTGACATAGAAATGCCCCTTCCGAGGCTCAGTTATCCTTCTTGAGGAGGAAAAGGCTCTGTGTTTCATGGAAGCAATAGTCCCCAGAGGGGCTATTTTCTCATTAATTTTAGATGAACCCAATTTTCAATGTTCTTTCAGCAGTACTTTATTCCTCTGGTGTTGAAATGTTTATGTGGGTCCCATTTCTCTCCCTCACTTTCCCTTTTCACTACATCACATGATGGTGTTGTGTGGTGTTGTTTTTGTGTGTGACAGTGTGTCTCTGTGTATGATGTGTGTGTGTGTGTGTGTGTGTGTGGGTGGGTGGGGGCATATGATTGAGTGTGTTCCTGAAATTCTGTCTTTGCAAACACATCCAAGCTTACTGGGACCACCACACCTGTTGTGATAATGTACTGGGTTAAGGGGGGGGGGGGGTAATTGGCATAAAGTGTGCAGTGACCCCCCCCCCCCCCCCCCACACACACACACACACACAAGCAGTAGCACACCTGAGTGCCATTACCCCCACTGAAACCCAATTGCCCTGGAGTCTCCGCCATTAAACAAACCACATGAAACATTCACCACAGATGGAGTTTCACTCACAGACCTCTTTTATCTCTTTTTTTGTATCAGGATGAGTTGCCTCTAAGCAGCCACTGAGCACAGACAACGTTGTAGCCTCTCGGGGGTGTGTAACATGGTGCAGACAATAGGCGGAATAAAAAGCCTATACCAGCCTGAAGCGGAGACATACTTTGAGGGACAGACTTGGTAGAGTGGCTGTGATGTAGCGTGAAATGGCATGTCACAGCATGTCATAATGCCCACTGCGTTCTCCTTCCACACTTCATTCCCTCGTTCACTCTCTTAACCCCCCCTCCCCTCTCTCTCTCTCTCTCTTTCTCTATCCCTCTCTCTCTCTCCCTCGCTCTCTCTCTCCGCTGTCTGTGGCAGGGTTGTGTGTCCGCTATGTGCCAGCCACACAGTGGGGAACTTTCCCCTTGTGGCCAATTGTAGGATGCAACTGTTTGGGTTTGACCTTGATGCAGGTTCAGGAGTGGGGCAGATAGTTTATGAATGAAAGCTAGCTACCTTTAATGTGTGTGTGTGTGTGTGTGTGTGTGTGTGAGAGAGAGTGAGTGAGTGTGTGTGTGTGTGTGTGTGTGTTTCAATATCTTGAAACAATGCAACTGTGGAACTGTGTGTGCTTGTGCATGTGTGTATGTGTCTTTTCTTTGAATGTGCATGCGTGCGTCTTGAAGCATGATCCACAAACCGGACAACAGCAGGGACAGGGTCCAGTAGCGCTGTCTGTGGAAAAGCATGGCAACCTTGAGCCGCTCCCTACAGTCAGGTGCTGTTATCTGGGGAAGAGCAACGCTCACAGAAGGGGCTTCTCTCTGGAGGCTGCTGCCATCACGACAGCACAGCTGCTGCTGAGCTGTGTTTTTTCCTTCTTTCCCTCCCTCCATCCCTGCATTCTCTCTCTCTCTCTCTCTCTCTTCTCTCTCTTTCTCTCTTTCCGACTGAAAACAATCTCTGACTGTTGAGAGTTTTCCAGCTGTCAGCGGTCCCCCCCCCGTTTGACCAATCAAGTTGACGCAGACGACATTTAGCTTTCCACGTGGCCTCTTCCAGCCAGGCGTCAGAACCTTGGCCATGAACACTGTTTTGGGGGAAGGTGATTTGTTTTGATAACCTTTAATCTGCCTCTTAAAGAGAACATAATATCATAGCTCCTGGCCTGATTAATGTGGTAGGAGGAAAAGGAGATTACATCGCTGGGAGCGATCACCTCATCTCGCTGCAGCCTCCTCCGCAGTCGGAGCCGCCGTGGTTGTAATTGCAGTTTGCAACGCCGACGACCAGGCAGGCCAGAGGCCGCGACCAGACCGCAGAGGCCTGATTAAAGGGCCCGATTCGCTTCTCACACCAGCGGGCGGAGAAGAGAGTGGGGCATGGGTTGAATCACTGAGTCTCCTCTCTGCGGACTCTCCTCATTCTACTGCTCCGCGGTGCTCGTGCTACAGGAACTTATAATCATTTCCATCATCATTTGATGCCGTCTCAGCTGTCTTGTTTTGAGTTGTCTGTTTGCTGTGGCCTAGATATACTTGGCATTACATGCTAGGAGAAAGTTTCTGTTTATCTGGAGAACAACCATTAGAGGTTCCTATTTAGAACCCTGAGAATAACAGTGAATCCTGTGGACAACACAATGAATTCTGAGGAACCCCTACCTTGGCTATTAGATAGAGATAGATAGATAGATACCTTATTACGTATATTATATATTACGATATTACGTATAAAGCAGTTCTAAGTTCTGATTCTGATTCTGATTTTGATTCTGATTCTGAGTCTGTGGTTAGGGCTGAAGAACTCTTTTATTCTGGACAAAAAGTTGACTACCCAAGTTTTTCTCTAAAACCCGGAGTCCCAAGTAGTCGTCTGCTGTCACCCAATCCGGCCCTTGTTGTCGGATGCTCTGATCCAGACGACGGATTTGGTTTATGGGATGGCGAGTCTGAGCCTGCTTGTTTCTGGTATCCCATTCAGTCATCCAATCCTGGGAATGACGGCACTGGGATTGCTTGCTCTGGGAATGCCTGCTATAGGTGTTTATAAACAGGTGTGAGTCTCTGGCATGCCTGCCTGGTTTGGAATGGGACTCTCTCTCACCTTACGAATCCTGGGGTCAGCTCCAGCC
>NC_055978.1:4429237-4431737 GCF_018492685.1 Alosa sapidissima | reverse complement strand
TCTCACTGGCCAGGCACTGCCTTCTGTATGCAAATGACGTGTCCTCCAAAACACACGCAGGGACACACACATTCACACACACACATTCACATACCCACACACACACCATCATCATCAAAGCGCTGCTCTATCTAAACTAATCATCGGTTCCTTTGAGCATGTTCGTCACCTACCCCTCCATCTGCTGCTGTGGACAGCTACAGATCAGATAGCATGCCAGCGCCCAAAAATACCTCATGCTTTTGAGGAACCAAGATGGAAATTGCCAGTCCTTGCATGTTTCCCACATCTCTCTCTCTCTCTCTCTCTCTCTCTCTCTCTTGCTCTGTCTCTTGTTCCGAAGCGTTCCATCAGTATCATGTCATGTCGGCACGCTCCTAGCTGCTGGACTCCTTCTTAGCCAGGAGTTGAACGGGGTGCTGTAAGAACAATAGGAGTGCAGTGTTTCCCACAGAACTGAATTATATTTGTGGGGGTAGGTTTGCAGAATTAACTTGAATTCAACAGTTTTTAACAAATTAGCGTAGCGTGGTTATGATGAATCAGATTTAAGCACAATTTAGTACAACCTGTAAAATCATTGTGTGGTGGTCAATGTTGATATTGTGGTGGGCCGCCACAAATAAGTCAATGTATGGGAAACACTGGAGTAGGCTTTGGGCAGGACGGCCCAGGATTAGGACCACTCAGGGCAGACGAATGACCAGAGCAGCCCTGAGAGGAAGAGCTGGACAGGGCCCATCTTTGAGATCAGCCTGGTCCAAATCCTGCGTCTGTTTTTATTGGTGGTTTTCTCTGTGTCTCTCTGCTGTAATACTATAAATAAACACTATTTTTACAGTTTGCTTGGTTTCACAATGCGGAACATCGCTTTAATGAGGTGTCACGTTTCTCAGCATGCCAGACAAGTCATCTTGTGTTAGACAGTTCATTAATGCATCATGGATGTTGAATGATTCCACACGCGCACACACACACACACTCTCACACACACACTCTCACACACACACACATACACACAAGCAAGCATTCTAACATACTAGTGCAGTGCCCATTCAAACATGATATTCCTGTAGAAAACCTGTAGCCCAATTACACACACACACACACACACGTTCCTGTTATAGATAGATAAGTGTGTGGATTATGCTGTATATCAGTGAAAGTGAAGCTAAATTCAGCAAGCTTCCCCGTTAATCATAGTCACTCGAACATTTAATGGCTTCTCTTTGGCCCATACCACCTTCCCACCAAGTTTCATGAAAGACTGAGCTTCTTTTGTACAACCCTTCTGACATACCGACAACCAAGCACACAAACAAACAAACATGCAATGAAAACACAACCTCTTGGTTGAGAAGGCAACGGTGAAGATGTCCACTGAGGTTGATAATTCCCCCCTCAAGTGGTAAGGGGGAAATGGACGGACGATGAAAGACATGACATGATTTGAAGAGGAGAACCGCAAAGAGCCACTGTGTGCACTGCAGTGTCTGTGGTCTAGAGTGGGTTGCTGCCTGTCTGTTGGTTGGTTTGTTTGTTTGTTTGTGTCTCTGCAGCTGATTTCGATCCAGATAAACAATGAAGATGTGTGAGGAGAACTGAGTCAACACTGCTCTACACTATGGATCCTATAGACCCCCCCCCCCCTCTCTCTCTCACACACACACACGCACACCGCACACACACATAGACACACACACAGACACACACACACACACACACACACACACACACACACACAAACAAACACACCCACACAGGGAGAAAAAGAAAGACATAAGCAGAGATTTAGAGGGTCATGCAAAGCTGTCGATTACAAGACAGTCAAGACATAACCAATCTCTCCTCTGTTCCTTGTGCTGACAGTCTAGCACTCTCCGGAAGGTTCTATGGATGTTTTTTTCTCCTGCTAGCCAGTGAGCTGTCGGTAGTGCTCTATAGGGTCATATGAAGTTGAAGTGTGAGTGCTTTAGCTGGGGCTCTGTGGGCTTGCAGCCCTGACCCACACTGCCTCTCTGTCTCTGGCTAAATCACTCCTCTGAGTCAGTTACAGTAGACCGGGGCCAGGGAATGCCCAAGGGAGAGGCTGGGGTGATTCATAGAGATGTCCAGCTGCGTTTCTGCCATGGTTTTCTTTCTCTTTTCTCTGTCTCACTCTTTCTCTTTCTCTTTCTCTCTCACATACACACACACACACACACACACACACACACAACCTGGAGTGCACACACACACAACCTGGAGTGCACACACACACACATACAGTCATACACGCATAGACAGACAGACATGCACACACACACACATACACTCATACACACATAGACAGACACACACACACACACACACACACGCAAATGCTTGCAGACATCTGGGTGAGATGAGGGCATTACAAATGAGTCCCTGGAGGGTGACGGTGTGAAGTCATGTTGCCTAGTGCCCGAGAGAAAGAGGGGATGAGACAGACGAGAAGAAATGAGATGATGGAGGAGAGAAA
>NC_055978.1:4419237-4424237 GCF_018492685.1 Alosa sapidissima | reverse complement strand
CGAGTCATAGGGAATGTCTAATGAGCTGGGGAGCTAGGTGTTTGAACACTGGTCTCAGGGCTTTAGAGGTGAGTGTGTGTGTGTGTGTGTGTGTGTGTGTGTGAGAGAGAGAGAGGAGGTTGAAAGACCATTGGGTTGCCTTTAATGTTCGTGTTGCCAGCTGCTTTCTGAGAGTCCCTTTTCCCTAAAAAAAGAGAGAAAGAGAAAGAGAGAGGGAGACAAATTGACAGACAGATAGACAAACACATATGCACACACACACACACACACACACACACACACACACACACACACACCAGTGACCATGTTTTAAGACATGACTGAATTGGGTCAGGGCATTTAATAGGATCCTTCCTCCAAGAGAGGGAAGGGGCCTCTGTGCGCTAACCTAATCGCCCCAAGCAACTCCGAAGTGGTATCAACCGGTAATTAAAAAACAGATCCAATCAGGCCTCTCATTAGCACTCTCTGTAAAGAGCACATGCTGGGCCCTGGGCTCCAGAGGTACAGCCCAGCGAGCGACTCTGACGAAAGAGGGAACTCAGATGAAATAGACTAAAAGGACACACACACACACACAGGGATGTTAGTGGAACGGAGATGTTTCCACTTACACACACACGCACACGCGCCACTCTCATTTTACACTTCATACGAGTAGAGGCTGACGCAGTTTGACAGACCCAAATTACTTTCGCATTTTTTTTCCTCAGTTGGGTAGCACAGTAAAAAAAGAACTGTCACCAGTAAGAGCATGGAATGAATATGGACAATCCTCAGCAATGAAGGTGCAGACAGTAAATAGTGGAGTAGAACAAGCCTCAGTGCTGTTATGCCTCAGTGCTGTTATGCCTCAGTGCTGTTAGGCCTCAGTGCTGTTATGCCTCAGTGCTGTTAGGCCTCAGTGCTAGTGAGCAATTCCACATAAAAAATTCTGTCACGTCCATAACAGCAACTAAATACCATTGCATTGTGTTTGCGTTATGGATGTGACAGTTTTGTGTGGAATTGCCCCTGTCATACAGTATGAATTCCGTTTTAGTATGTTTTTTATGGAGGGGATGAGGACCATGGCGGTGGTAGTGTAGTGGTTAAGGAGCTGGGCTAGCATGCCTGACAAGTTGTGGGTTCAATTCCCGACTTCCATCCACTGTTGTGCCCTTGAGCAAGGCACTTAATCCTGAGTTGCTCCGGGGATATTGCTTTGGATAACAAGCGTCTGCTAAATGAATAAATGTAAATTTCAGCATTACACTTTTCCAACACTCCTTGTTATCGTGAGCAAAATGCTAACATGAGAAATGTCCAGCAAGACTTTTCAAAATGCTAACATGACCAATACTGTCAGCTGCCTGCTGATAGTTATCTTACATGGAATGTATACCTGTGTCCATTCTCTGATCATGGAACTGTCATTCTACTAGTGTTAGAGTGGTTAGTTCAACAGTATAGCAGGTCTCCAGATTCAGGTGGTTTTTACTTATTTTATTTCTCAGCAAAGTGATGGCATGCTGCTTATCAGATCAGAAAGTGACCTGCTGACTTTTCATACAGCGTTTGTCGATCGGCTCAGCCATTTGGGGGGGGGGGGGGCAGCCACGGTCCCTCAGGGAGCCGTCCCTCTAATGTCCTCCGTGTTCCTCGGCTTCATTGCGCTGGAATGTCAACAGGAATGGAATGGCAACTGGAATGGGACAACCTAGGGGAAGAAAATTGCCGATTGCCTGGCAATTTTACTGTCCAGTGAACCAGGGACCAAAACTGTGGTGCGCCCCCCCCCTCGTCTTCGGCGGAGCCTCCGTCCCCTACCTGCGTTGAGCGTGCCCCCCCTCAGTGCCATCTCAGTGCCAGCACTTGCACTCGAGAAGTTTGTCTTTTTACTTGCAGTGGATCGTGTAGGGGGGTGGGGGGCGGGGGGGGGGGGGGGGGGGGCTGGATTGTGACATTCCCTCTGCGTCTCTTCCACACATGCCGAGGAGCGAGCCTGATGTTATCGGCTCCGATCACGTGCGCGGTGAACATTCCGGCGCTTTCTTGGCGGCGTCTCAAGTCCTCGCCTGAACCCTGGCACGCTCCCGCAGCCTCAGGAGGACCGATGACAATCATGCGCCGGCGTTGTACAGCACAGTACCCTCATCAACACCCTCGCTTCTCCTGTCTCTCTCTCTCTCTCTCTCTCTCTGTCTCTCTCTGTTTCTGTCTCTCTCTTTTTCTCTCTAGTTTTGTATTCTCTCCTGTCCTCTCTCTCTCTCTCTATCTCTCTTTCTCTCTCTCTAGTTTTGTATTCTCTCCTGTTCCCTCTCTTTCTCCTTGTGGCCCGTGTCATATTAGTTTCATCATGCAGGGAGATTGTTGCGTCCTAATCCCCAGAGTGTGCTCTCTTTCTCCTTCACTTTCTCTGTCTCTTTCTCCTTCTCTTTCTCCTTCTTTTTCTCTGTCTCTTCTTCTTTCGCTTTCTCTCTCGTGCTTTGTTTCCCATTCGCTCAATCCCACCCTCCCTCTCTCTCTCTCTCTCTCTCTCTCTCTCCCTCGCTTCTCCCTTCTCCTTTTCTATCATTCACCCTTTATCTAGTGGGGGGGAAAGAAAGTAGGACAGTGGCATGTTAATCAGAGTGGTAAACAGAATGCCTCAGAGACCCTCTGTGTATGTGTGTGTGCATGTGTGTGTATCATTGTGTGTATGTGTGTGTGAGTGACTGTTTGTCTGTGGATGTGTATATGACTGTGCATGCCACTGTTTGGTGTGTGTGTGTGTGTGTGTGTGTGTGTGTGTGGTGTGTGTTTGTGTGTGTGTGTGTGTGTGGTGTGTGTTTGTGTGTGTGTGTGTGTGAGAGTGACTGTTTATGTGTGTATGCGCGTGTGTGTCACTGTTTGGTGTGTGTGTGAGTGTGTGTGTGTGTGTGTGTGTGTGTGCCTGTTTGTGTGTAAGTGTGTGTGTGGCATAACATGCCTCCGCTCTCTCTCTCTCTCTCTCTCTCTCTCTCTCTCTCTCTCTCTCTCTCTCTGTCTCTCTCTCTCTCTCTCTCTCTCTCGCTCTGTCCCTGTGGCTGATGCCCTCTCCCTAATGAGGTCACCCAGATGTTGGCTTGGCTAAGAGAGATGGCCAGTTCCCTCCGCACAGCATTTGCCTGTTTGCCTGCCCACAGTCCCGCAGCCTCAGCAGCTGCAGGACACTTCATCTCTCTACTCCAGAACAATCAGACGGCAGGCAGTTCTGTGGTTGGTCCGGAAAAAAAACGGAAAAAAAAAAACTGTGAAATCACAAATCAAGCAACAAAATCATCTGCTGAAGTTTTTAATCATGTTAAATCCTCTTAGATCCTGTGGGCCTAACACAATATAAATGATAAATAGAAAAACAAGGTTTGTGTTGTTGACAGATTTCTAAAGATTTACTAACGGCAGTGAATCCTTCCCAACGGTGCAATTCTGCTTGTCTACATATTGAGCAAAATAACAAAAAATGACAAGCTTTATTATTATTATTATTATTATTATTATTATTATTATTATTATTACGGCCTTAAAAAGTATTATTGGTAGTAGATGTTGGCAAGCACTCCCACACCCCTCATAACACTTTGGCTTTGTATTCTTTTGCTCTCAGAGAATGAGGAACATTTACTTTATTGAACAAACATTGTGGTTCATGTCAGCAAGTGATGAGAGTATAATTTGCTCAGGGAACATGAGTGTCAAAAGGGAAGACTGTACCAGATCCATGAAGGGAGATGGGGAAGGGTTTGTGTAACAGGCCACCAGGCGCGTAACTGAAGCGTTCCGTGCACGTTGCGTCTGCTGCAACAATTAGCTTCCACTATAATCAATGGAAGTAGCTTCAGTTACGTGCCTGGTGTAGCTTCACTGTAAGGCAGTGGCTCTCAGTCTTATTCTGTCAGTCCCTGCACTTTGGAGGTAGAGAATGGAACTAGAAGAGATCAGCCATGAAAGGATGCCAGCACTTCCCTTTATATTGATTTCAATGTATTTCATGTGACCTTTACCGTTATAATGTTATTTAAGGTTATAATGTTGGCTGTTAGTTTTGTTGTTACTGTAGCCTACCATTGAAGAGAGTATAGGATACTACAGGGTGTTATATTCTCTACCAATCACTGTAGGCTTAGGTAAAAGGACAGCACTTAAAACTGAGAAATCTTGTGACTTCTTACAAATTTACATACTAGTCACATTTATTGACAAACAGACATACAAACTTGTTTTTTTTTAATGGTGGTTTTGCTTTGGGTATCACAAATCATATAATTTCACCAGTACTGGTATGGACTACTAAATTTCTGTTTAATATTGTGACATCCCTAGTTTGTATGTAAATCCTGTTCTATTGCTCCTTTCAGCGTTTGGCTTCCAGGGTTAGAGAACAGGATTAAAGAAGCTATCAGCGACAAGCTCTGATTTAATACGCCACACACCTGACCTGACAGAGGCTTTAGAGTCTCCTAAAAGGATAGATGTAAATGTAGTGTGAAGGCAGGTTAAGGTGGGCGAGGTGGGTCGTCAAGTAGGCCACATTATGTCTGCATATCCATATCAGAGGCATTGATTTCAAGAGAGTTGTTTAACGGTATGTGTAATGTAATGACTCATTGTCCCAATGGTGTACTCTTTAGTGGATATGACCACCATTTATCAGCCGGTTCAGAGTTGCATAGGTTTTGACTCAAAGCACTTGCGCAGTTTCACTGTTGTCATAGTTCAATTCTGTGAAATATTTTGATGCTGTATGATATGGAATCCTGGGTTTATTAAAGCTATCCGTTAAACCTGGGTTTTTACAGCGATGCACTTGAGAACAGACCGCTCGCTTTTTCCGTGTCACATTAGGAGAGCTCGTCTTGAGCAGCTCGATAACTCTGCTGAAGTCATGTTTATTTGCCTCTAAATGGCGGTGACTCAGTTGGCAGACACGTCTCTCGGCGATACCAGTGATTTGTGCCATAATCACAAACATAACAAACTTGGGGCTGGCTAAGAGGTTT
>NC_055978.1:4406737-4414237 GCF_018492685.1 Alosa sapidissima | reverse complement strand
ATTAGCATTTTAAAATTATATGAATTTTAAATAAAAAACTGAAAGGAATAAAATATGTGTAAATCTAAACAGCGAAGCAAGCAAGTGTCCTTTGTTTTGGTCACCTACGGAGTTTATAAGGGTGACGGGTTTTAAAACCTTTGAAATATACTGTAGCTAAGGACCAGGCTATGTGGCACTTTGTAGGCAATCAATAAGATCTGTTCAGAAACGTATTGCCACGCAGTGCGGAGTGGCTAAAACTGGGGAAATATATGAGGTCCTTCTTGGCTTGATTGATGGTCTCTCTGCTAAGCACTGCATCACCGGAACCCGCGCTTTATTGGCAGTTCAGGCAGGTGAAAAATGTCTGGACAGTAATCAAGAGATACAAGCAAAGTTTGTGTGGGAGTGTGTGTGTGTGTAAATATAAAACTACTCTATTACTAAATTACTAATTTTTGTGTAAATAATTTTAATGAAATCATTTTAGTGTTGTTTTTTGTTCCTATTGGAATTCTGTGTGTGCTTTGTAGGATAACACAGACAAAACAACACCTCATAGGTCTAAGGTCTAATAAGAGTTATAGCTAAGAAGACTAACACATGTTTTAGTCTTGAAAAGCACCAAGGGGTTGTTGTATTTTTTTTATCAGACAGTGGCAGTGGAGCTCTTAAGTAATTAACACCATTCAGGCAACAGTGCTTACTGGATAATTTAGTGATTTCATTACATTTTAACAGAATTATTATTTTACTAGAAAATATATAAATCCTTTCATAAACCATTCCATATACAAAAAGAGAACAGAACAGAAATTATGATGTCACCATATGCAAATCCTATTCATGATTTGTTTATGATATATATAGGTGTATGTTTATGTTATTCCACTGCTTGGTTGAATTTCCCATTGTCCTGCGTTCTTAAGAACATGTTCTAAAACTGATAGTTCTGGTCCTTGATTGTGATTGGCTGAATCGCGTTCGATGCCGTTGTAAAATTGCAGTATAAACATACACCTTGACCGCATTTCATTCTATATTACTGCACTACCATAACTTGATACAAAAGTTAAAGTAGCTGTGTCTCGACGTTGCTTGGCAACCATTCAGATAGAGGAAATATATTTCTTGGCGGAAGAATTATTATCTAGGAATAACTTGTTATATTTCTAGTTGCTGTGCCTTTACTTTATGAAACTTTGCCAGGTATTTATAGTAACAGTTTTAGAAAAGCAATAAGCCACTCGAGTCCGTAGGTTACACTGATTCTACTCCGCTAGCGCGCCGTGCCTAACAATGCTCCCTTTGGTCCCCCTACAGGTTGGAAGCGGAATTGTCCATTACCAGTCGCAAATAATTTAGCCTACCGCAGCCTACCATCTTCCATTTATATGTACCTGCGGAGTACGCTCCACCCAGAGCCTTGCTCCACCTATCAAGTATTGTAACGCTTGCTGTAAAGCAAGTCAAATTTGTAGTTTCTTATGTCTCATTCGAACTACAGATCGGATATACGTCGGAAAGAAGTAGTTCTACAAACAAGACAGTTTTACAATTAAAACGTTTAAATTATAACAGGAAATGAACACAATGCAGTGGTACAAGCGGGCTAATGGAGTCCACAGCATTCGGTTAAAAGAAATTAATGCACTTACTCCGCTGCGCCGTGTCGTCCATTATCCCTTACATAGTGCATGTCAAGAACAAGACTAATGCAGAATTGCGCATCAGATGTATTGATCTTCCAGCTGGGTATTGCAACTCTTTTGCAAATATTGTTGGTAGCTAAATTGTAAGGCAATTTATATGCCAGTGGGTTGGCAAAAAACAGATGCATTTTGAGACACAACAGATACTTTTTTGAACATGTTAAAAGAAGGGAACTTAGGTTGTTAAAACTTGTTTGAAGAGCATTAATTATTTATAACTAATGATAGTGTGATGATAAATAAAGTCTCAGACTCAAGTGCAGTTTGGTTCTGTTTACTTAGCGAAGGTACAAGTCCACAATCCAAAGAGTAGCCGACAGCAAGCCAAGGTCAGTACACAGGGATATCCAAAGACAGGGCGAACAATCCAAAAAGCTTGGTCAAAACAGACAGGCAAGGTCGAAACTGGAAAAGGCTAAACAGGGAACTCTCAATGAAATACTACAAACACGGCTTAGTAGAGTTAATACAAACAATACCTCACATCAAGGCAACGGACACAAAGTCCTTTTATAGGGCAAGTCTACTAATTGGATATCAGTCACAGGTGTCAAAACTCTGGGGAGGCCGTGCAAGACTGGATTGGGCGTGTCTGTTGCTGTCCAGAATGCTGCAGCGAGTCAGGCCTTACAGTATCCCCCCCTCTACGGGCGGCTCCAGACGACTCTAGTTGACTGACGACCACGTTGACGAGGTGCGGGGCAATCTGGATGGGTGCGATGGAACTCTTCAATGAGAGATGGGCACAGAATGTCCCATGCCGGAATCCAGGACTTCTCCTCCGGGCCATACCCCTCCCAGTCCACAAGGTACTGTAAACGGCCCCTCTGCCGCCGAGAATCCAGAAGGGTCTTCACAGCATACGCCGGTTCACCACCTATGTCCAAAGGTGCTGGAGCGTTCACAGGGGTCACTGCCGGTGGATTCATGGGACTGTAATGGACGGGCTTGAGGAGAGAGACATGGAAGGTTGGAGATATCCGATATCTCTTGGGGAGCTGTAGACGATAAGAGACTGGGTTAATACGTTTAATGATTTTAAAAGGACCAATATATCTGGGACTTAGCTTGTGACAGGGGAGTCTGATATCTCGTGTGGACAACCACACTTGTTGTCCAGCCCGGAACTCCTGATGAGGGCGACGTCGTCTGTCTGCAAACCGCTTCTGGGACCGGATTGCTCTCTGAAGATGTACATGCGCAGACTCCCAGACTCTCCCACAGCGATTGAACCAGTCCCCTACTGCCGGAACATCAGAAGACACCTCCCAAGGAAACAGTGGTGGCTGGCATCCTAAGACGCACTGGAATGGTGTTAAAACGTAGAGATGTATGACACAATGAATTTTGAGCATACTCAGCCCATCCCAGATAGCGCCACCAGTCCTTCTGATTGTCTTGACAGTATTGTCTTAGATACCTCCCCAGTTCCCGATTCAGTCTTTCCGTCTGACCATTAGATTGTGGATGGTAACCAGACGACAAACTGACGGAGAATTGTAGACGCTGGCAAAAAGCCCTCCATACTCAGGAAGTAAATTGGGGCCCCCGATCGGAGACAATATCCTCCGGAATCCCAAAAAACATGATTAAACAGACACTCCGCCATTTCCATGGCGCTGGGTAAACCAGGCAAAGGGATTAACCGGCACATTTTAGAGAAGCAATCAATCACAAGAACGGTGGTAAAACCATTGGACAGAGGGAGGTCAGTTACAAAGTCCACACCGATATGAGACCAAGGACGATGTGGTACTGGGAGAGGCTCCAACATACCAGTTTGAGCACAGACAGGACAGGACAATATATAGTCCCAGACATCATCCTTTAGAGAACGCCACCAGTATCTTCGTGAAATCAGCTCAGTTGTCCTGGTGATTCCTGGATGACCTGAGCTGAGGGAGGAGTGTACCCATTGTATTAATTGTAGCAGGCACAAATACCTTTTGAGTCGGGGTCTCGGGTGGTGCTGGTCCCTTTGAAGAGCCTCTCGTATTTGGTCCTCGATCTCCCATTGCACAGGAGCCACAATGCATGATGGTTTTACGATTGGCTCTGGGGTTGAGCGTTCAGGTGGACTGAATTGCCTGGACAGGGCGTCCGCCTTCCCATTCTTTGAACCTGGGCGAAAGGTAATAGAAAAATCAAACTGGGTAAAAAACAAAGCCCATCTTGCTTGTCTGGAGTTGAGTCTCTTAGCCTCACGGATGTATTCCAGGTTCTGATGATCTCTCAACACCACAAAAGGGTGCACTGCCCCCTCCAGCCAGTGTCGCCACTCCTCCAGAGCTCCGCCAATTTCACTGCAAGTAGCTCCCGATCACCGACATCATAGTTCCTTTCTGTGGGAGACAACTTATGGGAAAAGCAAGCACACGGAAACCGCTTTCCAGGATTGCCATGCCTTTGAGATAGGATAGCACCTACCCCAACCTCAGAAGCATCCACCTCAACTGTAAATGGGAGTGAGGGATCAGGTTGTTTCAGTATGGGAGCTGAACAAAACAGTATTTTTAATTTGTCAAATGCCCTCTGAGCCTCCTCATTCCACCTCAAAAACCCCTTTCCTTTCCTGACGAGAGCTGTGAGAGGGGCTGCTATCGAGCTGAAACCCCTAATGAACCGCCTATAAAAATTGGCAAATCCAAGAAAGCTCTGGAGATCCCTCACCGTTCTTGGTACAGACCACGTCTGTACTGCCGCCACCTTGTGGTCATCCATCACCCCTTCTGGTCCAAGGATATACCCAAGAAAAGCAATGGTCCTCTGGTGAACTCACATTTCTCAGCCTTCACAAATAATTGATGCTCTCTGAGGCGCTGAAGAACCTTTTGGACATGTTGAACGTGCTCTACTGGATCAGAGGAATAAATCAACAAATCAATAAACACGACCAAAAACGGTCCCAAAAAATCTCTAAAAATGTCATTCATGAAGGACTGAAAAACGGCAGGAGCGTTAGTAAGCCCATAGGGCATTACTGTGTATTCATAGTGCCCCCTGGTGGTAACAAAAGCCGTTTTC
The DNA here is from genome assembly GCF_018492685.1 of Alosa sapidissima. Lineage (NCBI taxonomy): Eukaryota > Metazoa > Chordata > Actinopteri > Clupeiformes > Clupeidae > Alosa > Alosa sapidissima. The sequence continues at coordinate 4,409,519 of NC_055978.1, read as the reverse complement.
CATTCATCGCCCTCACGAATTCTGATCAGATTGTAAGCACAGCGAAGATAAAGTTTAGAAAAAAATGTGGCCTTGCGCATTTGTTCTAAAGCAGCAGGGATCAAAGGCAGAGGATAGCAGAATTTTACTGTGCTGTTGTCGAGTGCCCTGTAGTCGATACAAGGACGGAGGCCTCCATCTTTCTTCTTAACAAAGAAGAATCCGGATGCGGCAGGAGAAGTAGATGGTCTGATGAAACCTTGGCTCAAGGCCTCATCCACATACTTCTCCATGGCCTCAGTTTCTGGAAGAGACAAAGGGTATACACGGCTACGAGGTAGTGGAGCCCCAGGTAACAAATTGATGGCACAATCCCATAGCCTATGAGGTGGTAATTCAGTTGCTCTAGATTTAGAAAAGACAGAGAAAGTGTGATACTCAGATGGTACCGTTGCAGCGATAGGCACAGCCTTCAGAAGGACTTTCAATAGATGTAGATCGGCTGGGAATAACGAGACAAGAGGCAAAACATAATGGACTCCAAGATTTTAAGTCACCATTCCTCCAAGATATAACAGGGTCATGGAGCTGTAGCCAGGGATACCCCAGCACTAACTGGTCATGGGGAGAATTAATAACCAGGAGTTGCTATTGTTCTTGGTGAAAAGCACCAACCTGCAACATCAGAGGTACAGTCTGGTGCGTGACTTGTCCAGTGTCCATAGGCCGTCCATCCAGCGCATTTACCGTAAGCGGTGGATTGACACACTGCAACGGAATTCTTAAATTAGCAGCCAGTGTGGCATCAATGAAATTACCAGCTGCCCCTGAATCAATTAACGCTGTAAGGAGACACAACATTGTTAAGGTAAAACAGCTGAGTAGGTAGAGTTAACTGTTGATGTGATACATTATGCAAAACAGTCACTCTTACTGTGCTGACAGCTGAGGGGTTCTTGGGACGTGTAGAGCAGTTTCGAAGTTGATGTCCTGCCTCTCCACAGTACAAACATAACCGCTGCTGTAAGCGTCGTTGTCGCTCCTCCCGGGATAACGGTGTTCGGCCCAGCTGCATCGGCTCCGGAAGACGGAGAGGTTCAGGCTCAGGAGTGGACAGAGCAGAAAATACAGATGCTCCAACAGGCCTTCGTCGCGCAGCAAATTGTCAATGGAGATGGACATACGTATGTAGCAATCCAGATTACGCACATCAGCACGACAGGCCAATTCTGCTTGCAACTCTGGATTTAACCCCCGACGATATATGGTCAGTAATGCTACTTCATCCCATCTGCTGCTTGCAGCCAGCGTCCTGAACTCTACAGCATAATCCGCGGCGGAATGTCCTCCCTGACGAAGCTCACATAATAAATTGCCAATGTCTCTGCCAGCAAATACCTCCTTGATGAGGGCATGAAACCCACTTTCGGATCTCAAAGAGTCATGATCCTGGTGCCACAATGCAGTGGCCCACTCAAGTGCTTTCCCAGAAAAAAGCGAAATTACAAAATGAATCTTGTCGGATTCTGAAGGGAATCGGTCCCGATAATGGGTGAGATAGAGAACATTGCATCAAAAAACCCTTGCATTTATTAGGATTCCCATCATATTTCTCAGGCAAGGCAATTACTGCGGGTGATGGATGGCTTGGACTTACAGGTGAAGGAGGTCCAGGTGGTTGGAGATTAGCCCGCATCAGATCCACAAGCACCTGTAACATTCGGTCCGCATTTGATGCTTGCGCCGGAGTTCCTGCTGAGTCTGTCATTTCTTAGGTGAGGTATTCTGTGATGATAAATAAAGTCTCAGACTCAAGTGCAGTTTGGTTCTGTTTACTTAGCGAAGGTATAAGTCCACAATCCAAAGAGTAGCCAACAGCAAGCCAAGGTCAGTACACAGGGATATCCAAAGACAGGGCGAACAATCCAAAACGTAATCCAAAAAGCTTGGTCAAAACAGACGGGCAAGGTCAAAACTGGAAAAGGCTAAACAGGTAACTCTCAATGAAATACTACAAACACGGCTTAGTAGAGTTAATACAAACAATACCTCACATTGAGGCAACCGATACAAAGTCCTTTTATAGGGCAAGTCTACTAATTGGATATCAGTCACAGGTGTCAAAACTCTGGGGAGGCCGTGCAAGACTGGAGTGGGCGTGTCTGTTGCTGACCAGAATGCTGCAGCGAGTCAGGCCTTACAGATAGTTGCTTGTTTTGGGACTCTTTTTTTATTTTATTTTATTAACTGTTGTCATCAGGGTTTTTTTGAGTGTAATGCAGTGTGAATGCTTGTTGGTAGACAACACACGGCTGCTGGACATCTGAATTTGAATCTATCTATCTATCTATCTATCTATCTATCTATCTAAACACACTGTTTGGTGTGTTACATTGTAATGATCCTGTGGCTCACCTTGTAGACCAACACCATGATCATGGGTTCAGATCCCGAGGAACACACATACAGTACTCATGAAAACTGTGTGATGAAAGACAGCAAATCACTTTGGATAAAAGTGCCTGCTAAATGAATAAATGCAAATATACCGGAATAATCCATGTGAATATGAAATTCACCTGTGATAATAACTTCATCATGATTCAAAATAACAAGACAAGGAATCCGAGCCAAGACAGGATAACTAGGTCTGCTCCGAGTGGTCTGTATGAATGTAGTTCAGAGGATTTGGTAAGGACAAACAATTTCAAACAGAAGAGCCTCAAAGCTGTAACATTTGTCAGCACAGATAACATTTGCGTTTATTTCCACAAAACAACAGCAAGGCCTTGTCTGCACCCCC
>NC_055978.1:4389237-4394237 GCF_018492685.1 Alosa sapidissima | reverse complement strand
AGCTGAACATTTTGATTCTGATTCTGACCTAGCAGTGCCCCTGTCAGGAAATGACCTGAGTTGGACTTGAACCCGAGGCCCCACGGGTAGTTACCGTGGTTACACCTGAATGTGATACGGGGGCACAGTAGCCAGTTGGCTTACAGCGCCCTCCTTGATCCTGCAGTGTTGACATGGTCTTGACCTCTGTGCTGGAGAAAGGAGACCTGTTTTTGATGGGGACAGGTCACAAGAACAGACAGCAGCTTTGGAGGTTTCTGTAGGAATATACTGGTTAATAGCCTGCTGCTGATTAGAGGGATGATGGGTGCACACTCTGAAACTAGAATACAGCGTCCTTCATTATTAATTTGCCACTTCCTGGTAACGATGAGTAAAACGTGGTAAAAAATCATAATCTTTTGGCATTCACAATAAAACAATGAGTAAAAAAAATCCAACCTTGAAGGAAATCAGATTTATTGAGAAGAAAACAATCCTCATAAAGAAATACATATTTTAAACCAGTGGTCCCCAAACTTTTTCTTCCGAAGGCCAGCTCACTATGCCTGGCTCTAAGAGAGGGCCAGAGACTCGGAGTATATTAGTAACCATAAATAGCTTAGTGCTGTGAACAACAGCAGTCTACCTTAGTTGAATATTCCATTACATTTAATCATAGGCTACTGTAATTTAATACCATTGTTAGCTGTGTTTATATTGCAATCATGCCATATCAGTGTAAAATGTAGCTGAAATGAAATAATACTAATAAAAAATAGCATTCCCAAAAGTATTAGCAGGGTGTCCCAAAAGTGTATTTTATTCAAAATGTGTGATCTCTGAACTCTGTGTCTTTGCATACACAGCAAGATGTGAACAAGCAATATCCTACAAATAATTTGAAGTTCTCAAACTATGAGAGTTTTATGAAGTGCTGACAAAAACATCTGAAATGATCACTTTCACTCACCTGATGAGAACTTTGTTGAACATTTGAACAAGTGAACAAAAAATAGAAATAATTATCCCAGAAAGTCCCAGAAATATGACTTGAATAGAAGTTAGTTAGTTATTAACAATTAATTGATAAACTTGTAGAATACTTTGAGCAATGATGCAGTCAGCATAGGCCTCTTACATTGTTTGCAGGTAGGCCTACATTTTATTCAGTTTTCGATGGCAAACGCGAAACAGTGCCAAAACAACCACCAGTGGACAAAAAGAGTATTACATGTGTACTGTTAAGACTCGCCATAGAGAATGAATGGGGGAAATTACGGAGGTTATAGTTTGACGATGTCGTACTCCCATGCGGGCCAGATGCTATATACCACGGACATGTTTTTGGGGGCCACCCAAAATGAGGTGGCGGGCCGTATCCGGCCCGCGGGCCGTAGTTTGGGGACCACTGTTTTAAACAAAGACACACATTCATTGTGTGTGCGCCACAATTATTGGCATCCTTGTATTTAATTCTTTGTAAAGCCTCCCTTTGCCAATAAAACAGCTTGTTAGCTTTTCCTATAACATCTCATAAAGTAGGAGAATACAAACCAGGGGATTTAAGAGCACTCCTCTATTCTCAATATCTCAGACAGATCCTGGTGTCCTCACTTGTGCCTTCTCCTCTTAAAGTGTAATTCCGGCAAAAATTGACTAATGGATGTTTTTCTGCATTAAAACACATCAAATAAGCCGAGACAGTAATTTGCGTTGATCAGCCACTAAAGAGCTTGGCCTGGTATCATGGGCGGATTATGAACTTTTGGGCCCCTGGGCCCAGATGTATTAAGGGCCCCCCACTAATTGTCGTATATGTGGGAGGGGGGGTTTGGGGGTCCTCCCCCAGAATTTTTTTTATTTGAAAAAAATTTATTTGAAAAAAATTTGATTTCCTGTATTCTGGTGCATTTTGGGGATTGCCAATACTAAATTCAATCAGATTCATAGCCTACATTCTGATTTGTTGATATTGAGGCAATGATTCCATGCAAAGGCTTGGGCTTCAGGGCCCCCTGACCCCTTGGGCCCCTGGGCCTGGGCCCGGTAGGCCCGTGCAGTAATCCATCCCTGCCTGGTATATGCTATAGCCCCAAATCACAAACAGTGGATTAGCTAAGGGCAGTAAGCTAAACGCTTCCCAAATAGCATTTTTAACCAGTAATGTTGTTCAAAATAGCACCAAACCTCGTCAGTAGCTTGCTTAGGGTCTCTACACATAAAACAAACTAGAGAACCCAGAGTTTATTACAGAAGACTATTTTCGATGGAATTACACACCCAACTGCTGTTCTGTGGAGCTCAGATCAGGGAACTATGACAACCACAGCGGAAACTTTTTTTTACACTAATCTGGACATCCAGTCATGATCCAATCATGACCCATTTTTAGTGTTTTGGCAGAGGCATCCAGATTTTGATTTAAAATGCCCAGGTATTTCATGGAGTTCATCATACCATGAACTCTAATCAGATTTCCAGGGCCTTTGGATTAAAAACAGCTTCAGAATATCATAGAACCTCCACCATGATTAAGCATGGGGTTCTTCATGGGGCGTATTCATTCTTATACAGTATGTACGTCAAACCCACCTTGGATGGTCGTTGCCAAAAAAGCTACAATTTCTTTTCATCTGACCATAGAACATGATTCCAAACAAAATCTCAGAGGCATTTAATAACTTACAGAAATATACACATGTAGGTAGAAAGTTGTAGTTGTAGAAAGGCTATTTCTTGGAATTTTATATAATCTGTTAGCATGGAGGCCACTTCTGATGTTTTTTTTTAGACTTAACCCCATGATGCTACTTACGCTACTACTTGGTGACCCCAAAGATGCTACTATCTGCACCTCTCCAACAGTGATCCTTTATGGATATTTTCCCCTCTCTAACCGTCCTTGTCACTGTGTGTACAGACATGAATGCTTGATTTAGAGCTCTGATAATGAGCATGTTGGGCTTGGTAGCTGTCCGTGGTCCTGGGATGCCTATGGCAAATATTGTGTGTGTGGATTGCTATGGACAAGAGGGAATTTGAGCTCAGTGTCATTAGTAAAGTGGAGGAGAATGGGGAGTAAGGTCTAGCAGTATACTGGACTGTGGGGTCATAGTGGGCAGGTGAGGGCCTTAAGCATGTGCCGTCACATCGGTGTGATGGGAATGTTGGAAAATGAACGTTCTAAGAATATCTGGGTTCACTGAATTCAACCAGAGCCATATACTGTAGATATCTATATGGCTCTGAATTCAACAGGGAATTTTAAAACCTTGAATTGTTTTGGAATCATTTGTTAGAATGTTTAAAAGTCACACTCTTAGGCAGGGATCACACTGACTAGCGGCAAGCGGCAGGTTTCCTATTGTTCTCCATGATGATTCGGCAGCGTAACTCTAGCTCGTTGAGCAAAGTTGGTTCAACTTTCAAAGCGCAACGCGAGTGTATTCAATCGTCAGTTTAGGCAAACTGTTTGTGTTACTTAGGAACGAGATAGAACTCATTATGGTCTGAGCGTTATGTTACACTTGCCGCTGCCGCTTGCAGCTGGCCAATGTTATCCCTGCCTTATCTTCCAGGAAGTGGACTTAGTGATGTGAGGGTTGTCAACCCCCCTATGGGCTCTTCTTTCTTTAGAAAATATTATACAATTACTGAGAAATAGAGAAGCAGAGAAACCTTTGAAAAATCACAAAGGCTGTGTAAGTAAGTGTGAACTCAATAATAATTACAAAGACGTGTTAGAAAATCAAATTGACTATAATCATCACCTGTTACTGTTGTGTACTGATTTGCTTTCAATGTGTTTGATTTGATAACATATTGTCCTACTCTCCAGAAAGAGTCTATTATCCACTGAATTTGACCATGTGTCGTGTCACTTTTCTATGAACACAAGACACAGTATTGAAGAATTTAAGGCTGATTGATTTATTGTTATAGTGATTGCCTGTGTGTTCTGTTCATCTAAAAGCTCTTTGTGTTTGTCTGGCATTGTTTGGTTTTTCAAGGATTTAAGTTGTGTGCCTGGAAAAGGTCGGTCTGTACATGCTGTGTATTTCGCTTGCTTTTGTCTTGTGTCCTCCATCTTAATGGACAGTTTAGATTTGAGTGATGTGAGTGTTCATCTCCGTACAGGGACACTGTGAGCAGCATACCTGCCAATTTTCATTGCAGGGACACTGTCTGTTACAGGTAGTACTGTATGAATCCAGCTGGCTGGTGTTATTATTATGACATAATAATAAGGTTGTTTATTGTTGTGGCAAAATAGGAACAATAGACAGTATCCCTGCAATTAAAAATGACTCATCAAAATTCCCTACTTGTCCTTGATCACCTTTACAGCCTGTCTCCTTATCTGTCTGTAACTTAGCTATATGGTCATATATTCAGATGCTTTAGTAATGTAATGCTATCCCAATCTAGTCTAGAGTGAGCAACATGTACTAATAGACAAATGTAGTCATTACAGATCACAATGTACAGTAGGCTACAGACGTGGCAGTACACATGTAAAAAATAAGCCTACTTGTTGCATGACCATGACTAAGAGCGGAGAAGAACCCTTACATTAGGAGCCATAGAAACGGATTGAATGGCAATATGATAAAATACCTTATGTGTACATTACTACATTAAATGTGTGTACATAATGTGTGTGCCTTTTTGTGTTTTTTTGTGTAGCTTGTTTGTCCTTTTTTTATCATGAGTGGTGAAAGTTGTGGTGGAAAGTGGTGACTAAGAGATTGAGAGTGAAATTTGCCCCATCATTTTCAGACTCCATATTACGCTGTCACGACAATTCCCCCGGCTAGCGGAGAGCCTCGTCGGCAAAGACCTCCGTCTGGATGGTATATTTCTCCCCGGTCTAATTGTTGTATGAATGCATGGGGAGATTGGGCCCGTCCGGCCGGTAATTACCAGCTCCCTCCCGGTCTCCCGGTTGATTGTCTAGGCCCGGGTCTCCTGGGTCGAGTCAGCACTGTTGTGTCATAATTAAAGAAACGTGCCGACCG
>NC_055978.1:4376737-4379237 GCF_018492685.1 Alosa sapidissima | reverse complement strand
ATGGGGAATGTTGTAAACCTTGCTGCAGTCCTTTTCGTTTATGTGTGTGTGTGTGTGTGTGTGTGTGTGTGTGTGTGTGTGTGTGTGTGTGTGCCTGTGCCTGTGTGTGTACGTGAGTGTGTGTGTTCATGCACACACGCGTGTGTGTGTGGGAGTGTACGTGTAGAGAGCAAAAGTTACGATCACTAAGCATATAGGTGAGTGTTGCAAACCTTGCCGCAGTCATTTCTGTGTGTGTGTGTGTGTGTGTGTGTATGTTCCACTCCTGTATGGATTTTCACAGCTCAGTGTGCCCAGCTAAATGGCTCTATCAGCCAGAACCCACCTCTTAATAAAACCCCAGTTAAGTAGAAAAGGATCGATCTTCACTCCTCTCTCCATTCTTTCTTTCTTTCTTCTTCCTTCTCTCTCTTCCTCACTCCCTTCCTCTCTCCTCCCATCATCCCTGTCTCATCCCTCTCTCCTCCCCTCCCCTGGTCTCATCTTCTCTCCCCATTCATGCACTAAAAGAAGAGCATCACTCACTCCTGCTCTGTCATCCCCCATTTCTCCTCTCCACCTTTCTTTCTACTTCATTTCACATTCCCTCCATTCTCCTTTCTTTCACTTTCCTCTCCTGTCCTCCTCCCTCCTCATTTCTTCTCCTCTCCTCTCCTCTCTCCTCTCCACCCCTCCTCTCTCCTTTCTTCTCCTCTCCTCTCCCCCTCTTTTCTTATCCTCTCTTCTCTCCTCCTCTCCTCTGTCCTCCGCTCTTTTCATCTCACCTCTACTCTCCTCTCCTTTCCACCATCTTCTCCCCTCTTCTCCTCTCCTCATCTCTCCTCCTCTCCTCTCCTCTCCTCTCATCTCCTGCTCTCTCTTCTCCTTTCTTCTCCTCTCCTATCCTCTCCTCTCTTCTCCTCTCCTCTCCTCTCTCACCTCATCATCTCCTCTCTCTCTCCTCTTCTCCTCTCCTCTCCTTTCCTCTCATCTCCTGCTCTCTCCTCTCCTCTCTTCTCCTCTCCTCTCCTCTCTCACCTCATCATCTCCTCTCTCTCCTCTCCCCTCCTCCTGTGTGCTAAAAGAGAGGGATCAGTCATACTCCTTCACTCCTGCTTGTCATCCTCTCATCCTCTCTCCTCACGGCGCAGTGAACATCTCAGCTTACCGCCACAGATAAGCTCTTACAGCCCTAAGCCAATGCACCAACAGCCTGTGTATGTGTGTGTGTGTGTGTGTGTGCGTTTGTGTGTGTGTGAGATCAGAGACAGAGTAGATCAGAGAGACTGTAAATATGAGTGTACTTGGTAAACACGGAACCTCCATCTGACTGACATCTGTCACTGTACTTAAGTGTGTGTGTGTGTGTGTGTGTGTGTGTGTGTGTGTGTGTGTGTGTGTGTACATGCATCAGAGAGCTGGAGAAGAAAAAAAGAAAAAAGAGCATGCATGTCTGCAGTGTGTGTGAGAAAGGGAGATTCTGTGAGGTGACCTTAGTTCATAGTCCCTTTGCAGTGCAAGAGCAGATGTTCAGTGGAGTGGTGAAACATACACACACACACAAACACACACACACACACACATAGGAAGCCAACAGAACACACATACACGCATGTGCATACAACACACATTTACATGTGCATACAACACGCACAAACACACACACACACACACAGACACACACAAACACAGACACACACACACACACACACACACACACACACCGCACACACACACTGCCATGACAGCCTAATCATGTAACCCCCTCCAGTAAGACCCTAACGGCACACAACTGCGCGTGCACACACACACACACACACACACACACACACACACACACACACACACACACACACACACAAACACTTAAACACACACACACACACACACACACACACACACACACACACACACACACACACACACACACACACACACACACACACACACACAAACTGAACTCCAGGCATTAGAATCAGCAGACCATGATTCACTGGGGCCATCAGGGCTTTCCTCAGCGGAAAACATTTATCGTCACGGAGACAAGCTAGCCAGCTAGCCCTTATATAAGCACGGTGTTTACCACCACACTGCACTGGCCTCAGCAAGTGGTATAGAATGGTGTAGTATGATTATTGTAAAGAATCTCGGAATCCATCAAATATAACCAACAATCTTCAATACTACCTGAATCAAAGATTCTTGAAAGCTAATGTCGTCTCAGTCCTCTATGGCTGAACCATCTCTAATGAAGCCTAATAAAGCATTTTAGAATGTTTAGACACAAGAATGTTGTTCTGCTAAAGGAAATGCTTTTCTTGGTGTCAGTTGGGTCTCTGGTTGCCGCTGTGTTGTTGGTTTGATATGGTTGTTTATTGTATTGATTGTATTGTTGTTTTGATATGGTTGGTTTTATATGTTTGGGGTGGTATTGTTGTTTTAATACGGTTGGAGTCGTCTTGTTTTGATACGGTTAGAGTCGTATTGTTGTTTTGATACGGTTGTATATTGTTGTTTTGAT
>NC_055978.1:4359237-4361737 GCF_018492685.1 Alosa sapidissima | reverse complement strand
AAGGACCTCCGCCGCTACCTCAGCCTGCGTTTCCAGAAAGGCTCGTTGGACCACGAGCTGCAGCAGATCATCCGGGACAACCTCTACCTCCGAACTGTGCCCTGTGAGTACACACCCTTTCACCTTTGACCTTTGCCCCTTGACTTTTAACCCTTTAACTTCAACCCCTCACCTTGAAGCCTATTGTGTCAGCACATAAATTTAGCTTCACCCTGCTAGGGTCCCAGAGGTGAATTTACACTTCTAACTTTCTATCAGTAACAAAACCAGTCTTAGAATGGTTTATTGTGTTTGTTTGTATATATTTGTGTGTGTTTTTGTTTGCTGTTTGTGTTGGGCTCAATGAAAATGTTTTGCATTTGAAATGGAGTTGGGCTATGGAGTTGAGCTGTTTTAAGGTTTGAACGGCTGATTAAGACGTTTGTTTATCTCATTGCGAGTGACAAGTTGTTTCTTCTGTGTCTTAAAACACACCTTTAATGGTCTGTTATGGTGTTAATCTTTCTGACAGAGCGGTAATCATACTTGGGGGGTATGCAAAATTGAAAAAGGACAGCCGAAATGAAAGGAGAGAAAGCCAAAAAAATCCACAGAAAAAATTAAATAAATTTGTTGTCATGGTTTCAAAGGAAAAGCCTCTGCTGTCAACAGATAAATAAGCGCATGAAGAAAGTAACAGACTCATTTGTATTTAATGTCATTAACACTTCAACTGCTACAGACGGCTCAGGCTGATCCACTTAATACCATCAAGGCAGCGAGTGGGGTTTAAGGTGGACTGTTTGTAATCACTGAAATGTGCCAGGCTCTCCTGCGGCGCGGCCATCCCTCAGCGGTATGTGTGCTGTCCAGATTGGATAGGAAGTGTACTTGCCATGCAGTATTTGTCGGCTTGAATGATGTCTGTGGTTTTCTCTCTCTCTATGTGTGTGTTTGTGTGTGTGTGTGTGTGTGTGTGTTTGTCTGTGTGTGTGTGTGTGTGTTGTGTCTGTGTGTCTGTGTGTGTGTCTATCTGTGTGTGTGTGTGTGTGTGTGTGTGAGAGAGAGAGAGAGACAGAGATTGTATAGGTATGTATGGATTGTGTATGTATGGATTGTGTGCATATGGATTGTGTGTGTCCTCAAAAGAATGCTACTGTGTGGTTTGGCTGAGGCCTGTGCTGGGGGATCTGTTTTGTGTTGTTTGGGTGTGTTTTGTCAAGCTTCCATGAGATTCAGTCGAATTAGGGTGATTGACTCAATCCAGCACAGTTTACTTACCGTCTGGCATACTTTCATAGAGAGAGAGGAGAGAGAGAGAGAGAGAGAGAGAGAGAGAGAGAGAGAGAGAGAGAGAGAGAGAGAGAGAGAGAGAGAGAGAGAGAGAGAGAGAGAGAGAGAGAGGCTTTTTCTTTCTGTGTGTGTGTGTGTGTGAGAGAGATATATATATATATATAGAGAAAGACTTTTTCTTTCTGTGTGCCTGTATTTGTGTGTGTGTGTATGTGTAAGAGAGGGAGAGAGAGAGCAAGACAGAGAGAGTGTGTGTATGCTGGTAATTGTTGGAGCCCTTGAGGGGTATAGTAGTTTCATGGAGGAGTGAGCAGGAAGTGAAGATAAGACCATTCGTGGGAAGCTACAGAAAAGGATGATGCCCCCATTAAAGAGTGGGGAACTATAGAAAAGGATGATGCCCCCATTAAACGAGTAGGAAAATAGGAAAAAGGATGATGTCCCCATTAAACGAGTAGGAAACTAGAGAAAAGGATGATGTCCCCATTAAACGAGTAGGAAACTAGAGAAAAGGATGATGCCCTATTAAACGAGTGCATGGGTGGGAGAGAGGAGGCGATGAGGAGAGTGTAGAGGGGTGGACCAGAGAGATGCACTACAAGACCGAGGCATAGCAGAGACGTGAAGGAGTGAGTGAAGGAATGAACAGATGAACGAATGAATACATGAATATATGGAGTTGCTGTGTGCGCGTGTGTGTGTGCGTGTGTGTGTGTGTGTGTGTGTGAGAGAGAGAGAGAGAGACCATGAGAGAGCATGAGAGTTGTTCATGCATACAATCACTTAATGGTGAAAGGTCACACACGCACGCCTAGCCAATCAGTCATTCTACTTTAGACTTTTTTCATCTTTCCCTCTCTCTCTCACACACACACACACACACACACACACACACAAGTCATATGCTGCCACCAAAGCCAATGCAAAAGACATCTTGAGTGTGTGTGCTTTAGAGCATCAGCACAGGTGTGGAATCAAAGGTGTGACATGAGCAACTGGGAAAGACAGAGGCAACACACACACACTGACACACACACTGACACACACACACACACACACACACACGCACACACACACACACAGAGTCATCAGATCAGTGCTGCACGCAATGGCATGCCTGAGCCTTGTGGCCCACATGGGAGTGACGGATGAAGATTGACATGAAATAAATGCTGCCTGCTAGAGGCTGTCCAGCTGTGCAGAGATAACACACACACACACACACACA
>NC_055978.1:4346950-4358790 GCF_018492685.1 Alosa sapidissima | reverse complement strand
CCCACTCCCAGCATGTGTTTCAAATGGCCTGCACATAATCAAACACATGCACATGCACACACACACACACACACACACACACACACACACACACACACACACACACACACACACACACACTCAGAGGAAGTTGTTTTTTCTGCAGCATCCTCTGCAGCTTCTCTCCTCACATCAAGCTGGCTTTATTAGACAGCTGAATTATTCAGAGAGGGGCAGAGGAAGATTATGATTATTACTGCCATCAATCTCACACATGCACACACACACACACACACATGCTCGCTCACGCACACACACACGCACACATGCATTCACACACACGCACACACACAGACACACGCACGCTCTCACAGCTTCGTATACCCACTCGAGCAGTAGGAGAGAATGTGATAGAGGCAAAATGACAGGGCTCAACCTGGCTGGAACACACCCTCATCCTAGACACACACACACACACACACACACACACACACACACACACACACACACACACACACACACAGTTGAGTCCCAGAGTCCTCTCCCTCACTGCGTCTGCACTCCTTGGCATCATTAGTGCTGCACTGTGGTCTGGATACACATTCATTTCAGCAACACACAGTTGCAAAAAACGCAAAAGTAGACAAACAAACACACACACACACACACAGACACACGCACACACACACAGAACAAACAAACTGACTACAGTCGGCACCACTCTGAGTTTTTGCGCTTGCCATTAGTAGCATTCAAACGGAAGCTGGGGCGGGGAATCTACAGAGTCACACACACACACACACACACACACACACATTCACACACACAGTAATTCTTGCAGAAATCTTGGAGCTGTCTACTTCTTTATTCATGGTGTTTGACAATAGGTAGACGGCATATCACGACACAGTCTCAGGGTTACCACTTACAGTACCTGAGCAGCCATAGCAATTACAGACACTCATACACACACACACACACATCTATACACTTTACAACACATTAAATGTCCCCGTCTATTATCAGAGGTAACACACACACACACACACACACACACACACATAAGGAGTAACCTACTTCACTACACAACTTGGCCTCGAAGGCATAGGCACACATACTGTAAGTACATGCACGCGCATGCACACACTCTCACAAACTCACTCACACACACACAAACAACCTATAAGTGCCTTTATGTGCAGTGATCAGTCCTTGACAACATAAACTCCCATAACCACACAGTGCATTAAATACCGTCTTACATTCTTGTCAACACGCAGACAGACAAACACACACACACACACACACACACACACACACACATGAAGAGGAAGAGGGAGAAATTCACAATATACGTCCCTGTGGACAGACACTCCACGTTTCTTAGACTGTCACTCAGACCCCATTAAAAGCCCTCTGCCTTTGCTCCTGTAGACATCATACTCCTACCATCATCCTTAAACACACACACACACACACACACACACACACACACACACACACGCACACACACACACACACACACACGCACACACACATACACACACACACACACACAGTTTTCACACTCCCCATTAGGGTATCTGGTTGTGTGTCAGAGCTGCTCACACTAGCACTTAGGCCTAATGCACAATAGAGGAAAGAGAATGACGGAGCTGTTCCAGAGGATGAGGGGCACACACACACACACACACACACAGACACACACACACACACACACGCACACGCACACGCACACACACACACACACACACACGCACACACACACTTACACACACAAACACACACACACACTTTTCTTCTTTCTCACCTCCTCTTGTTTTCTTGTCTTGAGGATGCTCTCCTCTCCTCTTCTGCATTATTCAGCTCCGCAACACAACATAAAATCTGAATTTTACCTTGCTTTCTCTCTCTCTCTCTCTCTCTCTCTCTCTCTCTCTCTCCTCCTCCTCCTTCCCCCCTCCCTCCCCCCTTTTCCCTCTCTCTCTCTCTCATCCTCTCTCTCTCTCCCTCATTATCTCTCTCTCTCTCTCTCTCTCCTTCTCTCTCTACCTCCCTGCTTTTATTCATCCTGCAATCTCTGAATTCCAGCCTGCCCCTGACTGCCCTGACATTTGCTTTATTCTCAAACGAGCCGGGTCTCAGCTCTCCCCTCCCTGCTTTAGACATGGTCTCGCCTGTCCCTTCTGCTTCTGTCCAGCTCTGTGGGGACCTGGACATACATTTTACTCTTTCTCTATCTCTCTCTCTCTCTCTCTCTATCTCTCTCTCTCCTCCTCCTCCTGTTACTTTTGTGCTAAAGCCGACGTGACAAATTCTTAGATGTGGCGTCAGTTGTCCCGGACACCCGAGGGGTTGTTCCTGGTACCCCGGCTGTGATGAGAGCCCACTATGATCTCCCTCTCTGCTGGTCCAGAGTGACCTGCTCTGGACATGGTCTGAGATGGGTTTTGTTCTCACGGCAACTGAATCACAAGGGCTGTGCTCTGAACAGGTTCTTGGTCTGAGGGATGGCGAGATGGTCTGAGTCAAATGAAAGGAAGGAGAGAAGAACAGGCTGGGGCCATAATTGGAAGAAAAAGTCCTTCTAGAAAAGAGCGAAAGGCAGGAAGGAAGGAGGGAAGCCTCAGTGAAAGAGAACAGGAAAGAGGTTCGGTTTTGCAAAGCGCTGCTAATTAGGCCCTAATCCCCCAGAGTTCCATCCCCTCCTCTGCTCCCTCAAGACTCTCTCTCTCTCTCCAACCCTTCCTCCTTTTCTCCCTCCTTTCCTCTCTCTCTCCCTCTCTCTCTGTGTCTCTCTTTACCCCTTTCCAAGAAGTAGGGCTGCAAGTAATCATTTTCATAGTTCATTAATTTGTTGATTATTTTCTCAAATCATTTATTTGTTTTTTTGACTGATAACATGTCTGAAAACAGTAAGAAAAAACATGTTTAGGGTTTCCAAAAGCCTATTATGTCCTCAAACGCCTTGCTTTGTCCACATACCAAAAGATATTTAGTTACTATCATGGAGGAGTAAATAAAGCTGGATTGTTTTAAGTTTTAGAAGCTGTGATCAGGGAATTTTGAGGCATTTTCCTTAAAAATAGAACAAACTGACTAATTGATTACCAAAATAATTGTTGTTTAATTTAATAGTTGACAATTAATTGATTAGTCAATTAATTCTTTGCTGCCCTACTCAGAAGTCGCATCAGTAGGTTTCCTGACAGTCGAAAAGCGGCACCTCTTGTCCTTTGGTGTTTTATATAGGCTCATATGGCAGAAACCTTTCTTAAGACCTAAAGACTGCCGCTTATTCAACTGAAATGATGGGGCCGTTCCTGCTGAGACAGATTGGGATCTGGGTTTCATTCTTTCTCCATAATGGAGCTTGGTTCTAGCCAAGGAAAGGATCATTCATCAGGTTCACTTTTTTCAAGAGGAGTATTCTGAGGCAAAGAAATGTGAGGAAGAGAGATATACCTCTTTACTGCATGATGTAGTCTGGTTCTACCCCATTATCTTCTCTTCTGACCTGTGCGTGCATTTCTTGGTGTTTTATGCCCCAACGTTGTCTTCAAGGCAGCGCTGCCAGGTGCTATGGTTAGGCATGGGTTAAGGTTAGGGTTAGGGTTGGGGTTGGGGTTAGGATAAGGTGCCTTTAAGTCAATGGTGGCAGCGCTGCCTGTAAGACAACGTTGGGGGCATAAAACACCATCAAGCTGTGCGTGCTCTACCTGAGAATACACCTCCTTCTGGCTCAGCGACCTGGTGACCTGATAGTGGTATTTTGCACATTACTCTAATGAGAGTTTGAGTAGCACTGACAGGTTAGCTCCTCATCAGTGTTAGTTGTCAGGGTTACGTATCAGGTGACTCAAGACCCGTGTTGTTTTCCATCCATGTGCTTTGAAGCGGAGCAGAAAAGGACTTTAGGGGTGTTCGGAGTTCCTCAGTACTGATGTCAGAACATCTGGTATTCCCAGATGGGCTCATCCACATGCCGAGGCTGGACATGTGTGACATGTATACATAAGGAAGGCGCTGATGTTGCTTTGCACGCATCATCAGATGGGATGTGACAGGCGCGGGATGGTACCTTTTTTTGAGGCCCTCGGAGCGTTATAGTGAAGTAAAAATTGTTGCTTTTACATTGTTGCATTTTTCTTCCGAGCCTTTCTTGTGTAGCCTTTCTTCCACGATAGCCCACAGCACTGTTCGTTCACTTTAACTTCTTTGATGTCGTACCTGCCCAGGGACTACAGGTGGAAATGAGCAATTGTTGCTATAACCTGGCCCAAGATATATTCTCTTGTATTACAAGATTAACGTTTATTTGTGCATTGTCCCTGTTTCAAATAAATACATTTCCATTCCATTCCATTCCATGTGTCACACTTTCCCATCCACCATATGGCCACTGCCCTAAGAGAAGCATCCACCCACCCTCCTCTAAGACCTCCTCTCTCTCCAATACCCGTCCTCCACCCATGACCTCCAACCCTCCACCAGGGCAGCTCCGCCCAGTGAGCCCTGTGGTTGGGGGATCTTCACCCGCAGGCCCCTCCAGTGCTGGCTCTGGCTTGTTGCCCCGTCGGCAGAGGCCCCAGAGCCAGCTGCCAGCCTGGTCCATCATCATCATCAATCACCAGGCCGCCCAGGCCAGCACCAGGGACGGCCAGCAGGGCCCGGCAGTGACAAGCCCCCTCAGGCCCGTGACAGGACCCCCTCATCTGGACCCAGCAGAGCAGAGCTCCAACCCGACAGCTCAGGGGCTCTCCCCACCCATGCGGCATAGTAGCAAACACTCACTCACACATACACACACACATGTACACACACACATACACACACACACAGACACACACACGCACACACATAAACACACATGTACACACACACACAAACACACATGTGTATGCATGCGCACACACAAACACACATATATGCACACACGAACAAAACACACACATACACACATGCACTCACACACAAGCACACACACACACACACACACTGGGTGAGTAAACACAGTTGGATACCATGGTCCTCTACGAACACTGTGTAGTTGTTTTTTGTTGCAGGTCTGTGTTGCACTGCTGTTTTCAGTTCATTTAGTTTATAGTTGTAGTTGTATCTTGTTGAAGTGGGCATTGAAAATGATACGATAATCACATTATTAATTTAGCACTTATCAAGCATACAGCATGTGGTGCTGAACAAATATGGTTGACGTTGCTGTTGGATAAAGCAAGGAAGAGCTGTAAATTAGAAATTCATGAACAGAGGACATAAAAAAATGAATGTTGGAAATACAAAGCTTTTAAGCAGTACAAAATGAAACCAGTGAATTTAATACAATTATTCAAATGAGGGGGGGGGATACATTCTGCACAGAGAAGAACACAAAATAAGAAGTCTTTTGAAATGAATGCACTACAGTTCAAGAAAATCAACTGAACAAAGCAACGTCCTTAAGAAACAGGCTTCAAGCCTTAATCAAAGCAGTAAACCAGCTAGTGGACAAGTCTGTTAGCTGTGTTTGACCCTCACAATTTTCTATGGAGAGATAACTACCATCTGATCCCTCAAGCTGAATAAACAGAGCTTAAACTCTTAAGTGGCTCACATCGTAGCACCACCTTTACCTGAATTGTACTTTAAAGCACACTTCAGGCCCCTCCAAACTGCATCATACGTTGGCACTAAATTGGCCCACTGGAGAATACTCTCACCAAGTGCACACAGGTGGAGGAGCATGTGGAAGAGAGGTGATAAGAGTGCTATGTATTTTATTAATGGCTATGAGTGAAGTTTATTCTTAATGAGGCTGGAGGAGGAGGATGGGTGCAGGAGCACAGGGTATTTATGCAGGAAGTGCGTCGCCATGGTTTTGACAAGACCATAATTTTCTGTGTAATATGAGTCAAGAGAGAGAGAGGGGGGGGGGGGGGGGGGGGGTGCTGGAATAAACATACTGACCATCCATTATTCAACTCAGCTGGACTTGTAGCAAACACACACACACACACACACACACACACACACACACACACACACACACACACACACACACTCAAATACTGGTACTCATGCTTTTTTCTGTTACTAAATGAAAGACTTGCATAAGTGTCTAAAATTAGACCCAAAACAAAAGAGAAGGATCAGCATTGCAGATGCGTGATAATACGCACACACACTCAGGCGCACACACACACACACACACACACACACACACACACACACCTCCTGAACAGTCTGGCCGTTTCTGCTCACCCATGCATGTCTCTGACTCCCATCTCTGGAAGGCCCTTCCTAAACAGGGCTCAGCTGCAACGCTACCTCATGACCCTCTATGTCACAGGCCTCTGGGTGACCCTAGTGTATGAGCCATCACACACACACATACACAAGCTCTCCCACTTACATGCAAACATCACGCGCACACACACACGCACACGCACACACACACACACACACACACACACACACACACACACATTGACCTCATCTTTCACAGCGTTCTCTCTTATTGCCCCTGGTGGATGACTCGTTCAGGGTGTGTGTGTGTGTGTGTGTGTGTGTGTGTGTGTGTGTGCGTGAGCAAAAGGGGTTGGGGAGGGTTGCGCTGGGTTTAGAAATGGCGAGGTGGGGACGAAGAGGGGGCAGGCTCACTATTAATTACCCAGGGGCTTACATAACACACTCCACACCCCTTCCCCATGGGGACAAGTGTGTGTGTGTGTGTGTGTGTGTGTGTGTGTGTGTGTGTGTGTGTGTGTGTGTGTGTGTTTCATGCCTGGCAGAAAGCAAACTTTAGAGGGGAGGGGTGGGGGCAGTTGACAAAATTGCCCACCCCCAAGTACGTTCAATTTCCCATCCCCTCACATCACTCTCTACACCCCTTTCAGTCGACAAGGGAACACTTCCCACTTCCTGTCCACTCAGCTGTGCTCCCAGATGTCCCACAATGCCTTGCTCTCCCCCGCATGCTCTCTCTCTCTCTCCCTCGCTCTCTCTCTCTTCCTCTCTTTCTCTCTCTCTGTCTCTCTCTTTCTCTCTCTTTCTCTCTCTCTCTGTCTCTCTCTTTCTTTCTCTCTCTCTCCCTCTATCTCTCTCTCTCTCTTTCTCTCTCTCTCTCTGTGGCCCCATGGTTATTCATTATGGGGGGATGTGGGGACGTGTCGTGGGTCCCCAGGGCAGACACACTGAGAGCAGTGACAACAGCAGTGGCAGTAGCAGCCCAAGCCCAAGCCCCATGCTCCCTTCTGACCAGCTGCTCTTACACACACACACACCAGACACACCACACACACACACACACCACACACACCACACACACCACACACACACACACCAGACACACCACACACACACACACACCACACACACACACACACCACACACACACCACACACACACACCACACACACACACACCACACACACCACACACACCACACACACACACACACACACACCAGACACACCACACACACACACACACCAGACACACACACACCACACACACACCACACACACACCACACACACACACACACACACACACACACACACACACACACACACACACATCACATACACAAAGATACACATGCTCACTCACATTCCTACACTCACATACACACACACACACATACACACAGAGAGAGAAAGAAGGAGAGAGAGACATACTCTCACACACATTCATTCCTATACACACACACACACACACACACACACACACCTTGTATATGCACACACACTGTCTATCTTTTCGACACACACACACACATGCACACTAACTTACACACATCCATATGCTCCATCTGTATGCATGGGTCCAGTAGTTGTTAAAGGTCAGGGAGTGAGAAAGAGAGAGGAAAGTGTAGTGTCTAAAAATAGCCTGACTCACTGCTGCTCAGGTTCTGTGGGATTGGTTGCGTACGTGACGGTCAGTCGATCAGACAGGCCAAGGGAGAGACTCCAGTCCACACAGTCACCTGCCGGCTTCGTCAAGTCCCCTCGCAGGATGAAGGGCCTATCACATTACACGCGCCATGCGCTATGAAATGCAGTATTGTCAATGGCTTGCGCGCATAAGAACTGGTGTGCCGCTACGCTCAGCAAAGCGCAGCGCGAGCGCCATTTTGCTGCCTTTGCCGCTCTCGCACGTGCCGCAGTCAAAGTTCAATCAGGTTGAATTTTCACCGCGGCGCGCTCTAAGTCATTGGTATTTTGCGCTGAGCCCGGCGGCAAGCACAACAAAAATCTTTTGGGAGGTTAGCTCAACCAAGAGCAAGCTAGCGGCGAGGGCAGTGCATACCGTGTACAATGTGATAGGCCCTTAACATCTCATCCTCAAGGTGAGGTAATAACCTTAAGCCAGTCAGCAGCGTATCAGAAATAACACTATAAAAATGTTTTGGGTTCAGCGCGAGTGTTTTGGGTCTGTGCTGTCTCTGTTTGTGTTTATCTTTGCATTCCTAATTGGTAACACTCTTCAGATGTGCCTGTGGGTTCAACCAATTAGATGTCTTTTTTTGTGTAAGTGTCTTGAAAACAAATGTAGCATGCAAGATGGTGAAGATGCACTATATCAGGTACTCTTTATCATTGCCCAGAGAGAAAAAGAGAGAGTGAGAGAGAAAGAGAGAGAGAGAGAGAGAGAGAGATGGAGAAAGTAGTTTTGTGAACACTGAATTGCTTGACTGCCCTGGCAATAGCCCTTTCCCCACAAATACGTTTCTCTTGATTTTCAAGTAAAAGAACCCGTTTTCATTATACTGACATTTCTTGTGTGTCAAGGCTCTATGTAAGTGAACTGGACCAAATTCAATCAATTTAAATGACAAATGGACTGCATTGCGCATTGTGCGTTTTTTTTTTCCTATTCAAAAAATAAAAAATCGGAGTGCTTCACATTCACTTACCGTTGGGGTCGGCAGCTATTCAGCACCAGCACCAAAGCTATTCATTGAGAACGGTTATGATATGCTCAGTGTCACGCGCCAGGGAACTAATAAACTCCCTCAAACAAAGAAGCCCTACAGCTACCAAGCAGCTCGAGACTCCTGTGCAAGCAGCAGCAGCAGTAGGAATCAAAGTTAGAAGCCTACAGACTTACAGGGAGGATACAGTGGGCGCCCAAAGCGTTTCATTTGCGTTGTGTCTGCTTCCACTATAATCACCTGCACCTGAGGTACATTCGTAAAAAAAATACACCAGTCTTCTAAAACTATTTTTGCGCGTCGCGAACGGAGCGCTTCAGATACGCGCCCGGTATAGTCTTCCTGTTATACTCAGTAGCTCGAGACTCTCTCTCTCTGAGCACACACAAGACCTTTGTAAGCAGCAGCATCAGCACCAGGGATCAAAGTAGAAGCCTTCAGACGTACAGTATAGTACACTCAGCCCTTCTCCTACACCTAGCCTCTGTTGCTGCGTGCTTGGGATCCCATAAATGGGTCACATGCAGCGCAAACCTCTGTGTGTAGGATGCGAAAACAAGAATTGTCAGATCCACTCAGCACTATAAATAATATAGCCGGGTATAAATACTCCTCTCAGTCTCTTTCTATGTCTATATGAATACGCCTCCACCTCTCTCTCTCTCTCTCTCACTTTCTCTCCTGTGCCAGCATCCCTCCTACTGTGGTCTTGAGTAGGTTCACCTCTCTACTTTCAAGACTGTGCAAGTGGGGTTGCAGCACTGAGAAATCTTCAGAGTTATTTATATACATTAAAAAGCATGACCTTTGTGTCTATGTTGGTGTGTAACAGTCGGTGTAGAGTTAGACAGACAAACAGAAATTGGTCTGCGGTATGTATCCTTGGTTTAAGTGAAAACCTTCCCTTAGCTAACGCTGCAATCACCGATCTAATCTCTCTGGTGGCAGAGATTCAGCAGGTGGCAGAGATTCAGCAGGGGGCAGAGACAGCGGTAGCGTCGGGTCGGGTCGATGGCGATGGCACTGCGTCTGAAATGGGTCTCCCCCCACAGACCGCGCCCGTTGCCCGGGCCTGATTGATGGCCTCCAACTGATGCGCGGTGGCCGTCATTAGTCACGCTCTGGCGGGCGAGGAGTCGGCAGGCAGCACGTGCGAGACATGGAGTGCTCAGCGGTCGACCTGGTTAGACAGGAGCACAGTGCTGCCGGGGGGCGGGGGGGGGGGGGGA
This sequence comes from Alosa sapidissima, assembly GCF_018492685.1. Lineage (NCBI taxonomy): Eukaryota > Metazoa > Chordata > Actinopteri > Clupeiformes > Clupeidae > Alosa > Alosa sapidissima. The sequence continues at coordinate 4,348,651 of NC_055978.1, read as the reverse complement.
AGAAAACAAAGTTGTGAGATAGACGAGAGAAAGTAGCGCACGCTAGGTAGTAAGCATCAGGCACAAATTGAAACATGCTTATCAGATAATTAAGCAGTATGGCACACGTGAGAGTGGGGTTGTTGTGGTGAGGATATACCCACTGCTGTGGTTCGGCCGCAGGCACGAGGCCGTAGGCCATACTTTTATACAACGTTTCTACTACCAACTAATTGAGTTTAAAAACACAGAGTTGTGTTGTATGTTGTTTATTTCGATTTTTGTTTTTCTTCCTCTGCCCCAAAAACATAGCTCCAATCTTAGACTTGGTCTGTTGCCAAGCAATGCAGCATATCACTTAAGACCCAAGTTTAGTGAGGGAGGCTGCATGATGCGCTTGTGCACACAATCATTTGTATGGCCTACTTGCTTGTCTAGATGTCACATGCGTAATTGAACATTCACCCTACTCCATTAACTCTATTTTCTCACACAATAACCATCAAATGTAACATTATGAAATCGGTGATCTCTCGTTTTGAATGAATGGAACGTTCCTGTGGTAGTGATTACTAGGGGTGGACAGTCTGAGTGGGCAGGTCTGGGGATAAATAAATAGTTTGACGGGACCTAACTGTTCTACTTCATGGTGATGGTGTCTCATTGAGATAGTTTTTTTTTTTAATGCGATGCCAATCCATCCCAGTATTGACACCTCACGAGAGATCAGAATCACCAAGGCCTCTTAGGCCCGTTTCACACCAGGTGCGTGGCGTGAGCGTGTCAGCTGCGTGGCGTGTCCGTTTTTATTTCTCCCATGTGACACGCCTGTGTGAAACGCCACGTTCCCAGTGTGAAACGGGCCTTAGGCAGTGTGTCTTATTTATTGTCTTTCCACCTCATATTGTTCACTAATGGTAAGAAATAAATACACATTACACTAGACTACTACTGGCCACAGGTACACAATCCAGAAGGACAGCAAAGGAACCTACATATACTGCTGAGAGACACCTAAAAACGTTGAGCCCTGAATCCCAAAAGATGAGCATCAGCTCTGCTGGTTTGCTTCCAAGTCTTGGATTTCCACTGATCCATAAGAGCAGTGGACCCTTAGACACCGGATACAGATCTGAGTCCCAGTTTCCCTTCTTAGCTTTGGATCTGTTAAGTAGCGCTTACAGCCCCTCAGGCACCTTTTTAGTATGTGCGGCACGAACGCCTTTCATAAGAGATAGATAAATAAATAAATAAAGCTGAAACAAATAAAGCCCCAAAAGCAACAGACAGCTTCCTCCCACACCTTTCTGTTCCGCTGTCTCGGGAGCACTTCAACAGGAAAACAACACGCCGGCTCGCTAAAGGTTACCGACGCTAAAATACCGTCCTTACAAAACGACACATGGAGGAGGAAATCCCAGAGCTGTGACTGTGTGTGTGTGTGTGTGTGTGTGTGTGTGTGTGTGTGTGTGTGTGTGTGTGTGTGTTGTTTTTTAAAGGTTTGGTAATAGGAATTGCAGAGAGCAGGGGCCTGGTGGTGGTGGAGGAAGCTGCCTTGGCAGGCGCGAGCCTCTGACAAAGCGAGTGTGTTATTCAGTGGTGATTTCTGCTGCAGAAATCCCCCCCCCACCCCCTGGTCATGCACTCATCCATCATCTTCCCATCTTCCCAGTCATCAAGCCACATCAGAGCTGTCACACATCATGGGATATATGGGAGAGA